>NC_046659.1:85084759-85100679 GCF_010883055.1 Belonocnema kinseyi | reverse complement strand
GCGAGGGGAGGCCAGCAAATTAAATATTGTTTGTGGATAAATTAAATTTTAGTAGATATTGTGAAAATGTACATACCCAATTATAGCGAAAGCTAATAAAGATTATCAATGAATTTGGAACGACTTAAAAAAATTTCTTAGGAAAAGATTCCGCTGGGGAGAGTTGCCGCTATTTTGTCAACATTGCAAGAAGTTGAAAAATTGTCTTGGGTGAGAGATGCCGCTAATAAGAGATGCCGCAGATGTCACAATTGATCATGGGGGTTGCCTCCATTTTTTCTTTTTGATGAGACTGAACAATTATTATCAAATGAGAAATGCCTCTGGGGAGTCCTGTCGCGGGCGAGAGATGCCGCAGATGTGACAATCAGTTCCGGGTGGCTTGCCGCAGTTAAAAATTTTTAATATAGACTCGAAAATTTTTTCCGAAGGAGAGATGCCACCAGGAAACCAATTAGTCTAGAGAGACTTGCCTCAGTTTACACATTTTTAATTGGACATTTACAAATTTTTTGAATGGAGAGATGCCACTGAGAGAATTTTTACTGGTCAAAGACGCCACAAAAATGTCAATTTTACAGTGAGAAATGTCGCGGGGGAGAGAAGCTGCTGGATAGAGATACCGCAGATGAGACATGCCGCAGACGTGACATTCCGCAGTTGTGACGTACCGCAGATGAACCATTTAGCAGATGTGACATGCTACAGAAATAACATGCCGCAATTGTCACATGCCACAGATGTGGCATGCCGCATGTGTGACTTGTCGCATGTGACATGGTATGGACCCCGTTAAACCTCTCGTCGTGAAAAACACGACTAAGAGAGAAAAACGAACGGTCTAACTCACCCGATCGCTGACCGACTCCATCCATGCTTAACGTTCGAAATCTCTAGTCGGTTTAATTCCATGAAATAATTTTACAAATATTTTTTAAAAATGTATGCTAGTACTGCTGCCATTGAAACTATTTTGTATTATTTCTCAAATGAGTCCGAGACCTGCATATGTTACACCAAAATATATTACAGCAGATGTGAAACTTATGAGAAGGCATGAAAATTGGAATATAATAAATTTTGAAAAAGTGACCTGCTAGTTCACATTTATGCTGGTAAAATATTGCTTCTTCGAAGGGTTTCGTGGCATTTGGGCTGTATATATTCGTCTTATGGGACGCCTTCATCGTAACGCAATATCCTAACTCTGTTCCGTTATTTCCTGGTGGCCGTATAGTCCCTAAAGAGGGTCTCCGGGGAGAATTTTGTCAAAGGATCTTTATTCTATGAGGACGTATAATATACTATTTGAGCCTCAGGCGAAAGGGAAATGCGATAGACAAAGAGGGAGAAAGTCCTTTACACCGCAAAAATTTCGGACTTATTATCGACGAACCATGGACGTGACGTTAAACGACAATCGAACTTCTCCGCATTTCTCTGTAGGAATGGATACAGACTCAGGGCGGCCACAAATTTTAATCGTGTTACATTTTTAATATAGAATCTTTTATAAATGGAATAAACAAATGTTTAATTGGAATTTATAACCTGTTTATAAAAGAAATTTACCAAAAGTGACCAATTTCTAACCAAAAAAGTGACTTTAATAATGAGTCTGATTTTATTTTAAATTGAAAAAAATGCAAAAGAGTTCGATTAATAAGTCATTTAAAAATTCCTTTTACCCCTTCCTGCGGCGCGGTGTCAATTCTCAGAAAGGATATATCCGGGGGGGGGGGCGTTATATCCGAGTTTGTCTTTAAAATTTATTTAAATCTTTTCAAGTACTTCAAATTCTTTCAAGCTCTTAAAAATTTCTTGCCATTTTCAAAAGAACCCTAAATTCTTTGAAATTTTATTAAAATACTGTAATCAATTGAAAATCCCGTGGGAACGTATGAATACCTCAAAATATTTCAAATTCTTAAAAATCATTTAAAGCTCCTTGAAACTTTTAAAGCTCTTAAAAGTTCCTTGAAATTAAATGAAAAGCTTTTAGAACCTCTAAATTTTTTGATATTCCCACAAGTAATTAAAAATAATTGAAAATTCCTTGAAATCTCTTAAATGCTCTAAAATACTTCTAATCCTTTAAAATCATTTAGGATCTCTTCAAATTTGTTAACGCTGTTCGAAATTCCATGGAATTTTTGTAAATACCCTAAAATATTTCGAATTTATTGGAATTACTTTAAATTATTGAATTTAAAGTGAATTTATACCATAAAATCTTTAAAATTCTTATAAATTCCATTCAAATATTTAACTCGATTGGAAATTCCTGAGGATAGGTTAAGAAACCTAAATATGTTTTAAATCCTTTAAAATCTTTTCAAATCTCTTAATATTTCTTCAAGATCTTAAAGACGCCTTGATATTTGAAAGGAAGGTCTAAAATTTTTTTAATTGTTTGAAATCCCTACAAATTATTGAAATCAACTGAAAGTTCCTTAGTTTCTTTTACACACCTGAAAATGTTTCAAATGCTTTCAAATCTATTGCAATCCCTTCAAAGCTTTTAAAGCTTTGAAACATTTCTTGGAATTAAATAAGAAATTATTTGAAATTCTATGAAATCCCTCAATTGTCGTGAACAAATTTTAAGATATCCTTTAAAGTATTATGAAGTTCCGTGAAATTACATGATCATTGATGATATTAGCTAAAAGCTAATATGTCCTATAAAATCAGTCCATATCTTCAGAAGTTCTAGGAAATTCTTTAAAACCTTGTGAAAAATTTTGAAACTCCCTGAATATCATTGAAACCCTTCGCAATTCTTGGACAAATTTTTAATTTCTTGAAAATACATAGCAATCTTTTAAAATATTCTAAAATAATTTGAATTCTTCAAACTCTGTTGAGATCCCTCAAAGCTTATTCAACCTTTCGAAAATTCTTGGTAATTTGAAAAAATAACCTAAAATATTTTAAATCCCTCTAAATCCCTGACATCTTAAAAAAAAATTAATGAGAATCTTTTTAGATTCCCTAAAGGATTTCAAAAGAATTCAATAAAATTCAGAAATAGGTATAGGCCGGGCCGGAAATCAATATTGAATAATACATGAGTTAATTTATTGGAAGAAAATACACTATAGTCACTTTATCATAAGAAAGTGACTACAATGACTGTGGGGCAGTGCTGATTATTCTTAACAATTACTTACAGTGCCTCTGACAGAAATTCTCCGACTTAAATTTTTTTTCAAAATCTCTCCTCCCTGACTAACAAAATTTTCTGACTTTTCCCTGATTTTCAGGTTTTTCCTGACCTGAGGTCACCCTGAATCATCACCCTCTGGAAGAACAGTAATCTGGTTAAATTGAGGAAAAAGTGAAGAAAGGATCGATGTAGTTGTTTTTTTTTAGACTCTTCGAATTTGATAATTACAAGAAGGAGAGAAACAATGGGTCCAATCACACGGGGGAACAATAGAGAAATACAACAATTGCGTGTAGGACCCCCCATGAAGATACGCGCCCAGCTGGTAATTGGACATAACTGGGACGGGAGCCCTACGTGCCAAGTGCTCGAACCCCTTCGTTTCTGGATACTTGCATTGTTTATGCTCCTCTCGTTCATTCTCCACGCATCATCTATCCTCCTCTCGTTATACTCATCTACTCGTACGACAAACGTGATGGGATTCAAACTGGTGAACCACCTTAAAGCCGCGAAATGATCCACAATCCACATTCACATCTCCATTCCCACTGAATCCGTTATTAAGGGATCCCCCACGTTCCTAAATACACCCTTAAAAATAATACAAACTGATATCATTCTCGATTTACTACACTGCCATTGCCGTTCTGATGAAGAAACTATTCAACTGCATTTCGAGTGAACCGAGATATTGAATGAAACGCATTCATAATTAAATCACAAATACTAAAATCGTTAGAACAAACAACAATTCACTTCAATTATTTATATGCAGAATTCTATATATAGAAGTGTCCAAATGAATCTCGGAGAAATCAAATGAAAAGGTGCTAATTTGTAGAGACCAAATGAAACGATGCTACATAGTTGAGGGCGCTGATGTCCTTAATACAATTTATATGGGATTATAAAGATACAATATTTCGCTATGCGAGATAGCACCTTTTTATTTTGTAGCCACGAGTTAGCTCCTTTTGATTTAGTCTCTTAAAAATGGAACCTTATCATTTCGACACTTCGGTATGCTAGATATTAATTCACAAAGTGTCCGAGAATCAATATTTAAAAACACATCCATGTGTCCAAAGATAAGATTCCACCTCGGAGAAACCAAATGAAAAGATGCTAAATCTTTCACAGTAATGCAAGATGATGAATTTTAAATGTGGATGAGTTTCATTTTTACATTAAATTAAGTAAGTTACTTAATTTCAACCAGAAATGGAAATTAAGTTCAGTGTCTCCTATCTGATATACGAGTAATATGATGATTAAATGACAGGTATGTCGACTGAGTCGTTTCGTCAACGTTTCTTATTTTGATATATGTATTCAGATCTATGATGGATTTTGATTATGAATAGAATAATCGTTCATATGTAATAAAAAAGGATTGAAGATTTACGTTCTGTACCTGGTATTTCAACAATCAACTGGCTTAAAACCTATGAGTTTCATTTCACACGCACGCGTTGACGTAAAGTCAACAATCTTTCTGTCTTAAATTAACCTATAAAGTACATTTTACATACATATAGTAGTTGACTTTCAACCAACCGCGTTACTTAAAGTCGTGTTACAATCATCAGTTGACTTTCAACTGGCGAATGATCCTTTTGGTTACATCTGAAATTCAACCGCCTTTCTCTACTGAAAATCAGAATCTTGTATTACTGTTTCGAGATCAAATGAGAAGATGCTACAGAGTTGAGGGTGTTCATGGCCACAATACAATTTGTATGGGATTGTGAAGATTCGACAGTTCGTTACGAGATTCAGCATCTTTTTATTTTCTCTTCTAAATAGAATCTTGTGAGTTGGACATGTCTGTATGTTAGATATTAATTATCAAAGTCCCCGAGAATCCTTACCAAGTAAGCATTGAAGTGTCCAAATGATAAGGTTCCATCTCGGAGAAATAAAATGAAAAGATTCTAACTCGCGGAGACGAAATGAAAAGGTTCTGTTAAGGATGCTGATGTCCACAATACAATACACGTCGTGCTAAAAACTTGCGAAATCCTAGCAGTGAAGAAAAATCTTGAGTTTCAACTCAAGAACGTCCTTATTTCTTATGGTAAATACGGAACTATAAAACTTCATGGGGCTTGTGGAACCTTTAAATATCATTTTAAAAAAGCATTTATTTTTTTGTGGATTCGAACAAGGTTGGGAACTATCTGCACCAAAATTTAAAAAAAAGCGACCACCCTAATGTTCAATCACTCATGCAAAGGTTTAATACATACACCAATCCCGGCCGGTAGGATGTTGTCGCTTGTTTGGATCGATCCGCCATGTCGAAGCCACAAACCCGTCGAGTGCTTTTCCTTTCTCAAACAATGGCAATACGTTCTTTGCGGGTCACTGCCTTGGCATGATACTGGAACCAGCGCCAGCGCGAATTGGGGTGCTGCGTGGAGGTATAGGGTGAAATTTAGTGTGGCGTGAGGGGTCCTCCGAATTTTGCCTAAGGCGAGGTTTATAACCTTCCTTGTGAATCTGGACTTGTGCGCCAGAATACACTCTCGAAAACTCAGTTTCGATCCACCAGGTTCGGCAATATAACCACGAGAGTGTCGATTCTTTAGGGGATGCTCTTCCTTCATTATTTTGGGTCTACCCTTATACCCGAATCGCGCCTTTCTAGCTGCACACGAAAGACCTTTAGCTGTGAAAGCGATTTTAGATTGCTCTCTTACTTTCTTTTTTATTCACTAATCAGTTTATTCATCTTCTAAAACTTTTCCTTTTAACCATATTTTCAGTCTCCGAAGAACCTGAACAGGGTCAAACTTTGATTAGTGAAATTCTGTCAGTGGTTTAATCAGTGAGGATCACTGGATCCTCAGTACCAGTAGTCAACTGGCTAGGTATGCCACTCATCATTAATTAATTTTATGCTGATATTTACAAACTTATCTGCTCAAAACCTCAATTTGCTCTCAAAACATTGAATGAAAGCCAGGCCTCAAATATTTCTAACACAAACACTACTCTCTAAATCTGAATCAGCAATAAATATACCGCTAATTCAAATCAGCGTACTCTCTAAATATGAATCAGTGACAAATTCAATGATTGTAATAGTAGTTAGACATTTCACTGATTAATCAATGATTTCGGACTTATTCACTAATCAGTTCAGTAACACCAGAGTAAATCATATGAAGAATAACCTCTACATTTTTCAGTTGAAAATTGTTGATACTCTTTTACTTAAGTAGCAAGAAGAATTCTCTAATAAAGTAACTTTGTTAATTTTCAGGCTGTAGGTCTGCTGCATTAATTGCGGGATAAATATACTGTAACTCGTATAGGAAGTACTTACCTAACGGGTTTGTACATGATAGTCCAATCTTGAAATTGAAATAATATGTGAGGTTACTTGTCAATCAAATGCATTGGAACTTTTCATCTTTTTTAATATTTGATCATATTTATGGGGTTAAAGTTATTACTATGATTTAATGTACTAAAATATTATTTCATTATGATTGCAAAATGGACATGGTGCAGTGCTGCCAACCATCAAAAAAAGTTATTTCACTGAATCAATAAGTAACCTTCCACTAAATGTCAGTGACACATTTCTAGAGATTTGCATCAGTGACATTTCACTGATTTAGTTTTAAAGAGTATATACGCTGCCAAAACTGCGAAATTTAGCTACTGATCATTTAAGTTCCACTGATTAGCAGATAAATTTCACTGATTTGCCAGCGTATCACAGAAAAAACTGAAGTTAAATTTTGTTGCATGTAAAATTTCCCGCTGTTAAAGTTTACATACTATTTGGCGAAAGTTTATCCTACGATGGAATAAAAACTGTCGTCTGCTATGGCGTCCTTAGCAGCAATGGGGAAAAGGCAAAGTATGAGTGAATTCGAGTTCTAAATCAGGACACCAGATTTAAAAGAACACCGAAAAAACAAAAGTTAAAATTGGTTGCAGTTAAGACTTGCAACAGTTAAAAATTAAATATATTTCGGCGAAAGTTTCAACCAGGTTAGGAGAATACATTGTTAGAAAAAATTCGTACAACGTTACACCAAAGTGCGAAGTTGTAATGATATGGTGCGATTTTTGGTGCGAAAAAATATTTCTTCTACTAAAATACACTTCTCTGGTGTAAAGTAGGTAAATTTACGAACTCAGAACTTCCCAGTGTTGAAAAGACTAACGAAACACACCGAGGAGATGGGAAAGTCTTAATCTAAACTTAAAGTTTCACTGGAAAGTGTGAAATCAAACACTAAGAGCGAAGCTAGTGAGAAAATTCTCATTCGCTAAAAATAACCTCTCACACAAATATCGAACAGTGTTTATTACCAAGAAAGGCGAAAAAATCTTGTTAAAATTGAGATTTTGAAGTTAGAGTGGTATAAACATACAATCGACACTATGCGGTTTGAAAACTAACACCGGTAAGTTGCATTGCGCGCGCACGCGCAGTTAACATGGGTAGGTTTGTGCGAGCTAAAGAAGTTAGAAGATACATTTAGAATTAAAAAAATGTCAACAAAATTCTTCAATTTTCATCTTTAGAAACGAATTTTAAACTGACATAATAAGCATTGAACCAAAAATGAACTAGTTAAAATTTCAAAAAAAAAAAAATGAA
Organism: Belonocnema kinseyi; assembly: GCF_010883055.1. Taxonomy (NCBI): domain Eukaryota; kingdom Metazoa; phylum Arthropoda; class Insecta; order Hymenoptera; family Cynipidae; genus Belonocnema; species Belonocnema kinseyi. The sequence goes on along the minus strand of NC_046659.1, from coordinate 85,092,883 downwards.
ATTTTCAACAAAATAAATTAATATAAAAAAGCTTTACTTTTAACCAAAAATGGAACAATTAAATTTGCATTAAAAGAATTAATTTTGAATAAAAAAAAACAATTAAATTTACAACAAAATAGTCCAATTTTCAACCAAAGAAATGAATTTACGAAAAAAGACCTATTCAAAAAAAAAAAATTGCAATAAAATACATGAATTTTCAACCACATAGTTGAATTTCAACTGAAAAATAATGTTTCAAGGAAAAATTGAATAGTTAAATTTTCAGTTAAAAACAATTATCAAACCTAAAAATTCAAAGTTTCAAAAAAATATTTAAATTTTCAAGCAGAAAATCGAATTTGCAAACAAATAACTCAATTTTTAAACCAATAATTTCCTACAGAAAACAGAAATTTAAAATGTTATGAATAAATTTTAAAACAACAAAAAAAACGAATTTTTAACAAAATAAAAAAGGTTTGAGGAAGAGGCGGAGAAGGCTAGGATGGAAGAAGAGGTATGGAAGGTAGTAAATAGAGAAAGAAAAAGAAGAAAAAGAGTAAACCAAGATATTGAAATGGTAGAATGGAAGAAATATTTTTTGGATTTGCTGGGAGGAGTAGAGAGAAAAGTTATAAAGGAAGGAAAATATGGTAGAGAAAGAGATGAGGAAGATGACATATCAAGAAAAGAAATAGTTAAGGTTTTAGGAATAATGAAGGATGGAAAGGCACCTGGTATAGACGAGATTCCAAATGAAGTATGGAAATATGGAGGGGAGGAACTAGATGAATGGTCATGGATAATATGTAATAGAGTATGGAGAGGAGAGGGGTGGCCAGAGTTATGGAAAGAGGGAGTAGTTATACCAATAGTAAAGAAAGGAAAGGGAGAGGAGGTTAAAGATTATAGGGGGGTGAAATTGATGCCAACACTGTATAAAGTGTATGTAACTATTTTTTCGAGTTGGGGAGGAGTTAGGATAGGGAAAGAAAATATATATACACTGGCATACGCAGATTATATAGTGTTGATGGCAGAGGATGAAGAAGGAATGGCGGGATTAATTACAGGACTAGAGAAATACTTAGATAAGAAAAATCTGAATGTAAATGTAGAAAAGACAAAGATAATGAGGTTTAGGAAAGGAGGGGGAAGAAAGAAACAATGGGAAGGGAGATGGAAGGGAATAAAGTTAGAAGAAGTAAAAGAGTATAAATATTTGGGATAAGTCTTGCAAGCGAATGGAGATCATACAGCACATATAAGAGAAAGGATAAAAAAAAGCAGCAGGGGTAATGAAACAGATATGGGGAATAGGAAAAAGGAGGTTAATAAAAAATTGGAGAAGGATAATGTGGTTATTTGGTACGCTGGTATGGCCGGTAATAGATTATGGAGCAGAGATATGGGGATGGAAAGAAAGGAAAGATATTGAGAGGTTACAAGAAAGGTATATAAGGTGGACACTAGGGGCAGACTGGAGGACGCCAGGATATATGGTGAGAGAAGATGCGCAAACGGATAAATTAAGTATTAGAGCGGGAAAGAGGGCATGGAAATTTGAGACTAAGCTGTGGGAGGGAAAGGGAGGGGAGTTGGCGAGAAAGTGTTTGATGAAGGTAGAAGTGAGGAGAAGGAGGGCGATTGAATTAACGAGATGGGAAGAAGAAAGAAGGGAGTTCTTTAATGATAGAGAAATAGAAGACGGGACTGGAGTAAACTATGAAGAATTCGAAAAAAGGAAGAGGGAAAGACAATTAATAGAAAGATGGGGGATGATTGATGAAACAAAATACAATAAATGATATAAGATGATAAAAAAGAAAGGAGTGCCAAAGTATTTAGAAAAGGGATGGGGAGAGAGCAGGTGTAACAAAATATCAAGAATTAGATTGGGAAAACGAGGTAAGAGAGGGGAAGTACTGGGAAAAAGAAGAGAACAGAAAGTATAGAATATGTGAATGGGAGGAGTAAACATGGGAGCATGTATGGGAATGATATAGGAAAGGAATGGAAGATAAAGGAAGCTGGGAAGAGAATGTGATTAAGATTCTAGAGGAGGATGGATAAGAAGAAGAATGGATCAAGGAGTTGGAGGGTGCTAGAGGAGCGAATGAGAGAGAATGAAAGAATGCATGTGAAAAAAGGCAAATTGAGGTATAAAAAAGTGAAAGAAATGGGAAACGGAAGTCGCTTAGAATAGAAGCGTAAATATTGTAAGTAATGGTAATGGTAAGTTAAATTTTTAAACATATAGTTGGATTTTCAATTTAAAAAGAAAAAAACATTTCTTACCAACAATGAAATGGAATGAATTCTGAAAGAAAATTGAAAAAAGAATACAATTTTTTAAATTATTTTCTAAAAATTTTAAAAAGGGTGTAAAAGAGTGTGTAGAAAATTTTTCTAATTTTACCATGGTATATATAATTTTAGAACAAAACAAGAACTTAATTCTTATCTAGCCTTCTCGTGCAATTTTGTCGCACAGTTTTGTTTAAAGTTTATGTTGTTTAAAAAAATGTGCTTTCCAATTTAAGTAAGTTTAGGAAATATTTAGAAATTTTGAAACGATTCAAAAATAACTAAAACTTTTAACAATTTGTTAAGAATTTTGTATGGTTTCACTGCCAACTATTTTGTACCAAAAAAAAATAAGTTTAATGAAAAAATGCATTTTCAACCAAAGAAATTCATTTTTAATTAAAATAGATGAACTTCTAACAAGAAGAATAATTTTCTACCAAAAAAGAATAATTTTGAACTGAGAAAGGTCAATTTTCAAGCAAAAATAAAATGACATATTTTCAACAAAATTGTTAAATTTTTAATTAAAAAAAAAAGCTCAAACGAGGAAAGTTATTTCCTATTAAAAAAAAGATGACTTTTAAACTAAAAAAAAATAATTTAAAGAACATTCAATAAAATCATGAAATGTTTAACTTTCGAATTTGAGTAAGTTTAGGATAAATTCATGATTTTGAAACAATTGAAAAATAACTAAAACTTGTTGCAATTTGTTTAAAATTTTGTATGATTTGACTTTAAACCATTTTATACCAAAGGAAAAGAAGTTTGATCAAAAAATACATTTTCAACTAAAGAGATTAATTTTTAATTAAAATAGATGTATTTCTAACAAAAAGAATAATTTTCTTCCAAAAAAGATTCATTTTTAACTGAGAAAGGTCAATTTTCAAGCAAAAATAAAACAACACATTTTCAACAAAATTGTTAAATTTTCAAATAAAAAAAAAAGTTGAACTAAAAATGATACAGTTAAATTTTCAGTATAAGAAAATTATTTTTTAACTTAAAAAAAGCAAATTTTCAACAAAAAATTTAAATTACGAACTAAAAAATCAATTTGCAAACAAGAAGAATCATTTTCTATTAGAAAAGGATGCATTCTGAACTGCAAAAATAATTTGAAAAAAAGTTGAACAAAATCGTTAAATTTTCAAATTTAAAAATTCTTAATATATGAAAACTTTACGAAACCTTTAATGCCTTAAGATACTTATCTCAATATTACACAATTTAGCGTTTATAGTTAGATTTCCATTGTAAAATAATTGTAATTGTAAATAATTGTAAAATGAATTTAACAAATTTTATTTTATGAAGAAATATCTCGTGATTTTAAAAGGAGAAAACCATTCTAAAAGTACCTTTTTGTATAGTATCTTAATAACTAAGGAACATACGTTTAGAATATTTTCCTTGATTCTGCCCTAGGGTCAAACATGGTACAAAAACCCGTCGTGAAATCTCATTTAAAAACTATACTCTGTATACATTAATTTTAAAACAGAAAAATGATCATAATTTTATAAATATCCCTAAATTTTGTGTAAATACGTTGCTCAGGGAATAGATTTCAGAAATAAAATTATAAAAATATCTCCATTAGTTAGTAAAACACTATGTAAAATCTCCTTTCAAATTATACAAAAAAAACTTCAAAAATGTTAACAAACGGTTGCACAGATTTGGCTTTAACCTTATGTAACAGTTTCAGAAATATATATTTCTTTGATTGTTTTTCAGCATATGATTTTGCCCTAAACATGAAGCAGATTAATAGACACTTTAAAAATAAAAATAAGAAAGGTCAGAAATGCATACAGTTGTCTGTTAGAAAATCCTACACATTTTTTAATAAAGCTCGTTTCCACACCACCTTCAAATAAAAATTTTCACAACATTTTTATCAAATGATAAGTCTATTGTACTTACGGGAAAAATGAAAATCTTTCATTAATTATGAATGTTTAATTGGCGTCAGTTCCCTTAATATTCACACTTGTGAATTGAGAAATCTCTTTTTCGCAAGCAAAAAGTGTGAAAGTCCATCGTTTATCGAAATTTATTATAATTTATTTATCTTACATATATATTTATTATATCGTATCAAAATTAAATACAAAAATCTGAAATTTTAAGTGCATTTTAATACTACAATTGTTTAATGTTTCCAATTTTTAGAAATAATTTAACTAATTTTATATGTACTTAGAATAAACTTTTTTTTTAAATTGCATAGAACTTATTTTGAGTAAAGAAATTATATCTTTAAGCATACAGGGATGTGTCTTGTTTTTGAATTTTTCAAAATTTATTTCATTACTCATTTTTATTGAAAATAATTGGACATCTTGCGATTAAAAGCTGGGATTCAGCCTGAAAAGAAATGTGCTTAAAGTAATTAAAAAAATCATTAGAATTTTATTTTTAAAGACTGACAATTGTAAACAATTTCCAGGCGTATCTTTTTTTTCTACAAGAATTTTTAGATTGTTCTGTTTTTTAAATAAGTTTATCCTACATTCTGAAAATCTTCTGAAATTTAAATTATTTTTGAATTTCATTAATTCTACTAAATATTTCTTGAATTTATTCGATTATTTACGTGTTTTAAAATTAGTATTCATAGTTAATTTTTAGGAAATCGTTTAATGTGTTTAAAAGTCTTCTTTAATTTTCTTTTAAAGTTCATATTTCAAAATAAAAAATCATTAACAATTTTCACACAAATATTAGGAAAATAATTCTTTCTTTTTTATCTTGTCAGACCTTCTAATCTTCTTATCTTTAAAAATTATTCAAATTTTTACTGATTTTTATAAATTCTGTAAAATAAAAAAAAATGCCTTTAAACTTGTTGAGATACTTTGATAATTTTTAAAATCTTTTTTAATATTTTGAAATGTTTAAAAATAATCTCCTGAAATTAATTTTTGGCAATAAAAAATTTACTTTAACCAACATAAACTTTAAAAAAATTGGGCAACAAAATTGCGCAAGAAGGTTTAATAAGAATTAAGTTCCTTATATTTTTCTATAATGATATAACAGAAAAATTGCATGAACTTTCATTCTCTTGACACCCTGCAAAATTTAGTTTACTTAAAAACACCTAATAGCCAGTGAGCCACCGAAAACGAATCGCGAAGTTGAGGCCCTCGGGTTCCTGCTCGTGCATTTTCGGCTCTACACGAGGCTGGCCTACGCAACATGTAACACCAGAACAATGCAAGAACTGTCAATAGTTGCACTGGGTGAGAAAAAAAAGGTACGCTCTCACGTTCGACATCGAACCTTGCACCTATAGAGATGTGGGATAACACGCTTCAGTTGCAGAGCGAAAAACATTCACTTATCGGTGTGATTCAGCGACTTTTTTCTAACAGTGTAATGTTGATCTCGTCTACTGCGTCACGCTGAAGTGAGCAAATTTCAGTAAAACATGTAGAATAAGCAACAGAAAAAAGAAAAAGAATTTTTCTTACTGATATAGTGTCTCCTCGGAAACAAATTACACTATTGTAGACGAATTAGAACTTATTTATAACACCATTTAGCAAAAAGCGCAAACACAACTGACAGATGGGAATCCTCATTTCTCTCCAATTTAAGAAAGTTAAACAACAATAGATAGCGCTAGCGTCGCGATTCTCGCTACATCTCGAATAAAAATGGAGCGGTTATAAGGCGGATGATTATCCTGGCAAGGTTAAAAATCGAAAATTATCTTCGATTAATGTAAAATTTATCCGGCAAGGTTAATTTTTGTTGCGATGATTTGGCTATCAAAAAAAGAATTTTCTACAAAAACATGAATTGCCAATAAAAAACCCACAAGTAATACAAGAATAATTGAATTACTATGACCGAATTGACGAAGAAAGTTGGTTCTAACTTATTAATAACAATGTCTTCAAGTTCTTGCTATTAAAATTTTGAGAGAATCTGAAGCTAGTGACTTCCATAAATGCCTTAACGAAGAAAATAAATCAAAGGGGCAAAAAAAATGGATTTTACAAATGCACTATTGGAAGCATATTCTGCTGAAGAGAAAAAATTTTAAGTGCTCAGAATTTTTATCTAATTATTTAACTCCAAATATCATTTATTGAAAATTAACCCGATAATTTACATTAGTAAACATTTTTTCTAATTCACATATGTATATGAATAGTTCCTTTAGAAGTTTTCTATTAGTCATTAAAAATCAGTTAAGAATGACTAATTATTAGATATTATAATTAGATTACAATGACATATTTTTTAATATCAGGGCCAAAAACAAGAACGCTGCGGGAGAACTAAAACAGAATATTCTTCTAAGAAACAATTATTATAATAATTTTCATCGGCGATGGGATATATTATTCAATGTACAATTAGACTTATATTATCTCGAAAGGATATACACATTATTTTAAACTGAATCTGATGTTTCTCGAAAGAACGAATAAAGTATTAGAAATATAAAAATAAGTTACACAATATAACTATTTGAAATTATGATGTATTTATTCTCTTTAATAAAATAATTTTACAAAGTAAACTTTCTTCATAAAATTAAATTCCTACCAAAGCATCCAATATACGGCATTTAAATGCGGTATAATATAGGCATTCAACAAATATTTTCACACAAAGAAGGTGACAATGTCGTTTTTGAATTGGGAAAGCAGAAAATAACAAGAACAATGACTTCTTAGAAAAAGTTTGATCTTGACACACAGAAATTAGTATCTTGAGCAATTCTTCTGTTCTTGTAAAAACCCTCATTAAAAACATTTCACCGTAAAGCTTGTTTACCTCTACGTGAAAAGGCCAAGTTGAACCTTATGTTAGACACTTGATAACAATTTTCTTCATTGGGACGGTAGTATTTAAGAAGCTACATTTGTGGCCTCGTCAGTCATACAGTCACGTCTTGCAAGAGAAGTAAAAATATTTTTCAACACGTCACTTAATAACCTATATAACCTTCCAGTATGAAGTACTCGATTGTTCTTCTATTCGCTACCATCACATGTAAGTTTTTTTGAAACTTCCGTACTAAATTAAAAAAAATAGATCAGCAAGATATTAAAAAACAAAACTTTAGGGTCCTCGACTTGCGTCTTCGCCCAGATATACGAACCCCCTGCAGACAAAGTAATACAAGAGAAATTTAATTTAACTATGCCTGAATTTATTGAGCAATGCCAAACACACAGTGGAGTAGTTGAAAAATTAAGAGAAGACCGTTCTCTTTCTACCAAAATCGCAAATGCTTTGTCAGATGAATTAGTGGAGGGAGCAAAAAAATCACCGCAAATTGATGAAAAAAGTTGGGACCAACTTATTAAGGACTATTGTCTTGAAGATATTGTTATCAAAATTTTGTATGAATCTAACATTGATCACATCAATGAATGCTTTGATGAAGAAAATGAATTAAATGGAGAAAAGAAAACTGATTTTACCCATGCACTTTTGGAAGCATACTGTGCTGAAATAAAAAGATTGTGAGTGGTTAGAATTATTACAAAGTCATTTATCTCCATATATCTATTATTGAAAATTGACCTATTAATTTACATTAGTGAACATTTCTCCTTATCAACAGTTGTATTTGAATCATTCCATTAGAATTTGTATGCTATTGAAGTTCTAGTCAAGAATGACTATAAGAATTAGAAGAAATGTTCACTAAAGCAATAATACGCTAGGCAATAATTATATATTTTTTATTAAAAATTAGGTCGAAAGAGAAGTACGATGCTGCGAATAACTAATACAGAATATTGCTCAAAGAAAAAACTAATTTAATAGTTTTTATATGTGGTGGGATATATT
>NC_046659.1:85072864-85084659 GCF_010883055.1 Belonocnema kinseyi | reverse complement strand
AAGGATGTACGCACTTGATTAAACTGAGGTTGAACTTATATACTTGTGATTAAAAACTTGTTTATTATAATTTTGGAAATACGGCCGTAACACAGACTTCCTAATATCAAGATTATAATGTATTTGTCCTTTAAAATAAAATAATTACCTTAAGTTGATTTTTTAAATTAAATTAAATTCCTGTCCTAACATCCAACGCGTATTTAATGAATATTATTTCAATTTAATATTATCCACTCAATATCAATAGAATATTCATCATCATTATCATTACAAATTATGTCAAGGTCCGAGATTTTGAATTTGTATTAATTAAAATTTCGTTAGTCAACGATAACTTTGAACAAATAATTATTTGAAGAACAAAAGAAAAAAAATCTGCCTCAGCCTCGATCTGAAGCGGTTATAGGTATATTGTTTCACAGATTATAGTATCGTTTTTAAATTGAGCAAGAAGCCGATTACAAGAACAAGCAGTGACACATTTATATATGACGGAATTTTAACAAGACTAAAAAGAATGCTTTTAAGATACTTATACTTTTCTCAGTTGAAATTTAAAATGAAAAGCTCTTAAGATATTTTAATAAATTAGCCATTTTTTGTTATTTATTTGAATTAATTTGGAATTAATTCTGTATTCATTTTCATTTATCCTGAATTCTTAAAAATTCTTTTGAATTTTTTAGAATTCTGTTGTTTTTTTTTTAACTTTCTTGAATTTTTCTTAGTTCACTTAATTCTACACGATTCCATTACTTTTTCCATTTTAGTTCTTGTTTAATTCATCTTGAACTTTTAAAGCTCACCTTCAATTCTTAGGCATTCCATAAAATTCCTTTCAATTCCTGTGAATGTTTCTAAACTTATTTCAAATTTTCAACTGAATATAAAAATTTTCAATAAAGGAGTGCAATTTTCAAATTAAATGATGAATCGTCATCAAAAAATGTCTTTTAAACAATAAAATGAAACTTTCAATCAAGTAGTCGAATTTTCAATCAAAGGAAATTGTTTCTCAATGAAAAATATAATAGTTGACATTTCAAACAAAAAAATATATGATGACAGTTAAAATCAACCAAAAAAGAAGAATGTTTAACCAAAGAGTTGAATTTCCGCCTACAAAGAATTTTCAATCAAGCCACGTTTTGCTTTACTATTGAAAAAAATGGGTAGTTTATTATGAAAGATGCAATAATTGTTCTAGATCATGCAAAAACATTTTTCTATTTCTATATTAATTCCAAAATAAATTATTTTGATACCGTGTAATCTTGTATAATCGTGTGCAATCTCCTGTAATCTTTGAAAGTCCCCATCATAATAACATTAAATTCCGCCAAGTTTCATAATAATAGATTTTATGCTTTCACGATAATTCATTTTGATGAAAAGAGATATTTCGGGTTTCACTCGTTTAAAAAATCTTGTTAACATTTAGAAAGTTGAATAATGTCTAAAAAGTGGTCCATATTCGAGCCACTCTTGGTGTGCCATATTCGAGCCATACTACAAATATTGTTAAGTAAATTCTAAAAAAGCGATTTTGGACATTATGAAACTTGATAAAAAGAGATATTTCGGGTTTCACTCGTGTAAAAAACTACGAACTGTTTGCCGATGTTTCGTGAACATTGCAGTTCACATCTTCAGGGCTGACATCTTCAGCTAATCTTTGTTAATGATTAAACAATCTTGTCTATTTTTATACAATATATATATATATATATTCAATCCACTTATTTACAGGTTTTCATTTGTATTATACTTGTTTGACGATGATATTGAAAATGTAGTTGGTTTTTACGTATTTCTAACGGCTTAGGAGATCCTTCTAGAAAATTACCATTTTCATTTTTTTAATGAGGGAAGTACCTTTAGACACTTCCAAAAATCTATTTTTTTATTTTATTATTTTAATCGATAGGTATATCGCCTTAGAATATCGTGTCAAAGTTTCAAAAGCTAATTCTAAAAATTGTGGAAGAGATGCTTCTCGGAAGTTGCTGGCGTTGAGCCCGCCGAGCGTCATCGCTGTGAGAATCCGCCAGCGAACCGCGTTTTCTCGAAACCATGTATATAAAAAAAAACTAGTGAACCGATTTTCATCATCTAACATTAATTTAGAAGAGCATAAAAAACTGTTCTGTATAGACTAAAGATTTCAAAAACAAATAATTTTTATATCCTTTTTGACGGCAAGTACAACGAAATTTTTTCTGAAAATCGTAATTTTTGTGTTGAGAGCCTTTTTTAAAGGGTCAATTTTCGAATTTTAAAAATATTTTAGTCTATCTACGATAAAAAAAACCCTCTCGATTAAGAAGATGTTTGAAAAATTTGTTAATTTTCAATTTTGACTTTTGTAAAAAATGTTTTTTTCAACCTCAGACATCACTTTAAATGAACATTATATGAATTTGTAAAGAACTGTCTCCATTTACCTACAAATAAACTGCAAAAAATACCTTTTTTTTCGGCCTCCAAAGGTACTTCTGTCCTTAAAGAAAATTTTAAAGGGTTATACTCATTCAGACCCACAGATTCTGATTTTTTTTAATTAAAAATAACTGATTTATTAATAACGAATTTTTCATTCATCAATTTTAATCTCATTTATGAGCCGAAAAAGGTTCATATTGATGTAGGTTTAATTGAGACATGTAAACGTCGTCTTAGCCAAGACAAGGCTCGACTTGAGACAAGTAAACACCGTTTTCGCTATCGTTTTAAAAAAAGGAAGACTAAGGCTTATGTCTCGACTCATTTTTGAGGCGCAGCCAGGTATCGATGTCTTGGAGATGAACTCAAGACATAACCAAGTCGAACTCAAGTCGAAGCAATTTTACTCGGGAGAGTGGTGCATCGGAGCATTATCGGCCTTATGGATCTGCGACTATTGTTAATAAGTTCGCTGCAAATTACATTCTCTAAAATTATATTAATAAATATTTTTATACTGTAACCTGCTTATTTTTCGTGTATTTTGATTTTTTCTAGGTGTGTCATATTCGAGCCACCCTTTTTCGATGTTCGGAAACCTCGTTTTTGATAAATATTTATTTTAAAAAGAACTGCTGGTGACATGAAAAAAGCAACCGTATTATTCGAAAGGTTACTGAAAATAGCCTTTCGATTGACTTATTATTTATTCAATTTCAGTTTATAGAATCCCGACAATCCGTCGAAAAGGAGTTGGTGTGCCATATTCGAGCCATCTCCTCTAATGTTGAATGCAATTAAATAGTACCATAATATTAATAAAAAATTTTGATTTTATTTTTCAATTTTCAATCAAAACGGAAAGGTTGGCTTCGTTTACTGAACTTAATCGATACTTTATTTTCTATTTAAATTTATAGGAATATATTTTAAGCTCTGGAATAAAAAATGCATTACCGTTCAATGATTGTAACAATTTAATATTTTTCACCTGTTCATACCTCTAAAGCCTAATCTATCCAATCGATTTACACGAACTTTTAATGGAAAGTCTGTATCAGCATATTACCAATATTGCGAGAATTCTCGATATCTTGAATAGTTTTTGAAATTTGATTGGAAACTGAATACATAAAATTTTTTAATTGTTCACGATATGAAAAATTCTTTAACATTGTACCGAGAATCTATTGCTACTGAGGTCTTGTTAAAATTTAGTACCAATCGTCTGATAGATTAGGGATTAGTTTCTAAAGCATTATCATAAAATTACACTTAAACTTATTTTTTAATTGTCCGTCAGTCAGCAAATTTCCAAAACACATAATTATTCTGGAAGAGGATTCTTGGTAGTTTTTTGTAGTACATAGTAACTGTTCACTACTGCGAATCTTGATATTAAGCAACAACTATTTTTACCTGCTTTAACAAAATTTGATATTTTCAAGGTTTTTGTATGTAAAATTTGTTGTATGGACTTTTTAAAAACGTATTGATAACTTAAGAACTGAAATAAATAAAATTCTTATCTATGGCTTAAATCACATATATTATAAAGTATATTGTCCTTACAAACATAAAAATTGATGCGTTATGCATTCTTAAATTGCAGTTTTTTCAGCACACGCCTTTGATAAAAAAAATTTTATTGACTGTTCGAAAAAAAATAATAAAAGAAAAGCTCAAATTAATTCCGGAAAAATTGAAGATATGACGGAATTACGCGTTGATGATATCATTATTAATGAAGATTTTGATGAAAACGGTCGCCAAAAGCAAGAAAATAATGCCCTAAATAAATATTGCTTAATAACCAATTTAGCCTGATTTTTTTCTTCTGTAGTTGACTTTCAGTTCCCTTTCAAAAGAACTTACAATTAATAATGAGAATATTTTTCTGGATTTTATCAAAATCATTTTTAAAAATGCTCATTTTTTAACTTCAAATAACTTCAGTACATCCTTAACGGAGATAGTTGTTAATACCCAGCACAATTCCGACGCACATTTTTTCCAAGAACGAGGCGAAATTTATTGCAAAAGCAAAAAAAAATCTAAAAATTCTCAGTCTTCATACAAATTTTAGTCTACATTCCGACTGATTGAAAAACTCAATATTTAACATTTTTAATGACCAAAAATTGTAATTAAAAAGAACGTTTAAATTAATCATTTTTACCCTTACATCTGCTCTTTACGAATAAAATCGAAAAAAAATAAGTGGTCCAGGGGGAATCTGGTGAATCGAGCAATTCGAAACGATCGTCTTCGTTCATTGGATAATAATAGTAGGAGTAGAATAATTTTGTTCGTGATTTTTACATTCATGCCTGAAGGCGTTAGGGTGAAAGTTCCTATACCAACGATAGCCCTAATAAATCATAACAATGGAGTATTAAAATCGGTGGTTTGCCTCACCACATGGTCCGCTTTGTACTTGCTCTCAAAAATCAAGTCTACTTCCGTGAGCAATATTTTTCCCTTACACAGTCAAATTTCCGAGAGAAATTTCCTGAAAAAAAAACTATAAAAAAAAACATTTTCACAAAAACAAAATATAAAATGTAAATTATCGAAGCTCGGAATCGCTTTAGCGTACCATTTTCAGCTCCAAGGATTTCTACTGTTTCGTATAATTTATCATGAAAGAAAAAGCCACAGTAAGCAACAAAAAAGCCCTAATTCATTCATGAGAGATAAAAAAATAGTTGAAAATCGCAAGGCGGCATTTTACTTTGCATAATAAAGGGTGCGACGGTGCACGGTTTCTGCTGGAATAACGAAGGCAAACTTTATCTCGCGAAGTAATTGTAAGTTTCACCGTCCAGGAAAACGGAAAAAACATTTTTCCTTTAACATCTAAATGGGCGAGCTTACTTCAAAGCTGGTTATCCAGGCTTGTACTTACCTTTTATCTTTTATTTTTCCACCTACCAAGAGGAAGAAGATAAGGAAAAGGAAAAGGAAAAAAACGAGCAGCCGTTGAAAGAAAAAGCTTTCAGGAGGTGAAGCTTATGTAAGAACAAATTTTTTTCTTAATTAATAGGAATCAGTACGAGGTTTGCCGGAAAGTATCCGACTCTATTCTCTAACTTTGTACCTAGCTGCGCTAATGTCCCAAACAGGTATTTACTATGTAGGGGTTACCTCTGTGAGGCCTCCTACTAAGTGAGCCAGTCTTCTAAGTTGCATAAACGTCTAAACACGTACGGGCCGATTTAAAAGTGCGAGTTTTCATTAATAAAAATCTACGTTTAACAGGGAGAGAGATAGATAAAGGCCTTGGGATTTCAAAAACTATTGTTTCGAAAATGTTGAGCCTGATTTGCGAAAAAGTAGCGACTGGGTCCTTCACAAAGACAACGCACCTATCCATTCATCGCAGCTTATTCAGTAATTTTTGGTGAAACACGATCTTTAAAATCTTCTTCGACCCGCATACAGTCCTAAACTGTCTCTCTGGGATTTTTGGCGGTTTCCCAAGTTGAAATATCCCCTGAAAGGAAAATGATTTCAAGACGTACTTGCTGAATTTGAGGAGTGCTTTTAAAAGTGGGAGGATCAATGGAAGAAGGTTTTGGATTCCAAGGGAGACTGCTTTGAAAAAAATCATCGCCATTGACCAACAATAACTCTTGCTACGGATACAAGGCGGATACTTTCCGGACAGACCGTTCTATGACTTTTCCAAGTTTTTCAAGTCCACTTGTCTCCAACTAATTAAACAATACATTCTTGTACAATGATTTATCAATGCAAACCCTGTTGTGAAAAATGTTTAGGACAAATTTCAGCTTTCTATATAAATTTCGTTTTTACAGATAATTCTAGAAAATTATAGATTTTTGAATAGTGCGGCATAGAAGCCTAAGTAATTTTTATGAAAAATAAAGTATTTTAATGGGAAATTACGAAAATTTACAAGAACAACACGTTATCTTAAATTTTGTATATTTTTTGCAGAGTATTGCGAATTTCTACAGAAATTTATGAATAATTACGGCTTTGTATGCAATTTTATGAATATATACGTCTGAATAAAACTAGATTTATCCTTTTTAGTGAGTTTTTATAGAATATTTAGTATAGTTAAACTAGGACTTCTGCTGAAACTAATTAAAAACCTGGAGATCTTTTGTTTTCAAATATTTGGATGCACATCTTTTTGAAGCTCTGGAAAGTTCAATGCTGATTTCTTAATAAATTGTTTATTATTAAGAAAGCACATGAAATTGCTATATTTTATTAGCACATTTGCTTAAATTGTTACTTTCTATTATGAAATAGGTAAAAAATGTAAAAGACTTGGCTTTTAAAGTAGAGGAAATGGCTCAAATATGGCACAACAACTCCTTTTCGATGGATTGCCGGAACTCTGAACTGAAATTGAATGAATAATAGGTCATTTAAAATGATATTGAATAACCTTTCGAATGGTAAGTTTGATTTTTTCACATCACCAGCGGTTCTTTTTTAAATAAAGATTTTCCAAAAAACGAGGTTTTCGAAAATCGAAAAAGGGTAGCTCGAATATGGCACACCTAGAAAAAAAATCAAAATACACAAAAACTAAGTAATTTAACAGTATGTAAGTATTTATGAATACAATTTTGAAGAATACAATATACTGCGAACTTATTGGCAATAGTCAATAACGACTCTGGAATCATTTGTTGCAGGTAGTATACACTCTACCCAAGATTTCTCCTCTGGCCAAGTGCAAGATACATTGCAGAAAATGGATTAAGTACATAAATACATTAACCAATTCTTGTTAACATTCAGAAAGTTGAATAATGCCTAACTGTGATTTTTTTGTCAAAAAAAGTGGGCCATGTTCGAACCAGTCTTTTGCACTACTACAAGAAACCTTTATTAATAAAATTCCATTCACAACATAAAAAATCGATATTAAGACTCATATAAAATAAACTCGAGGATAACTGTTTATATTTTTTTTATCTCACGTTTCTAATAATGCACATCGAACAATGAAAAATGTTTTGCAATACTTTGAAATATCCGCTTGCAGAATTCAATAGCAAAAATCTGACCGCTATTTTTTCTACAACCACGAAAATTCATCATCGCTTTGTCTTCAATGAAAAACACACAATCTTATTTAAAAAATCCATATCTCGTAAACTATTTATCGTAGGATATCGAACAAGGACTCATTTGACAATATTTACCTAATTCTTAATAGAAAGTAACAATCCAAGCAAACATGTTGAGAAAATGTTGCGATTTCATTTTTCTTTAATAACAAAACATTTATTGCAAAGTCAGCCTCGGAATTTTCAAGGCTTCTAATGAACGAATTTTTACAAAAAAATTGTATTTTGCAAAAGCTATATATTATGATTAAATGTAAAAAAGACTCTACGACTCTAGAATGATGGTTTAGTTTTTCATCATTTTTAACACGATTTTTCAAAAAATTATTAATTTATACAAAGTTTCTGGAATGTGTAATGAGATAATTCTATGAAAAATTAGGGAAATGTAGAACATCAAATCGATACTTTTCTACAATCTTATTGAAATTCGGAAATTTTCCGTAAATGTTAATACGTGAACACATTCAAAATCTAAAGAGTTTCCTAAGGAGGAATGATCCTCGACCACCCTCAACAGACAAATCTGTCAACTTTTCCAGATTTTAGACGATGTAAAGGGCTTTTCAATAACTATTAAATTGTAAAAATTTCTCACTAATATTATTATAACACTGTAGGAAATTTTGAAATTATAATTATATTATAGTTATTAGCCAAAAAATCGATTCGCAAATTAGAATTTCCCGGTAAGATACTAAAATATTTCTTAAGAATTTTAAGTAGGTGCAAATAAAAAAAATTAAGCTATTTTTTCCAAATTCCATGACTGTTCTATGTCTTGTAGCAACCCTGAGTTATGCAAGAATATATTCGAAACTGTTTTAGAGAAATTTGTTTGCCTTTAAAAAGGTAGGTTGTCGAGTTAACCGTGAAATATATTGTAGCTTGCTTTTAAAGAATTCGTAAACCTGGGCAGAAACCCTTGTAGTTTCAATTAGGTGCCCGTCTTTCCGTCGTACTTTGCCACCTAGAGGTGGATTACACCCGAACTCCGATTTCGTTACCCCCGGTTATGTAATTCCTAGAAATGATAGCCCACGCAGTTTCTCAGGGGGCAGGGTCAGAGATAGTTGCGACTTTCGCCCCGAAAGGGCCGCGGTGCGCGAGTACTGAATCGAATATATTGCGCGATATTATACACTGCGATTGAAAACGGTGTGTGAAAAGGGGAAAGACGGGAAGGGAGGGGTAGTGAGGGTAGGAATAGTAGCGAAAGGTGTATTCGGGATGAAGTTGGTAAGTAGGGAGGATAGGGGGGCAAGTAATTGGATTGAGATGAGAGGTAGTGGGGGAAGTTATGACAGGGAGGGGAAGTAGGGGCATGGGAGGAAGTGAGGGGAGGACCGTTATAGACGTAGAGGGGAACTAGCTAAAGGAGGAATGTTAGGTGAGCTAATGTATGGGAGGGAGAGATTTGAACTATATAATTAACGTCTTAATAGGCTACGAAACAATTTTTTGTAGGCGTGCGACACCTTCATTAACGAATTTTTGTTTGATAGATTTTGAGAAGACTTAAATAATGAAAAGTCAGCAAGACATTTTTAAGTCAGGTTCTCTCATTTTTTCTATGGATGAGACTTGCTGGTTCGGTTGTCTGGATTTAGTATTGAAAACCAAATGGAACTAATGTCAATAATATATCACGATGGGGACCTTAATGCCCCGCCTCGCTAATATAGCATAACGACCATCTTAATCATCGAGCCGGGCCCCGCGGACGAGACCATTCGGCTAATGATCTTGGTGCAAAGCAAACACACGCCTATGTGCGAAGAAGCAAAATCGTAAAACGAACAGAATCGCCCGTTATTATCCACACAGTTGTACATGAGTTGCAAATCATTTTTAGCAGACATAACAAGAAATAAAAATAAAGTTGATGGACTCTAATAAAAATGCTAAAAATGTCTCCTTACCTTCTGTTGCAGGCATTTTGCTACTTTTGATTTTAAATTGAAAACGACTATGAACACCAGTTATGAAAAAAATTGATCTAACAAAAATTGTTTAATCAAAAAAGAGATACAAATTTGTTACTAATCACTTTTTGATAGGACGCCTAGTTTTGGTTTTAATCATAAAAATGAAATTAAAAACAAAAATGAAAAATTTGTGGAAAGAAGATAAAAGGTAAGACAACAAATTGATGGAACAAACTTGTTCACCTAAAAAACAAATACAAATTTGTTATAATTGATTACATTCTCATCATTTACGATTGAGAAAATATTGCGATTATCCAAAATTTGACAGCACAATATTCAATTTTTGAAACAAACGACCCAAAATACGGAACAAAAATTCTTTATGATTTGTAAAAAATCTAAAAGAAGACTTGTAGGATATATTTTTTTATTCATAAAAAAGAATATAAAAACAAAAATCCTATTTTTAGTATAAAAACGCGAGATAGAGAAAAATTTCTAAATATAGGATAGTTGTTTTTTATTTATTTTAAGGTAGTTTAGAAAATAACCATGTACAAATATCTATCACAAAACGAGCGCGTGGCGCAATTGTCACGATGAGAATGTGTACCTCAAAGCCTACAGAGCTTTGAAGAACTCAATCGTTAAATATACTTAATTAGGTAGAAAATTCAGAACATGAAGACGCATATAAATACAGCGATATAAAAAAGATATTTTTGATAAAGTTTGACTGAAGCATTCCAAATGCAAAGAACAAATATCCGAGCGCTAAGCGCGAGATTTAACAGACGCGTGCCCTAGGGGCGCGCTGAAACTTGCGAGCAAAGCGAGCCACGCTCGATGAGGATGTGCTCCGCGCAGCTGGGAAATTTTTTTAATAACAAAGAGAAAACTTTAACAAAGAAGATTCGTTTTCTACCAAAAAAAAGAAACCTTATCTGACAAAGATCAATTATTAATCAAACTAGTAAAACTTTCTAACAACTAGATGAATTTTCAACTGAAGTGATGAATCCTTAATCATAATAGTTACATTTTTCAGTTTAAAAAATTAATTTTCAACTAAAATGATGAATCTTCAAGAAAAAATGATTTATTAATAGAATGGCTTAACCGCCAACAGACGAATTGAAAAAAGACGAAATTTCAAACAAAATATTTGAATCCTCAACCAAACAAGATTAATTATCCAACAAATAGTTGCCAAAGAAAAATATAATTTGGTAATTGTGAAGTTTCTTTTTTAAGGCCTCTTTGAATTTAATTCCTTTGGAAACTCTCTTTATACAAATTTCCGATAAATTTGATTTATAGATAGGGCCAAATGGCACTGATATATAAATGTAATTGTTCTCTGGAATACATCTCATTCGGCCTGCATTTAATCTACGTTCTCGCAGGAAATGTGCAACTGAAAATGTTGAGTTGTTAACCATTCATTATTTTTTATAAAAGTATTTCCAGCAAGCTCTGGAACATGTCCAACAGGATAATGATTAGGAACTGGGCGATGCAGATGGAGAATATATATAGTGTTTCACATCTTGTGTTCGTATAAAATCGTGAGTTTCCGGATTATGTTCCTCTGGGTCACGATTCATTCATGGGAGCATGCACAAACTGTTGTATGGGGTGATATCTCCTTGATAAACAGTATTATCTTCTAGTCTCTGGGTATCCCATTGCACCTAATTAAAAAAAATATTGACATTTATGAACCTTATTATGCAACTTTATTAGAAGTGTTTTAATTTGTCTGGAGGTTTGTGCAGGGGAAAGGAAAACTGCAAAAAACCCTCCCAATTTCAGCTGGTTTCTCGACAGTCAAATTTGAAGACAGACATTCCACCTTACCGATCGAATGCACACAATCATCCTCGGCATCAAACTTCCCGTTTGACATTAGATCAAATGCAGCGAATACATGACTTAGCTGCACGTCACAGACATCTAGCTAAAGCAATTATCACAGGAATTTGCTTGTATCACATACGACAAGTGAAACAATCAGATTGTCCCAACTCCCCCTCCCTCTCACTCTTTCTATGAGTCTAGAGCAAACAATGAAATTTCTACTAAAGTAGAAAAATAGATTTTGCAATCAAAGAAAAAAATTCCCAATTCTGAATAAAATTCTCGTCCACTAGATACTATTATTATTATTATTACACCATTAAGCCATTTCCCTTTCGGCGTAGGCGTGACTCACTCGACAGGGGAAAGGAGTAGTGTGTGGAAGGGATAGAGATTTTTCAGATTGATCCAGAATTCTCGTGCTATTTAAGTAAATAACACG
>NC_046659.1:85071649-85072764 GCF_010883055.1 Belonocnema kinseyi | reverse complement strand
ATACTTATTCGTAGGGTAATGAAAATAACAGAAGCAAAGATTTGGGAAGTCCAAAGTGGGTTTATGCCAGGAAGGTCATGTACGGATCAAATATTTTGCTTACGGCAAATAACAGAAAAAAGTTTGAGAGAAGAAAAAAAAGTTTTCTGTGCATTTGTTGACCTAGAAAAAGCTTTTGACAAGGTAGATAGAAGTAAACTTTGGGAAGTCCTAAAAGAGTATGGAGTCAATGGATGGATCCTACAAGCTATAAAAACAATTTATACAGGTAGCAAAGCGAGTGTAAGAGTGAATGGGAAACTGAGTGACTGTTTCGATATTATTCAAGGAGTTAGACAAGGATGCGTTATGTCTTCTTGGTTATTTATATGATTTATGGACAAGTGTTTAAGAATGGCTCTCTTCGACGAAGAGGGTGTGGACCTCGAAACAATAAGGGTACAAGGGTTAGCGTTCGCAGATGATAAGGTTGTTATGGCAGAGTCTATCGAAGACCTACAAAGAATGTTGAAGAAACTAGATGCAAGCATGAAGAGCATGGGCCTCAAAATTAACGCAAATAAAACAAAAACTATGGTGTTCGAAGGAAAGAGTGAGAAAACACTATGCAATATTTTATTAAATGATGAGAGAATTGAAAAGTTGATAAGTTCGTATACCTTGGTACCTTATTTACTAGGGATGGGAAGATAGATGAGGAATTAGATAGACGAATAAATGAAGGTAAGAAGGTTATTGGTAGAGCAGGTCCCCTTATCAGAAGTAAAAATATATCAAATAAAGCTAAAATGGCAATACATAATTCTATATTTGTACCGACTGTACTATAAGGTAGCGAAACATGGACTTATCAAGAAAAAGATAAGAGTAAAATTAACGCAATTGACATGAGATTCATTCTAAAAGAATGTGGTGCAGAAGAGACGCTAGTAGACACATGAGAAAGAAATCGGTTAAGATGGTTCGGACATGTTGAGAGAATGCCAAATGAACGACTAACGAAACAACGTATAAAGGTAAAGTAAATGGCAGCGTGCCCAGAGGTAGACCGCGGAAAGAATAGTTAGAATGTGTGAATGAGACCCTACTTAGAAGAGACATAAGAAGTCACAGAA
>NC_046659.1:85058117-85071549 GCF_010883055.1 Belonocnema kinseyi | reverse complement strand
CTTGTACGCTTCTCTTTTTGCTTTTTGGGCAGCCTGAATTTTATCATTCCACCACGCATCACCAGACATTCTTCCTACAACTGCGGTACCACATACTTCGATCGTGCATCTAACAAGGATATCCCGTAACATTGTCCAGGCACCCTCTAAATCTTTGTTTTTTATACGGTCCTCCCATGTTGCCCTATTTATGCTTTCGATTATCTTATTTTGGAAATCTATTCGCACATCTGGTTTCTGTAGGTTCTCAATTTTTATTCGCGTTTGTTTTGCTTTCTTGGGTCTCTTTTTTCTCCAATACTAAATAATCCTACAAATTAAATTTTCTAGATATCGCTTCCTTGAAATATTTTTCATTGATTGGAAAAGCTTCAGTTTGAATCATAAATTAGAATAGTTTGTATGTATGTTATTATCATCTTCTTGTGTTGATTCAACCTTATCTTTGCCAATGTTTGAATTTTTGCTTGCCTTTAGAAGCATTTGAATTTAGAATCAAGGTAAAAATCAGATAAGAATCAGGATACATTTTTAAATCAACTAAAGTTGGCTAACAAAAATAATATTTAAAAATGCTATGCTTGATGAGGGTGGCCGTTTTAGTCAAGAAAAAATCATGGTTATCTACTAGTTTATTCCGGTTTACAAAAATTGTTTACTCTCATTCAAATTAAAAAATTCGAACATTTAATACTGCAAACTTTTTTAAATTGAAATAATGAAAAATTGCCTTCAAAACATAGCATTCGAAGTGGGACTCTTTTCAATTTTCAACTTTCATAATTAAAGTATTACAAATTTTCAATTCTAAAATCTTTAGTTCTGAGGCTGAATAATTTACACGCATAAAATTATAGCGTTTCATACCTGACGCTTTTCAGATAAAAAATATCAAACCTAAAAGCCATCACATCGATATCAATCAATATCGTAAATCTTTTTTGGAATAAAAACCGATTTCTGGTGGGAAACGCGAGCATTACCTGAAATCGTTCAATAATTTGATATTTTCTTTCAGTCCAATGGCTGCCTCATGAAATTACCAATTTCTCGTACAAAAAACCAAAGAAAAATTGTGCAAAAATCATGAATTTAAAGGCTCAATAGTATGATGAAGAATAATGATGATATGAAAAATCTTAAGATTTTTTAAACTGAAAATATCAAACTTTCAACAGAAAACAATAACGAAAATTGTTCCAAATTGTAAAACTTTTTCGAAAGTAAAAAATGTATTCAAAATAACCGATTTCAGGTTAAAACCACTAAAATAACTTTAAAATGATCAAAAATTGTAAATCTGCTTTAAAGTCTATAATCGAAATGTCTGGCGAAACCCGCTAATTTAATATTTAATTTGTACACAAATGTGCAACCTGCTTTAAAATGTAATGATTTTTGACCAAAAATATTTATTTCCTGTCTAATACTTCAATAAATCCTACAATTATTGAACGGTTGTAAATCTTCTTTAAAATATAACTTTTTTAAATGAAAATACTAATTTCCGATAAAAATGATAATAAAATCCAAATATTTAAAAATATTCTATGTTTTTAGTTCAAATTATCATGATTTTTGTTTGTAAATTCCAATTTTTGGTGCAATATGTTAAAGTCAACCTGAAATTGTTCAAATATTATAAAATTTCTATAAAATCTGATGATTCTCCAATATAAATGTTAATTTCCGACGAAAAAAACGAGCACAATTTGAAATGGTTGAAGCTTCTAAATTTTGTCATTTTAGCATTTTCTGAATTTGCTAAAAATTGACAATATTCTACAATGCTAGTGCCTGCTGTCTGCCTAGCTGTTGCGCGGCGCAAGGATTTAAGCATTAAATATTTATAACTCGAGAAACAGATAAGTGGTCATCAAATGTTTTTTTTTTTTTGAAGTTCAAAACAAAAGAAATATGATTTAAGAAAATGAATAAATAAAATATAGCGTATTCCGTCAAAACCCAATTAAAAATATTTTTCATTATTTTGTTGTTGTAAAATTAAAAAAAAAAAAAACATATTTTCCTTATATTTTATATAAAACAAGATCCTTTTCACAAAACGCCTATAATTTTTATTATAATCAAAAAAAAAGTTTCGAAAATATTACACTTAAAAAAAAGTCGATATTAAATTTAAAAATGGTGAACTCTCAAAAGTTTCAAAATTTTCTAAAATCCTTTGGCAACAAAACATTGCCCAGAAAGTACTACAACTGAAAAGAAAAAATCACCACTTCTAGTTCAAAAAAAATGTTCGTCCCTTTCAACTCAATCAAAATGATAAAAACAATAACAGGACCTCTTCCAATTCAGACAACATCGACAAAAATAATATATTTTCTATAACTCAATGCAAATTTTATAAATAAAAAAACATCCATCCAATTAAAAAAGAAGTAAAAACCAAAATTTCATCCACCGTGAAGGTAGAGATTTTTTATTTTGACCCTCCCTACAAACGCCTTTCAGTATGTCCCACAACCCCCCCCCCCCCCCCCCCCCCCCCCATCTAAACGAGGATCAAGTATTTTGCAATATGTTGCTCGTAAATAATACATTCGTGTATTTGTTTTATAGCCTATCGTTTTTAGTGGTCAAATAAAAAACCTCTAGATATTTTTTTTCGATATTCATTATTTAAACAATTTTTATTTGTTTAAGGAACTATTTTTTCACGCTTTATCATAAATTATCGGTACGCTCACAACGTAATGAACTAATTATTGAATACGAATAATCAGAATAGTCGATTCAATTTTTTGATAAAAAGTTAGGGCAACTATAGTTCACCTGTCAAAATTTAGATAAAAAATTACCATTCGTTTAAACATTTCTTTTTTTGGCAAAATAAAATAATTTGCACCTTCTTTATATAACTTGAACTATGTCATTCATATCAATAATTTTTTAGTCGAACAAACTTTTTCGCAATTGAAATATATTTGAACAGCTATAGATAAGTAATAAACAGTATCAACGCAAAAGGGGCTACTTGAATTTGTTGAAAAATTTGCAAAATTTACACTTTTCTTATTCTTTCTTTCTGCTACATTTCAACAAAGAAACATTACTTAAACAATTAAAAATAAAAAAAATTATCACTTTAATTTTCGATTTAAACTAACATGTGCATGTTAGTCAGAAAGAAAAATGATAGGTAAGAGGTGAAAATACACAACATGAATGAAGAATTCTATGCAAATTGTTAAAAAATTTGCAAAAAAACTACATTTTTGTGCTTTATTTGAGTCAAAAGTTGCAACCATCGTTTAGACTATGAGAAATTGTTTCAACAATTAACAAATATCAAATCAGCCGTTCTTATTTTTTATATTACCTAATTGGTTTATATTGTTTTGACGACACTGATGATTTGCGATCAAATTTGAAAATTAATTTGTTAAACAATTAATAATTGATAAAAAATAACAGATTTTTAATATGACTATTCAAATCATCTGTGATAAAAAGCATGCAAAAGCAATAGATTTTGATTAGAGGGTGATTTTGTGTCATTCAAAAAGAGGTTTTTGGTGTCAAAATTAAAAACCAATATTACATGTATGTAATATTTGTTATAAATAGAAATCAAGGTTCTTGGGACATGAGCCAAAATTTCCTAATTTAAAAGAATTCTCGCGAAAGACGCGCCTAAAAACAGCATACCATCATAAAATAGCTGTCCAAAGAACACAGTGCATCTGAAAACGCCGGACCTGGCATATAAAATTGCATTTTTTTTTCTTAAAAAAAAATGATCCAGACACATGAGTTAGACCAAAAAAATTCATTTAAGTCAATAAAACGCTTTTCCGAAATTTGGCACTTAAGCTCTTATGCCTCAACCTTTAATTATACTATTATTTTATACTTACTTTGAAAACAAGGAACACCGGAGAATGTGATATACTAACTCTTATGGCTTACGGCAAATCACACATATATTTTGTATCTGAAATTTAGTAATTATGTTGCAAGAATTGAAAAATATATATAAAGTTGTAAATGTGGTTGTGAATTCGCGTCCAGATATAAATTATTTGACGTCGGATAATTGTAGTTGATAATATTTCGCAAGGCTTTTATCCCCCTTGAGATAAAAAATGTGTTTGAAATTTATTGATCTTCTATTCGGTTAAAATTTGTGATTTATTCTCTAAAATAAATAGAGTGGAGGAAAAAGATTTTTGATCTCAGATCATAAAATTTTCTGCATTTGCTATACACTTATAATACGATAATAGAAACTTTCAGAATGATTAAACGCTACCACATAATGTGTTATGGATTGCCCGATAAAGGTAGTAAGCATACAAATAAAAATGATTTTTTCCATACCTTCAAGTTTTCTGTCTTATGTATTAAAAAGCCAAACAAAGACAAAGATTCATCCATAAATTATATACTATATTTTTGTCTAAACTTTACCCGTCTCCCCCCGCCATGCAAAATGTCGCATCAAAATTGTTTAGACCCCTCCCTCGCCTATCTTACGTAATTTTTTCAAATATTCTCAGCCATGTCTTAGGGAGCTCCATTAATTAAGTAGGGCTTCTTCGGTGAAGGAGGTTCGGTAAATATTACAAATCCTTACTTAAAAAAATTGCTTAATCCATTTAAATTTTGTTGGCCGTGTGTCAATTCCTTAAAATACTATGAATTTCATGAATATAGTATATAATCTCTAGAAATATCTTGAAAAGGATTGATCTCCTTAAAATAAAAGTCCCTTGAGGTCCTCTACAAATTGTGGAAATCCCTAAAAATTTATTCAAATTCCGAAAAATCTTTTGAAACCCTTCAAATCGCTTGGAATATTATTATTATTATTTTACGCATAAAACATTTTAGGTCTAAAGAAAGGGAGATAAAAGCGACTGAAATAATTACAGAGGGATCAGCTTATTAAGTACCGTAAATAAAACATACTCAAAAATACTTATTCGTAGGGTAATGAAAATAACAGAAGAATCGATTTGAAAAGTCCATAGTAGTTTTATGCCAGCAAGATCATGTACGGATCAAATATTTAGCTTAAGGCATTTTTTGACCTATAAAAAGCTTTTGACAAGGTAGATAGAAGTAAACGTTGGGAATCCCTTGAAAAAGGACGGAGTACGTTAATGGATGGCGAGACATGGACCTATCAAGAAAAAGAAAAGAGTAAAGTTAACGAGATTGACATAACATTTCTGCGCATGGTATGCGCGAAAACTCTGATCGACAAAGTGAGTAACGAGATCATTCTCAAAGAATGTGGTGCAGAAGAAACACTAGTTGACACATGAGAAAGAAATCGGGTAAGATGGTTCGGGCATGTTAAGAGAATGCCAGATGAACGACTAACGAACCAAGTGTATCAAGGTAAAATAAATGGCAGCGTGCCCAGAGACACACAACGGAAAGAATGGTTAGAATGTGTGTATGAAACCACCGTTCAAAGAGACATGAGAAATCACAAAAACACGAGAGCATGCATGAGAAAATGCATGGACGTGGAGGAAGCTAGAGAATTATGTCAGGACAGAAAAGTATGGCAACAACTAGTTGATAAAAAGAGTGTCAGTAGAGTGAAGTACGCCTGAAACAAAAGACCTTGGATACTAATGGACTCAAACGGGGAACCTCACATGACGACTTTGTGTGGATCTTCACTTGGGGTGATTGCTAGAGAGATTGATCAACAACCTGGATCGGAGCAGTGTTGCGGAACGAACGTGCTATTTAAATAAATAAGACGAGAGTTCTAAAAATTCTATAACCTTTTCCTCATATTGCTCCCTTCCCCACCAAGTGAATCACGCCTACCACGAAAGGAAAATGGCTTAATGGTGTAATAATAAGAAGAATAGTAATAATAATAGCTTTTTAGGGATAATGAACATCATTTATCGGATCTGCTACAACCAAATCCGGATCTTAATAACGATGATGTGAACAGCGAAATCCCAGAAAAACTACGGCACCTTGAAAGGAATTTTGGTCATATATGTTCATATATGTAGAACCAACACAACGGCATTCTCTGCCCAAGATAAACATCACAAATTTTCTGCGTGCAATAATAGAACACCTCAACAGCGAGGTTTCACTTACGTATTTGTACCTAACAAAAACTGCGTTAGAAGTGCAAACTCTTGTATGTTGTGCAGCTGTGGCAACCGTTAGAACGTTGAGCCGCGGAAATAGGCAGTCTGTCCCAACAAGAAATCGAGATCCACCCTGGAAGATCAGTTTGGATATAAATTTCAGCAAAGTAAGGTACAAACTGGGTCGATTAACTCAAAATAAAAAAGGCAATATAACCAGAAAGCTAATAAACCATGTTATTGAAAGCATCCACCCTTGGCACATCGAGACATTAACACCATCAATATTGGATGAGATTATATACTACTAACGGCAAAGACTTGATGTTCTTACTACCAGACTGCGTCGGTACAAGAAAAGTAGTCCACGAAGGCAACAAAATCGTACCTTTCAGACAGATCAAAGAAGGTTCTATCGTGAACTGAGTGTAAAGAAGAATAACCAGCAAGACACCGAAGTCCCTCATTTGGAAGACATGACTAACTACTTGTCAGATGTTTGGGGAAAAAGCAACATATGCAATTTAGATACTGCGTGGTTAAACTTGGAGAAAGCAAGGGCAAGCAATAGCCCTGAAATGCAGCTAACAAACATCATAGATTTAGATGTTTCAGCGGTCTTTAAAAGGGCAAGTAACTGGAAAGCTCCAGACATGGTGCACGACTTCTGGTACAAGTACCTGATGCGTGCGCATCATGACTTGGCATGGTGGTTTCAGAAAATCGTTGAATCTGATATGATGCCACATCTGAATCACATCTGATGCCAGACTTTATGCACCAGGGCACTACGTATATGTTACCTAAAATACCAGACTCTCAAAATCCATCTGAATTTCGACCGATAGCCAGTCTTCCAACAATTTATAAAAAAACTCGGGAGGTAGTAAAGATCTTGCCACTATAGACGCTGTTGCCATGACTCAAGCTCGTAAGCCTCAAAGGAACTTACATATGGCATACATTGACTACAAGCAAGCGTTTCCTTCCCTGATCAATGACTATTTGCGTGAAGTATTAAAACTTTGCAAAATCTGCTCACGCATCATTAACTTTCTTATTCGTGAGATGAGGCTTTCGGGTACAAGAATCAAGTATTTTGATCATGGACAACCAAGGTTAACTTGATCAATACGCCTTACGGTGGGTATGTTTCAAGGAGACTCTTTCAGTGCACTATGGTTCTGTTTAGCGTTGAATACATTGAGCAAAAAACTAAACTGCATGTTTCATGGGTTCAGAATACATGATAATGAGGATTGCCATCAAGTGACCCATCTTTTTTATATGGATGACCTCAAGCTGTACGCTAGTTCAGCCCATAAACTGCAGCAAGTGGCTATGGGCAAGTCACATAAATATTTTAGTATTCTTGAATCTAAGAGTATTCATCATACAATAGTTAAGACGGGCCTAGCGACTGCCTTTACTACGAGACTCAGATTGATTATGAAGAGTGTTCTGAACTTGGCAAACAAAATCAGGGAAATCAACATGTACTCCTCACCTACTCCTCCAAGCTCATCAAATGGTCTAATACCGATCTTGAAAAGTTAAACAGAATCGTCTGCGTAGAAGTGACGAGGCACCGAATGCACCACAATAATTCAGCGATTGAAAGGGTAGTTCTAGCACGATCTATAGGGGGTAAGTTCGTTGTAGATGTCAAGAAACTATGTAAGTCACAAGTTATACAGTTGCGAGATTATTTCAACAGCAAACGAGATATTAATCTTTACAGCACAATCTGCTAAGCGGATCTTGACTACACACCCTTGAATTTTTCCTCAGATGAAACCTTGAATATCAGGGAACAAACTACAGAGGAATTAGAATTACAATGGAGACAGAAAGCTTATCCACGGCGAGCACCCCAAAACGTTAGATCAACATGAAGTGGATAAAGAGGAATCCAACATTTGGCTGGGAAAAGGTGTTCTGCATCCAGAAACGGAAGGATTCATCATTTCAATACAGGAGAAGGGCGTCCGCACCAGAATTGATCACAAACACGTGTTACATCAAGAAGTGATTAACCGGTGCCGATTATGCGGAAATATCAACGAATCTATCAAGCACATTATTGATGGCTGTCACGTAATAACTCAGAGAGAATCTATGCACAGACATAATGATGTAGCAGGCATTATACATCAACAACTTGCCCTAAACCTAGGACTCTTAACAGAATGGATACCTTTCTATAGATACATTTGAATGCCCGTTTTAGAAAACTAAAATTGCATCTTATATTAGGATGTTACTATTCAATCGGATCATTACATCCGAGCCAATCTACCTGACATCGCGATGCGAGAAAGTAATTGTGAAAGAGTCTACATCATCGACATTGCTTGTTCACTTAACCGAAATTTGCAGTCAATGTATATAACCAAGGTCCAAATATATAGCGAGTTAAGGCATGAAGTAAAGACCATATGGAGGAATGTGAATAATGCATTTAATTATCCTATTGTGATTGCGGCTACAGGAAATGTGCACGCAAGATGCACTGAACATCTTGAACATTTAAGAGTCAGTAGAGTATTGGCTGCAGCTCAGAAGGTGATTTTATTAAACACCTTTCGCACTGTAAAAAACTTCTGGACCATCAGGAAGTAAGCGAATAACAACCTGTGGAGTGGTAGATGATAGCTCTAAGAAAGCATCCAGAGGACTGATGTCACCTTCAACGCTCGTGGCCGCTGTTTAATTACGGCAGCAGTAAGGGACGAGCTCCAAATTACACGATGCTTGTAATTGTATACCTACAACGTCATCACAGGAGGTTTCAAGCATCGTATTAAATGAAAAAGTTACTTTTTCGAATACCAAAAATTTATTTGAAACAAAAACAAAGAAAAATAATTTTTAACAAAGTGGCAAAACTTTTACCCAAGTAGTTAAAAATTTAATTTGAATAAATAAATGTTTAATCAAAAATGGATTAGTTAAATTTTCATTTAAAAATTAATTTTCAACAAAACTAAATCTTCAACAAAAAAATGATTTTTTTAACAAAGTGGTTAAACCTTGAATATTTGAATTCAACCCAAAAATACGAATTTTCAAACAAAATAGGGGAATCCTAACCAAATAAGATTAATGTTCAACCAAACCGTAGGGATTTTCAACACAACCATTAATTTTTTACGAAAATAGTTGAATGTTCAACCCGGAACGAGGAATTTTCAACAAAACGTCTAGGCCTAGGGCACGCGTCTGTTTTATCTTGCGGGTCGTGCCTCGCGTAGCTTCTAATATTTTATTTATTTCACGCTACGTGCTTGGTCTTTGTTCGTCACCACATTGGTGCGCAGACCTTTCAAAAGTAAAAGTCAACCATCGACAACTGTAATTTGATGATTGTGAATTCTCTGCCGTTAAAGCTTCTCCGGCGATATTGAATACATTCTCATCGTGTATATTATGCTTCGCCTCGATTTTGTTTAAAATTCGAACTTTTCTACATACGTATATTATATTAATTTCTATACCTTTAAATCTTTTAATATCTTACGATATTCTCGAAAATTCGTTAATATACTTTGAAGCTGTTTAAATTCTTTAAAATCCTCTGAAATCCCGTCAAATCCCGGTAAATCATCAAAACCACTCAAATTAATTTGAAATCCGTTTAAATGCTTTCAAATCCTTTGACATCTTACAAGGTCTCTTCAAATCTACAAATTCCCTTTATAATCTCCTGATATTCTCCAGAATTCATGAAATTACTTCAGTATCTCTTAAATATTTTAAAAGATCTTGAAATGGCTTGAAAATCTCTTAAAATTCTTTGCGTACTTCGAAAATAGTTCTTAATTGCTTAAAATCTCTAAAAATCCGTCAAAAACCTTCAGTATCTTTTAAAATCTCGTAAAATCTCTTGAAATCTGATCAAGCTCATTAAAGTCTCTTAGAATCGGTTAGAATTCCTTTAAAATGTTGTAATTTTTTCTGGAATTTTGCTGGATAATTTCTTTAACCTCTCTCGTAATCCCTTGGCATCCTTTACAGATAATATAATTTATATATTGTAGATATATTGAATAAAGTTAGAAAATATTATGCAGGAAGGGGGTGGGATATAAAACTCTCACGAATCCTTATAATAGGGGGAGAGGGGTCTCAAATAACAAAAATCCCTTATTAAATTAATGAATTAAATAAATATGATCACCTAGTATCCGATACAACTGAATTATCATTCTATTCCGAAGGAATTATAAGTGAAAAATTATATTAATTTCGAAAAAGCAATCAGCGCAATCAATATAACATGATTAGCAATTTTTTCTAAACACTGCTAACGCCAACGTTTAGTACTCCCTTTTATCTTCTATTTCCATTTTTGATGATCCCGAACCGTTTTTTTTTCTCTCAGAGAGCGCACACTAACCATTTCAGTTTATTAATGTGTTTTTAGGACACCAAAATCCTTCAGGGTCACATACTCCGGTCTTTGGGTACAAATTTTGTCGGTTTGTGTAATTTTATATTCTATTAAATGATCATTTAAATGTTCTGTAAGTGTTAAGTCTCAGAATGGCAAATTCTATCATTTCTATGATTATAATTGTAAAAATTGTCGATTTGTTAGACTTAGAATTGAAAACTCTTGGTTTTAGTTGGACTAGAGAGTTGGTGAACCGGAAGGACTGCATCGGGAGGTGTGTCTGCTCGGGGGAACTGATGGGCGCTAGTCTGCGAGATGTAAACTAACATCAAGGACTGAATGACATCAGAGTTAACAAATCCTTGAACGCCCCGACGTGTCACCCTCAGTTGACGCGGACACGTCGGAGTCACAAAAATGGGCCTTAACGGAAACTTTTGGATAACAGGTCTAATCCCATAGTACATAAAATCACTCCCTGCAACCAAAAATCATAAGGGTTTCGATCGAAGGCCCGAGTCTAATCCACAGCTAAAGGTAGACGGTTCCTCAGGAACCATCGAAAAATGAACAATGCTACTTTCTACTGCCTTTAGATATCGCAGCATCAACTGGCGCAGAGATCGAGGAACCCTGGTTATACAGGGTTATACAACAACAAAATATAAACTTTGTTGTTTAATGACATTTATCACGAAAGTGTGACAGTGGCGTTCACGTTAGGTGAGTTTCCCCTTATATTAAAAATCTTTCTTCCATTCCTCTCTACCCCCATATCTAATAGGTTGACAAAATCGAATCTATTCAGAAAAAGTTAATGTCAAATTTAACAGTTGAGGAAACAAGCAGCAGAGAACATTCAGAAGTTATTATGCTAATTTTATATACCAATCCTAAAAAACTTTCTGCTTCTTTGATAGTCATTTATAAATTGTAACTAACTTATTTAATTGGTTAGACTGAATACATCAACATTGTTTGAAAATCGGTAATGTGATCAAATGTTTCAGGTAGGTTCCCGGAAGTAGGTAAATGTCCGCTTATCCTTCCTGGGGAATTTTCCGGGATAAGCGAACATTTACCTGTTTCCAAGAACCTTCCTGGATAATTTTTTGAAAATCTCTGAATCTTCCAGTTAAATACTTTAGGAATGTTTAGGGAAACTTTTGTGCTGTCCGGGATTGTTTTTTTTCGTGTGTTGCACTGTTTGCCCGAAAAATGGAATTTTTTATTATTTTTTTGTTTGTGTACACTAGAATCGTTGGTTTATTCAACTAAATAAAAATAAAAATAAGTAAATAAAAATAGAAATACAAGGCTAATAAATTACTAACAACAATATTATATCAGGCTGGATCAAGTGATCCTTTATTAACTTATTAATAACATTAATACTCAGTGAAAGATAATAAATCAATTATGTGTTTATACAAAATATCCATAAATTGCGTTAATTAATATTTGGACTATAAAACGTAGATAGTGTTTGTTCAACTTGAAAGCGGTCTTTCTTGGTGCCAAAAAACGGTTCGAAAGGCTTTGGCCTCATTTTCGCATGAATATCAAGCCTGTCTACAGTTTTTTATATAAACAATTCCAATTACCGATTATTATTGCATCAATAAATAGAATAGGTGCGAATTACCCAAGAACGATAGCTTTTTCTCAAAAAGCCATCACATATTAGAAGATACAGAGCAGTAAAGATGAAACCACGTTTTCTTCAATATCTCAGTCGTGAAGAAAATATGCACCTGACTACTCAAATAATTTTTTCAAATTGTTAATAACTTTTAAAATAATTATTGCTAAATTTTGGAAAAACACCGTTAACTGCAAAATTTGGCGAGTCGTGATTTGAAAGAGAGCCGTTCTCCGAGATCATCGAACCCCGAAAAAAACGTCTGTAATTCGAGAAACGCCGTAACTGTATTTATGTTTAGCTCTAAAATTCTTTTGCCGTGAACGGCGTTTTCTCAAATAACGACAGGCCTATATCTGAGATCCGTCATACGAAGAGAGCCGTAACTGCCCGTTACGGCGTTTTCTGAATTTCAACATCCCAATCAACACCGTTAACTGCATTTTAGATTAATTAACATTTTTTAATAAATTTCGTTGCAAAAAATGAAAAGTTTATATGCAAAGTAGTCAAAAACATCAACAAAAACTATAGAAAATTAATTAGAATCCGCGATACACACGAGTAAAGATTCGAACAGTTTTCGTCGATTTCCTCGGCTTCGTTCGTTTTGCAGTTAAGAGCATGTGACACAGCTAAATACCTATATTACCGACCTCACTTCATCAGTTCACTGAATATATTTTGTACCTTAGAACTTTTTTTGTAAATAAAATATCGAGCTGAAACTTTGGAAAATGTATTAAAGTACAATAAAGTACGTTTAGGTACTGCATTTTGGTAGGAACTTCACTGAAAATTATTTCATCTTTTTTCTGAACCTCGACCTTTTTTGAACGTTCGAACTTTTTTTAAACATAAAATATCGGTCTGAAAAATGCAAGAGCCGATTTAAGTACAAAGCTTAATGATTAAAGATGTAAAAAAAAATGTTTCAACTATCAATTCCGTCGGCATCAGCCGGTAACATTGTACACGAAAATACGAACTCTGGCGGCCACTAGACGAGGCTCTAGAGGGTTCGTATTTTCGTCTACAACGTTACCGGCTAATGCCGATGGAATTGATAGTTGAAATATTTTTTTAACATCTTTTATTATTAAGCTTTGTACTTAAACGTATGTTCCTTTCGGCTCTTTCATTTTTCAAAGTTTGAGAACATCTTAGAAGTTCTTAGATTCTTAGTTCTTAGGTTCAACAAATTATTCAGTGAACTGATAAAGTGAGGTCGGTAATATAGGTATTTGGCTGTGTCGCATGCCCTTAATGGTATTTTCTCAAATCACGGCAGAATTCGAT
>NC_046659.1:85045597-85058017 GCF_010883055.1 Belonocnema kinseyi | reverse complement strand
CTGAAAAATCTCTATCCCATCCACACACTACTCCTTTCCCCTGCCGAGGGAGTCACGCCTACCCCGAAAGGGAAATGGCTTAATGGTGTAATAATAATAATATCTTCGAAGCATGTCGGTACAAAGATCGAGCACGTATTCATTTGAATATTAATTCTTAATTTTTCTTTATTCTGTTCTTAGAAAAACCCGGTGGCGAGTTGGGTGTTAAAAATGAACGAAAGATAGGGCCAAATGGCGCTGTTATATAAATGTGGTTTTCGAGTGCGATAATCAATCGGGCATTGTACGTATGAGCACGTTCATGGAACGAAAACAGCATTTGAAAGTGTTCAGCCACGATCAATTTTTTATCTTCCAGACATATTGTTGCGGTTTTTGGACCATGTTCAGCAGGATTATGATTAGAAGCCGGAGTTTTCATATGGAGAATAAATTCATATTGATTATTATTTTGCAAACGTATTAAACCGTGATGTTCCGGAGTAAGTCTCTGTTGTTCTGGGTAACAGTACAACCATCTTTCTATGCTCCAGATGTTGAGTGGCTTGATATCTGCTTCATAGATAGTACCATCCGTCATGTTTACAACAATTTGGTTTTCTTTTAGCTCCTGACATCCAACTGTACCTAATTTTTAAAAAAGGAACGTCATTTATGAAATAATCTTGTTACATTCTTAAGAAGATTTTTCAAAAGTAGTGCAAAACTTTAACATTTTCTTAAAATTAAAAAAAAATCTAATATATTAAACACTTTCAATGGCCTTGGAACTATTTTAAATTTGAATTTCGTACGATCTGATCACCCTTGTTGAGAATATATTTTCTTGCATGGTGCAACATGTTTAAATTTGAAAAAAAAATGTCGCAAAGATTTGTATATTTTTTTGTTGGAAGATGTATTTTTATAAAATATATTAAATGAGTTACCATCAGGTTCTATCAAATTTATTTAAAATATATATTAAATTTTAAAAAAAAATTATTTTCCTAATGATAATATGTCTTCGCATTTTTCCAACTTCTTTGTATAAACTTTTTAAAAGGTTTTAATTAGGGGAAAACTCAGAAATTTACACTATTTTTGCAATGTTTTTTTAAGTAATGGATAAGATTTCTTCGACCAGCCTTTCTCTTGAGGATTCTGACATCTTTCATCCTATTTAAGTAAAAATTTTAACTTTCATACAATAAATATTGAAAGAACTTAAGGTAGTAGTCTTGCAAAAAATCATATTTATGAAAAAGAATAGTTTTCTCACGATCTCAAAAATACAAATAATATTACTGATGATATTTCAAATAAAAAAATTTATTTTTAATTGGAAAAGTTCATCACAGCTTTTGGGAGGGGGGGGGGGGTTACCTACAACTCTACTATTTCCAATTTAGAAAATAAGTAAACAATTTTAAAATAAAATTATGTTTTAAACACATTTTTGATCTGAAAAACTTTTTGACGATTTCAGCAATAGAAAAATTTACTTTCAAAATTGAAAAAAGTAAATAAATAAATAAATTCCGGAGATTTATAATTTATCTCCGGAAAAAATAAGCGATCATTAACTAAAAATTGAATCATTTTTCATAAATTAGTCAGAACCGATTGTGCGCTCAAAATCAGTTGCGAAAAACATCGTTAAAATAAATGTTGTTTTTTTACTCTTAAAACTTTTCTTAATAAATATAATGTTTTTGATTTAAAATACCCTCAACAATAATATTTTTATCCCGAAAATAGTAGAAAAACTATTTTTCTTAAGATCTATTTTTGGGCACGAATACCTTAAGCAATTACCGGAAAACTTTAATGTTATCATATACGATACGTGAAGCAATCAGATTTTCTTCTTTCTTTCTGATTCTTGAGAAAAAAGTAGTTTTTGCTTGAAAAAGATTTAGTTTTAATTAGAAATTAGAATAGTATGTTTTCATAATGTTTACAAAGATTATTAAAGCTTGGGAGATATTAAGTTGTATCAATAAAAATCTTTTTTGCTCGAATCTCTGTTTAAACTATAAAAATGTGATATACTTTATTATATGACAAAGTTTGTATAAGACCCGAATATCCGAGAGCAAAAATCTACTTATGTTGATTCGACGTTATATCTGCCAAGGTTTCAGTTTTTAGTTGTTTTCAGAATAATTTAACTTGAGAATTAGGATAAAAATCAGATAAGAATGATAATGGATTTTAGAATCATGCAAAGTTTGCTAGATAAATTATTGTTATAAAATCATATGATTAATCAGGGTGGCAATTTTAGTCGTGAGATAAAATCCCGGTCATGTCCCGTTTCGCAAAAATTATTCAAGGTTATTGAAATTAAAAATTTTAAATTCATGAAACTGTAAATGTTTTATTTGACACAATGAAAACTGAACTGTAAATTAAAGGATTGAGAATCGGACTCTTTTAATATTAAAACTTTAAAAATTGAAGCTTAACAAATTCTTGATTCCGAAATTTTTCAACCAAACGAATAATTTACACGAATGAAATGGAAGCTTGTTTACACTTTACAATTAGAAATTTCTTAATTAAATACGCATTATTAAAAACCTTAAAGCTGAATGCATATGTCGTTTTTACCTCAGTACAAAATATATAATAAAAATTTCCCCCCCCCCCCTTTCATCAGAGTTTTTAAAAATAATAAATTTGCCTACCATATACTCAAACAAAGTTTGAAAAAATTAGTCTCTTCCAATTCAGAAAAATATTTCATAAAAAGACTTTTCCAACTTTTCACAGGCGGAAAAATTACATATACTTTATACATAGTATAAGGAAATAAACGAAAAACGAACAATTGACACAAAAAGTTGGATAACTTTTTTTATTTTTTTATTAAAAAGAAAAGTACTTTCGATCTACTATTTAGATCTATTAAATCTTGATAAAATCAGTCAGCAAATCAAATTGCAATAAAATCTTCTGCCTTTATGCACCAAGACCCTTCAATTATACGATTACATTGTACTTACTTTTAAAATGAAGAAATCCCACGAATGCGAGAATTCCAATTTGATTGAAAATCTTCATTTTTACTGAGATGTCAAAATGATAGAAAACCACTTAAAAACAGATATTTCAATAGTTTCGTGTGAATTGTGAATCCATAAATGGCTGTTATACATACTGACTTTTAAGACTCACGCTGAATGCCAGATATATTTTATTTGAAGTTTGATAATGATGTTGCAGCAATTGAAAACTACATACAAACCTTGTGAATGTGGTTGTTACTCTACCTACCGATAAAACTTAAGCAATTCGCAATCAAATGCTATGTCCCCCTCCGCATTCCTGCCTGCGTTCAGTATTTTTTTGGAATATTTTCAGCTACGTATTAGGGAGCCTCCATTAAAATTACATACGTAAAGCTTTTTCCGGGAGAGGGGATCCGGAAAAACCTGTGCATTTTCGTAAATGGGGAGAAGAGGGGGTATAAGGCATTTCTTACCTAAGTTTTATCTTTATACTTATTATATTTTCAAATATGCCACATGAAACCAGTTATAGGTATTAACATTGTTTTTATATTACTCATTATACAAATTATATCATTATTGGTCTTATTTTTTTATTATCAGGTAATATTTCACGTTACTCAGATCCATTTATCGACTAATTAACCGTGCTTGAAATTCTGCGTCTGCTTCAAATCTCTAAACATCTGTTAAAATCTTTGCAATTTCGTGAAATATTTCGAGATACTACGAGATCCCTTGTAATCTTTGAAATGCATTAAAGATTATATGAAGTCATTAGAATCCGTAGTATTCTTTTGAAATTCCTTGATATATGAACATATTAAAATTCCTCTAAGTTCCTCAAAATCCTCAATCATATTCAGAAATCCTTTGAAACTCCGTTAAATCATTTGGAATGTTACGAAAGCTTCTAAAATTCGTGAATATATGTACTTGGAGTCTCTTTCAAGCCCTTCAAATCTGCTACAATACCGTAAAATTATAAAAAACCCTTAAAATCTTTCAAATGCGTTGAAATTCCACGAAATCCTTCGTCAACTCGTCTAATCTCATAAAACCTTCCAAATCGCATTGAAGCTCCTGATATCCTTCAAAACTCGTGCAAATACTTCAGTATCTCTGAACTCCTTTAAAAGCCTCTGAGAAAATTCCCTAGTAATCCCTTAAATATTCTTGCCATACGCGAAAATAGTTCTTGATCTATTAAAATCTCTCGAAATCTGTACAAAATCCATCAGTATCTTTCGAAGTCTGATTGAGCCCGTTACATTTTCTTAACATTTCATAAAATTATTTGTTAATTTTGACATTTTTGTGAAATTTTACAAGATAATTTCTCTAAACTCTTGAAATATTTTTAAATCATTTCAAATTTAGCAACCTCTAAAAATCCTTTGAAATCATTTGAAATGCCCTAAAAACTTTGACAGCTCTTGAAATATTTTGAAATTTCTGAAAAGCTTTGCAAACCTCGGTAAATGTCATAAAATTTTGTTAATGTTTGTAATTCTTTTGTAAGACTTTGAAATCGTTTACAGTCAAAATAATGTATACACTGTTAATATATTGATGAAAAAAAAGAAAATCTCACTTGAGAAGGGGGGTTAATATTTAAAAAATCAACAAAATTGTTTAATTTATCAGCAAAAAGGTTCAATTTCTATAAAAAGACAAAGTTGTTAACCAATAGTTGAATTTTCAACTAAAAAAGGTAAACTTACAAGCAGAAATGAAGAAGTCAAATTTTCAGAACAAAAAATTCTCACTAAAAAGTTCATTTTCATTGAAAAAGTTTCATTTTTAACCAAAAAAGACGAATTTTCAATTTTTTCTTTAAATTAGTAGGCAAACTTTCAAAGAACGAGCTGAACTTTAAAATAAAATGATGAATCATTATCTATAGAATAGTTAAACTTTCAGTTACATTTAATAATTTTCAACGACAACAAATTGTATTTTCAACCTAAAAGATTAATTTTTAACTAAAATTATGAATCTTCAAAGAAAAAGATTTTTTCACAAAGTGTTTCAACATTAAAAAGTTGAATTCAAAACCAAAATTAGGGTCTTCAACAAACCAGTTAAATTTTCAAACAAAATGACAACTTCTTAACAAATTTATTGAGTTTCCAGCCAAAAAATTAGGTTTTTAACTAAATATATAATCCTCAGGAGAAATTAAATGAAAAAAAGAAATAGAAATCAAGAAAAATAATTGACTAAGAAGAAAATCATTTCAGGGATGCCGCAAGCTTTTCCATTTCCTGGGCTATTAATATCAAAAGCCACAAATTTAATATTTTAACATTTTTAATATATAATCTTTTATAAATGGAATAAAATATTTTCAAATTGAAATGTTAAATTTTTTGATTTATTATCCTGAACTGTTATTTAAAGATTTCTATCAAGATCCCTGACTTTTCCAGAGCAATAAAAAATTCTTGCTTTTCCCTAATTTCCAGGTTTATCGTGACCTACGGCCACCCTGGTTCAACTTTTCGGAAAAAATTCCTTTCAGCAATTTCGGATTTTTAATGATTTTAATTGCAATTACATAAGTAATCCTTTATTGATTTATTAATAACATTAATGCAAAATAGAAGATAATTAATCAATTATATAATTATACAAAATATTTATCAATTGCTTTGATAAATAATTGCACTGTAAAATGTAAATAGAGTGTTTGTTTTACTTGAAAGCGGCTTTCCTTGATGCCAAAAACCCGGAACGAAAGGCTATTATATATTTTTGTTATCAGTTTTCTGGCCTGATTTATGCATTATTAC
This sequence comes from Belonocnema kinseyi, assembly GCF_010883055.1. Lineage (NCBI taxonomy): Eukaryota > Metazoa > Arthropoda > Insecta > Hymenoptera > Cynipidae > Belonocnema > Belonocnema kinseyi. Next base: position 85,052,223 of record NC_046659.1, on the reverse strand, counting down.
TAAGCCTTTCTACAGTTTGCAAAAAGACATTTAAAATTATCCACTATTTGCATCAATGAATAGAGCAAGTCCGAATTACTCGAGAACGATAGGTATTTTTTACAAAAACAATCGTATATTAAAAGATACAGAGCAATAAAGATGAAAATAAATTTTCTTCAATATCTTCGTTCAACTCCAAATGTAGATATCTTCAAGGGCGTGGCAGTACAAAGACGAAGTATGTATTCATGTGAATACAAATTATTAATTTTTTTCTATTCTCTTCTTAGAAAAACCCGGTGGCGAGTTCGGTGTTAAAAATGAACTATAGATAGGGCCAAATGGCACTGACACATAAATGTGGTTTTTGAGTGGGATATTTAGGTGGATATTATTCTCCCGTTCATGGAACGAAAACTGCAATCGAAAATGTTCAGCTACTAAACATTCATTACCTTTTGTTCGCACTGTAGCGAACTTTGGACTATTTTCAGCTGAATTATTATAAAGAACTGGACTTTTCATACGGAACATAAATTCATATTGTTTATTATCCTTCGTTCGTATTAAACCATGAATTTCCGAAATATGTTGTTTTGCGTGACAAATCATCACTTTGGGTTTGACCCACCAGTTATGTGGGGTGATTTCTGCTTCATGAAAAGTATTATTCGCCATTCTAATAACAATGTGGTTTGTATTAATTTCTGGACATCCACTTGCACCTAATTAAAAAAAAGGAAATTCTTGTATACTTATAAGGTATATTTTGCACAGTCACTGGTAAAACAACTAATTAGCTTTATGTATTCACGAAATATGTGATGACAATAACTTTTATTTACATCTTTATTTTCATTTGAAAATAACTACCCCCATTAGAGTTAAAATAATGTACATATATGAAAGGTATGTCGTGAAAAAATCAAGTATTTCATTGTAATTAAATCGAAATTATATATAAAATGGTCAGGGAGGAAATATTGTTTTCAATTTATTGAGAAGATTTTGAAAACATAGTGAAAATTTAAAAACTTTTTAAAATTATTTTGAAGGTAAATTTCATACCAACTTATCATAACTATTGTGAAAAAGCTTGCTTGAATGGTGCAACATATTTAAAGTTGAAACAAATATGTTCTAAAATTGTTTGACATGTCTTTTTTATGCAGACTTCTGCTAGCATTCGAAATATTTATGAGAATAAATTTGAACTCTCACATGACCAACATTAAAAGAACTTAAGGTAGTTGCCGTGCCCAAAATTAGATTTCTGAAAAAATAATTTTTCTATGATTCAAAGAATAAAAATAGTAGTAGTGATGATATTTAATATAAAAAATATATAATTTATAATTAAAACATTTTAAAACTTACAAAAACACTAATTTTAACCATGTTTTTTGCAATTGAAGTTTTACTATCATTTTTATAATTAAAATAAAATTACTAGGTTTTAATCAACCGCGGTTTTTTTTGGGGGGGGGGGGGGAACATTTCCTACATCTCTACTATTTCCAGTTATGAATTTACATTCAAAATAAAAAACAGATTCTCATAATTTATAATTGAGAAAGTATTTAAACTGCCCGAGATTTTCCACAGCAGTTTTTCAACGTATCTCCACGTTTTAGACCCCGTTAAGTCGAAAGTAAAGTTTTAGTCATAAGAACTGTCGGTCTGTCCGTCAGTCCGTAAACAGGATAACTCTCGAAAAAGTAAGCAGATCAAATCGAGCTTTGGAACACTGTTTTTACGCTCTAAAAGAAGAAGGAATTTGTTAACCAGCATTCCTTGACCAACGGTTATGGTTTTATCAGACTTAACATTAATATTATATTATATTTCGGTTTCATTTTGTCAAATATACTATAAAAAATAATCGAAAATACAAATTTTGAGCCAAACGACGTAAAATACAGGAAAATGTTTTAGGATGTTAGGATGTTAGTTAGGATAGCTTTTAAAAAGTAATAGAAAATTTTCTCATATTATTTTTTGATAGAGCTTGTCATTTCGGTTTTATTTATCGATAATACTATTGAAAAAATAGGAAATTCAAATTTTCAGCCAAACGGCGTGAGATACAAAAACAACTTTGAAGATGAATTGCAGCTTTTAACAATTCCTAAAACGCTTGTTTTATTCCGTTATAGACAATACTTTTCAGTTTGGTTTTATTTATCCAATTTCCCGGTACGCTAAGCATCCTAATACCAAATGGTGCTTAATATTAATTTTCTTAGATATCGCTTCTTTTATATATTTTCCATTGCTTAGGAAATATTTAGTTTCAATTAGAAATTAGAATAATATGTTGCAATCATTCTAAGAAAAATTATTAAAGCCTAGGAAGAGATAAAAATGAATCAATAACAACCTGATTTTCTTGAATCATTGTTTGAACAGTAAGCATGTGATATACTTTGTTACACGACAAACTTTGTTCAAGAACAGAAAATCCCAGAGCGAAAATCTATTTATATTGATACAACGTTATCTCTGTCATAGTTTGGATTTTTCCTTATTTTCCGAATCATTTAAGTTTGGAATCAAGTTAAAAAATCAGATAAGATCCAACTATTCTGAGGTAGACCATGGTGGCGGTTTTAATGAAAAACATCCCTATCATCTCTTAGTTTTTCCCCAGCTCACAAACTTTGTACGTTAATTATAATTAAAAAATTCGAACTCTAAGAACTGAAAATTTGTATATAAAGTAATTAAATGAAAACTTCAGTGCAAATTAAAGCATTCAAGGCGAAACTGTTTAAAATTTTAAACGTTTGAAGTTGAACCTAACTAATTTTTTATTCAGACACTGAAAAATTTACACATACAAAACGGAAGTTTTTCATACTTTTAGGCCGAAATTTTTTTTATTAAATGCCACTGAACTGCAAAATTTGAAATTTTTAACTTTTATAAATTTAGCAGTTCAAAGATTTCTGATTGAAACATATAAATACACGCTACCATTTTCGATGATCAAGATTAAAGTGAATCCTCTCTTTAAATTTTCACCATGCATATGGATTTTGACCCATTACTAAATCAAACTGGACCATAGTCTACAAACATGAATTAGGTAAACACAAACAATTTAAGTCCATAAAAAACATTTCCGAAATCTGCCAGTTTCATCCTTGTGGCCAGAGACCTTTGAATTAAACTATTATATTATACGTACTTTTGAAATTGAAAAACCCCACGAATATGCGCAGTATAATTTCAGTACAAATCTTCATTTCTATTGAGTGGACAACATGATAGAAAAATAAAAACGGATGTTTCAAGAATTTTCTCTTAACTGTGAAGTCGACAAATGACTGCTATGTATGATAACTTTTATGACTCATAGTAAATATCAGATATAATTTTTATCTGAAGTTGGATAATGGTGTTACAAGCATTTGAAAACTACATATAAATGTAAAAGTGGTTGTGAATCCAACTCCTGATAACAATTATTTGACGTCCCATATCGCATAATTATTGTATTTGATCATTTTTCGCAACGTTTTTATCCACTTTTAGATAAAAAAACGGATCTGAAAATGATTGTGTTTCTAACCAATAAAACCTCCGTATTCATTCTTTAAAATAAAGAGAGGGGAATGACGAAGGTTTTCGATCTGAAATCTGAAAAAATTTCATATTTGCTAAATATTCATTACCGTCTCAAAAACCTTCAGAATTATTCAAGATTAATATATGTGTTATAGATTTCATGGTAGAGATAGTGCAAATAAATATAGAAATTTTTCTCCCAAGACTGTTCCTTATGCATGTGCGGTTTCTGTCTCATAGATAAAAATACGAACAAAGACAAAGGGTCATTCATAAATTACGTAATACATTTTTCGCCAACTTTTATCCCTCTCCTTCACCATCTAACAAGTCGCAAAAAAATAGTTTGGGCTTCCCACTCCCTATTTTACGTAATTTTTAAAAATATTTTTAGCTATGGCTTAAAGAGAGTCCATGAAATATGTAAGGCTTTTTCGGGGGGACGGGATTCAGGTAATCGTACGAATCCTTACTTAGAAAGTAACTTACTTACCTTACTTAGAAGGGGGGTCTAGAGCATTTGTTGAGTAATTTTTCTCTCTGCCGTGGGTGTTGGTTGAAGTTTGCCGGTTTTACTCATAGATGTCGCTAGAGATATGTATATCTTTCTATGATTTGGCATCTATGTCATATTTTTCTATAGACAATAACCTTCAAAAATACACAATTCCATTCTTCCAAAATAATAGGATCATAGTTGTTAGTTGCTCCAGTGATTAGAACATGTGAGACATAGTTTCGTCAATTTAAAAGTGGAGATTTTGATTTAACAGACAACGAACATCCTGGTGCAGCGAAAAAAGTTCGAAGACGAGGAATTGCAGGCGTTATTGGCTGAAAACCCAACCCAATCGCAATAACAATTGGCACAAACTTTAATTGTGACCCGAGAAGCAATTTGCCAACGTTTAAAAGCCATGGGAAAAATCGAAAAGTATGGAAAATGGGTACCACACCAACTGAACGATAGACAAATGGAAAATCGAAAAACCATTTGTGAAATGCTGCTTGAACGGTTCGAAAGGAAATCTTTTCTGCATTGAATTGTCACAGGGGACGAAAAATGGATTTATTTCGAGAACCCGAAGCGGAAAAAATCATGGCTTTCACCTGGTGAGGTCGGCCCATCGACTCCAAGGCCAAATCGTTATGGCCGTAAGACAATGCTCTGTGTTTGGTGGGACCAGTGTGGTGTGGTGTACTTCGAGTTATTAAAGCCTGGTGAGAGGTGAATACGGATCGCTACCGACAACAAATTATCAATTTGAATCATGCGTTGATCGAAAAACGGCCGGAAATGGGCCCGAAGACATGGCAAAGTTATCCTACAACATGACAACGCACCGTCTCATACCGCTAAAGTGGTAAAGAACACATTAAAAGCATTGAATTGGAAAATATTATCGGAACCGCCGTACTCCCCAGACCTCGCCCCGTCCGACTATCACATTTCGCATCGATGGGACATTCACTCGCAGAGTAGCGCTTTGCCAATTTTGAAGAAGTCGAAAAATGGCTCGTCGAATCATTTGCCTCGAAAGAGAAAAAGTTTTTTTGGAATGGTATCCATGATTTGTCTGAAAGAATGGACAAAATACGTAGAATCCAATGGTCAATATTTTGAATAAAATTTTTTTGAGATTCCCTTGAGGGTCAAGTGTTTTCTTTATTGAAAAAACCGGCAAATTTCAAATAACACCCCTGGTATACTTATTATATTTATTAAATATATCAATTCAAACCTGTTTTGACTGTTGAAAGTGATTTTTGTGCTATTATACACATTACAATGAGAAACATAGATATTTAAACGTAACATCCAGATGTTCAGGGTTGACATATTTTAGATTAACTATAGGACAGCAATCTAGATGCTCAAAGTTAGTATATGTAGATATTAAAAAGTAATATGATACTCCATAATATTTGAAATGTTCAACTGAAACATCAAAAATAATACCTGAAAATTACATGATTATGTCAAATAACGGCTTTATTTATTCTTTATTTATTCATGTTTATTTTTTTGTTTTATTTTATTTATAATAACGACTTTTTTATTCGATTTTTGAGACTTTAGGGTTAACAACGACTGCTTTCTCGACCAGCTGGGAAGATAAAACTTTTTAAAAAATTATTTACCTTTAAAATCTATAAATTTCATTCCTCAAGTTCTACGTAAGAAACTTGAAACATATTTTAGAATTTTACTTGTTCGATTTTTGAGATTTAAATGTTAAAATCGTACGCTTTTCTCGGCAGCTATGAGGGTGAAACTTTAAATCATTTATCATGCAAATCTACTAAATTAATTCTTTAAATTTTAGGTAAAAAGCTTTGAACAAATTTTAGATTGTTTTTGTTCCTATTCAGATTTGGATTTTGAAAACCACTGTATTCCTAAGTAGATAGGGGTAAAATTTTTCTTCCAATTACAGTGAAACTCTAAGATAGCGCCCCCGATATAGTTCTTCCGAGAATTGAAGCCGCCCCGCAAGTAGGAATAAAAGGAGCTGCGTGGGGTGAGCGCCGGTCGCTCAGGCGTGAACAAACAAAAGCGTTTTCTATGAAACGGCATTCTATCTGAGTAATTCCCCACCTCCTCCAGCCCCATAACCGACCCAGTTTCAAAGTTTCACTGTTTCACTGAAAGTTTTTTGTAATTACTTACCATTAAAATCAACAACATCCATTACTCAGATTTTAGGTTAAAAACTTCAAACAAATTTAAAAATTTTTTTTCGATTTTTTAGATTGAGGAGTTAAAAATGACTGATTTCCTCGGCAGCTTGTAAAATAAAACATTTTTCCAAATATTGGGCTTACAGCGATACAAAATTAATGCTTCAAATTTTAGATAGAGAATTTTTTATTTTTCGTTTCACATAAACATGGAAGACTTTAATTTCATATTAGCGCAATTCGTCATAGAATTGTTAGTAGCAAGAGCGTCAGAAGAGTTGTGTAATAAGGTTACGAGGGTAGTTCAATAAGTCCTTAGAATGACCAACAAATGGCGCGCGAATCGCTCCAAATCATCTGTTTTCAGTCAGCACCACTCCCGACTAGATATA
>NC_046659.1:85033035-85045497 GCF_010883055.1 Belonocnema kinseyi | reverse complement strand
ATATACTATAATATATAATAGTTATATAACTATTATATGATATTAACAATAGGTCTAATCGGGAGCAGTGACAGTTCAGATTTACTATAGACAATTAAATGCTTTTCACCACTTAAAATGCGCGCAAAAGTTATTATTAAATAGAGTTTGTGTTGCTGTAATAATAATTTACATGTTTTTCGATTGTATGCGGTAACTATTTAGAAATATCAAGAAACAAGAGAAAAACAACAAACTTGACCTCCAAATGCATTATACGGATTTCAGGGAAATTCATTTTCTTGATACCAGACGAAAAATTCACAACAAAAAGAAAACCTTACAATTTAATTTGATTTGCTATCAGGATTGCCTTAAATTCATTAGGTAACCTAATTTATGATATTGAGGTAAACGTAAAGTCAGCCTGTTTTGGCGGCTAGTTATTTAAAGTCGAAAATGAACATAAAAGCCGCATGACTGATCAAAACTGTTCATATTAAGTGTGTAAAACAGAAAGTCCGTTCCAATGAAGATGAATTTCATCAGATGCGGGCCGAACTCGCATTTATTTTTTTTAATTCAGTCCACTCAATACGAAAATTTATCTCGATCGTCGTACTCCCTGCCATGACTGCCTGAATCTCCGCATTGTAGATCTGTCTTTGCAAACAAAAGAAGGCGCACTTTGGCGCATTTTGTTCAGCAAAGTGTGCGGGCATTAAGTTTTTAGGCTATTGCTGACTTACGGCCGTCTCGTTCTTCTTTTGATCACACCTTAAATTCCGTATCTATATAAGCGGACTTCAAGGTTTTCTTTTTACTGTGTTGGCTACTGTAATTTATTATATTTCTATAACAACTAAATGTTCTTTTAATTTAAAGATAATAAAATTATACTCAATCTGTCGAAAATAATAAAATGTCGAACTTAGCGACTTAGTCCAAATTAATGATTACGAGAACAATTTATATAAAGGAACTAATTATTTAACTCACTAACTAAACGTTTTACCTTATCTAAGAATTTTTTACCGTGTTTCAATATAATTAGTATCAGCTTCATTATTCGAATTTCGTAAGCTTTTATCACAGTAGTTTAATTTATCGTAAACATTCAAAGTTTACTTGTGTATTTGCTGAAGTCGAATATAAAATTAAATCGTCTCTTTTTAGATGAATTTTTATCAGCTACTTCAATTTGTTAAGTCGAAATTTCAATCTAAAATTATTTAATTCGAAACTTTAATTTTAAACGCTTTTAATTTTAAATGCTTTCAATTTTTAATGATTAAGTTCAGGCCATTTAAAGCTTCAAATTAACGAAACATTAAGACCCAATTTTAAATTGCACTTAATTCTCGTGAAGTTTCCCCTCCAAGAATAAAATAGGGGGAAAACACATTTTTGTAAATTTCGTCCAAAACATGGAAATTAATACTAATGTATAGCCTATACTTTTAGTATTTGATGAAAACTTTTTAAGGATTATGAATCCATCATGAGTGTTTAATTTCAACTCCCCAGAGCTCCTTTCATAGTCCCTTAAAAACCACCCCATGCAAGTGCAATAAGGATTTTTTGGAATATTGCCCTTAATTATTACTTATCTTTTTGTCATAAAATCTCATTTAGTCAAAAACAAAATCTACATAAAACCAATACCTTCTCAATAGGATGAGAATATAAAAGAAGAAAAATATTTTTTTACTTTTTTTTAGAACCTAACAAATTAGGGGTTATTACTTGGATACAAGATGTGTTGGCAAAGTGCTCTTCAATTAGGCATTTAAGGATGAGTTTCAAAACAGATTTACAACGTCAAGTCATTTTAATTTAAAACTACACTTTTTAGGTAAATGCCACTTAGACTCTTAGAAGAAGCCCTCGCAGCTGTCACTTTCATCGTTCTCTGACAGAAACAGCAAAACGATAATGGATAAAACTTTTTTGAAATCGTGTCGGAAAATGTTGGGAGCGGAAAAACAAGATGGAGCACTCAGAGTGCAACTTTTCCATCGACGCAGTGCCAGAGGCGAAAAATCGTCAACTTGGGGTTGCCCCCGTATTCACGGCCGCGGGTCTGAGATTCCCGCCATCTGTCGAAAATCCTGATTTTACATTCTCCGCGAGTAAATCGAGAACTTGCGCAGAGCACGAAGTGCATCGTCGTGGATTTCTTGTGCCGTTGCTTTTTTTTAGTCTGATACATACAAAATCATTAGGAAAAAAACTCTTTCATATTCAATGTGGCAAATTTTATCGCCGAAAAAAATTCTTGGTCATTTCTCAGGTTTTTCGCGTTTTCCATCCATTTTTTCTAGACAATGAAATTAAAAAGATCGAACTGTTAAGAACGAAAATTTTTTTCATTTGAAGTAATCAAAACTAAACATCAAATTAAAACAGTTAAAACTCACCTGTTCTGAATTATTAATTTGAAAAGATACATTTTCAACAACAAAAATAGATTTTAATCAAGATATATGGATCTTCAACCAAATAATTGAATGTTCATAAAAAAATAATTTTTAATTAAACAGTGGCATTTACAACCCAATCCTTCAATTTTTAGTAATAGGAAACACATTTTTTAGAAAACAGTCGCATTTTTAACTAAGTAGTTGAATTTTATAGAAGAGAGTTAAATTTTTAACAAAAACAGATGAATTTTCAATTTAAAGAGACAAATTTTCGGTCCAAATAGACGAATGTTGAACGAAACAGTTGAAGTTTCAAGCAACAAAAAATACGTTTTAACAAAATACTTCCATTTTAAGCATTATAAACAAATTGTTAACAAAAAACGATGAATTTTCTCTCTAAATGAATGAATGTTACGTCCACGGGAACGAATGTTCAACAAAACGGTTGAAGTTTCAACAAAAAAAGATTACTTTTTAACAAAATACTTGAACTTTTAGTATAATAATTAAATTTTCAACAAAATAGTTGACTTCTTAAACAAATACTTGAATTTTCTACATAAAAAGGTCAATTTTCGACCAAACAGTAGAATTTTCGAACAAAAAAGATAAAGCTTTAACCAAAAATAGTTGCATTTACATGTGCACATTGTATTTGCAACCAAGTACTTATACTTTTAATAAAAAGTGACACCTTGGAATCTAGAGGGAATAAAGGTGTCCTAAGGGCCTCTCAGGGACACTAGACGACCTTCCCGAGTAATCAGTCTTAGCACACACGGTGCTCTACAGGAACGTATCTTACATTTCCCTAGCTACTCGTGGGAACAAAATGAGTTCTTTAAAACATTTTTTTTAACTCTCAGAGGGAGTCGGCAACGTTCCCTCTGGAAAAGCCAATTTTTACATAAATCGGACGCAACAACTACCCAGACTGGAACTCCAAAGAGGAACCATTCTTATAGCAGCACACACAGTGAAATCAGGGAACACAAGGTGATATAGATGGGAGGTCCAACAGTCTCTTATAGCCAGGCTCTTCAAAGTCACCTGAAAGTGGCCATAATCGCTGAGGGGTTCCCAATAACAAAACTCGATGACAGCCAAGCCAAGGCATTTTAAGCGGCATTACAGAAAAAACTCAGTGGATGCAACCTGGAGAAGTCATCCCAAGATTTGAATATTGCAGCTTCAGAAATGATACTTTTACAGTCATCTGCTCGGACGAAGTGTGGCGAACTTGGCTCATTAAAGTGTTGGTGGATGATAACCTTGGATGGAAGCTTAACTTAAAGTAATCGACAGCAAAGACTTCCCAAGGCCAGCAAGGCTTGAATTCCTAGTTTATCCGTGGAACCAACAGCAGTACTTAATCGGATAGTAATCCAAAACGCATCCATGAAAACGGGAGAATGGAAGGTTATCAATATCAAGGCGAGTGGGCAAGCTACCCAACTTGTAATAACTGCAGAGCCAGGAGTGATCAAGAATCTCAAGAAGATTGACTGCAGGCCTCGCTATGAGTTGGAGAGATTAATATGAAGATCCTCTCGAAACCCACAATTACACCCGTAGTTAAACGTTAAAAAGCACACTAGATGTCCTCCTACCAGTCTGGAATGTTATCCAGATAAATCCACGCTAAAGGAGCGTCTGCTACTTCAAGCAGACGTTTGACAGCGGAGCAGGCGGTTTTTGTCTTAATGCAAGAACCTTGGGCTTACTAGACGAAAGTTAGAGGATTAGGTAACAGGGGTGAATCAGTCATTTATAACAGTTCCACAGGAACACCTAGGGCAGATTAGAAAGGTTCTTTTCTAGAGACTTTGTGGCAATTATGACCATTTAGGGGGCAGGTGCCAACCTATAGTGATTTGATCAGTGTACCTACTATTTGACTCCCAGGAATCACCACCTGATGAATAGCGATATCTGATAGACTACTGCTGCATCAAAGGATGGTCAATGCTCATCGAATGTGATGCTGAAGCACATAAATTGACTTTGTGTAGTAAGGACAACAACTACAGGGGGAGGCTTAATTCGCTTACCTTTTAACTACTGATTAGGACATCAAGATGTCGCGAGGTAATTGATTTGACTTAATGCTCAATAGGTATTGGTGAAGTGTTCAATGGATGCTTCTCCTTGATATCCGATAGACCTGATGCTTAAAGGTATACTAAAACTAGTAGTAACTATACTTGTAACTATACTAAAGGTATACTATAAAAGGACACTAAAACAGCTGACTGGGATACTTATAGGGAGGGTCTAAATAGTTTGCTGGGTCCTATTCCGGGCAGAATTCAGTCTATTGAAAAAATAGAATTTGCTGCCGAGCTCCTACATAAAGGTATGAACAAAGCATATGAAGACAATTGTTCTCTTCCTTTCAAGTAGACAGACAGGGACGCGCCCTGGTGAAATAATAGACTGGAAGACCTGAAAAAGGACACTCGACGCCTTTTAACCAGGGCTAAAAATAATGTAAATTGGAACTTATACATGGCAATCTTAACAAGATATAATAATGAGATACAAAATATCGTAAGGATCTCATAGATGGGGTATTGTCAGGGTTATTAATAGTAGAATTTTACAGATTCTATTAGCGAAAAGTAAGTCATCAATGATTATTAGAAAATAACTACACTCCTAAAAATGTTTGGAAATCTACTGAACTTCTACAAGACCTCTACAACACAAGCGCTAAGTAAAATTGCAAACATGGTATCGGAATGACGATATTGTAATACATGTATTGTAAGTGTTATAAATTGTGAAGTCTCCGTCTAGCATTCCAATACATGTATTAGAGCGATTGTAAAACCAATATTGTGCACAAGGGAATCACAGAATTAACGGATTTTGAAAAATTCCCGAAATTTATGGAATTCATGACATTCACGGAATTCATGAAAATGAAGGAATTCACGAAATCTATGGAACTCCCGGAATGCATGAAATTCACAGAAGTCTCGGAATTCGCAGAATTCATGGAATTCAAGGAACTCCCGAAAGTTATTCAATTTACGGAATTTATAGAATACGCGGAATTCAAGGATTTTAAGGAACGCACAAAAATTATAGAACGGACGAAATTTATGGAATTCAACGATTTTAAGGAATTTAAGGAATTCATGACAATCACGAAATTCATGAAATCAAATGAATTTGCGATGGCATTATTGAAATTCATGCAATTGGTGGAATTCAAGGAATTCATGGAATTGAAGGAATTCGCTAAATTCGCAAAATTAATGGAATTCATAGAATTGAAAGAAATTCAAGAAATTTCCATAATTCAAGGAATTCGTGGAATTCATGGAATTGAAGGAATCCACAGAATTCAAAGAATTCCATGGAAATCCGTGAATTGCATCAATTCTGTAAATTTCCTGAATTTCATGAATTCTCGAATTCCATAAATTGCGTGAATTCCGTGAATTTCCCGATTTTCCTGAATTCATTAAATTTGTAGAATTCCACGAATTCTGGGCATTTATTGAATTCTGTAAATTTCGTAAGTTCATTGAATTCCGTAAATTCCTTACATTCGTGAAACTGCATTAATTCTTTAAATCTTATGAGTTCCTTCTATTCCTTGATTTTCATGAATTCCATGAATTCTTTGAATCTCATGAATTCCTTGTATTTCGTGTGTACTGTGAATTCCTTAAAATCCGTAAATTCTGACACTTCCAAGAAATCCGTAAATTCCGGGTGTTATATGAATTTTGGGAATTCTTAGAATTCCGTAATTTCTGTGAATTCCACGAATTCCCTCAAATATATGAATTCCGTGGATTCCATGAATACGCCTGTTTTCTGCTATATATTCAAAAAAATTTGGTTTCGTCAGAATTTTTTTTGCCAGGAACAAGTGATCTGAGAAATGATTTACATTTTTTTCTCAATAGGTGTCGAGATATTTTGCAGCAAGTATGATTTGAAGTTGTACTGGCTACTGGACTTTTATTATAAAATTTTATTACATGTGAGGTACCATACAAATGTCAGCATTTGGAAACTACAACATTATGTACTGTAGCGTTAATTTAAGTTTCGAAAATAAACTTACAATACATGTAGTGGAAGTTTCCAACAAAAATGTTAAACAGTGTAATTAGATTAGTTCTGATATTTTGCAGTATAATAGTGAAAGAAAGCAACTAATTGCTTGATACAAATAAATAAATTTACTTAGAACTGTACATAATAATTGAAAACAGGTTATTAAAAATGGAAAAGCTTACTAAAAACGAGGCGATGGTCCGCCATTCTTGTCTCTATTGACAAAATAAGAACGTCATATTGTGTAAATGTAAACGTGAAATAGTCTGTCTCCGGTTTAAAAACATGGCCTTCTCATTGTTTGAACAAAATTAAGAAAAATAAGCATTACCTAAAATCTTAAAATGAAATCTAATTAAAGAAAACTGAATTGATTATACACATTCATTGTATCCAAGAACTACTTTTCAAAAGTGTCCTATTTTTAATTTTTAAATTTTTGGTTGGGTGCACATTTTTCTAATTTTTCATAGAAAAATGCAATTACGTAGCAAACTGTAAGAATAATTTGCCTTAAATAAGAATGGATTTTAGTGTCTAATGAAGTCTATTTTTATTGTTCAGCGTTTTTTCTTACGCAAAAGATAATTTATTGCCTCTCCAAGTTAAAATTAGTAAAATTAAACTCATTCCCGTGAATGATGCCCGGATCAGGGAATCCGACCGTGGCCAAACCCGCCATGAAACATATGGCCCGATCGGGGCCGAACCTGATAGTCCGGTCGGGATGCCCGGTCGGTCCTCGATCTGGTCCCGATCAATTTCCGGTTCAAAGCCACGCTCTAAATTATGGGGTATTTTTACTTGAATAATTAATACATATAAGTAAATAGGTTAAACGCCTTGTAATTACGTCCACTCTTAACTTTACTGACGTGTACTTTTTCGGTTACCATCTCAGTCTTTCGCGTTAGCGAAAATTTTCCTATGTGGGAAAGCATTTTCTCCTAAGTGACCGTCAAATTTGGTCAAGCAAAGCTGAAAATAAATTATGAACATTTGATTTTCAAACAAAATGGAATAACTACATTTTCAGATAAAGCAATTAATTTTTAACAACAAAAAAGCGATTTTCAAAAAACTACAGAAGTTTTCTAACAAATAGTTGAACTTAAAACTGATGAAGATTGATGTTCGAACAACAAAAATATATTGAAAAAAAACTAAGTTTGAACCAAGGAGATTAATTTTATGCAAAAAAGATCATTTTTAATAGAATAGTTAAGTTTGAACAAAAATATCCTTCAATAGTAATAAGTTTAACTTTGGAGCAGGGAATTCCTTAAAGGATTACATTTTTTATTTTCGAACAGGAAATAAAAAAAAATTATTACTTAGACTTTAGAACAAGTTATGTAATTATTTTTTACTTTAAACCTCATTTTCATATCAAAAATTAACAATAATAGCCCTTATCTTTTTATACATATTATGTTACCCTGGAACGCAGCGGTGATTCAACTATTGCACTTGGTGTCAGCTCAAGAACTGTGTTCTACGGTTCAGGTCAAAAATTTGGGATGGGGTAAACCCAGATTCAGGACCGTTTTAAGATATTTTGAGGCCTGTGCTTATCCTTATTAAATACACTATTCTTTCTTATAATTATAAGTACTTATCAATTTTGTGTTAAGTTCAACAGAAAAATTTGTAGAAATAAGTAAACGTACGTGTTACTCAGAGAAGAAAAACAATAAGTTTGAGAATCTCCTATAAATTAGCTGGAGATGGGTGGATATTTAGACCATCTTTAACTCAGCAATGGGCGCGTCAGTAGTAAAAAAAACGCCAGAAACAATCTAATAGCTTAAGATAATAATTTATCAACTTTGTAGAATTTTAATCTTTCCCATCAGTGTACTGCTTTTCACTTTTGGAATTTTTACATAATAATTGGATTCAACCAAAACATACTCAATGTACCTGTCGAAAATAACTATTCAAAGTGACTAAATCGCCATTTGCGATTTCCTTAAACACTTACTAGGTGGTGTTGCAATAGAAAACATAGCCAACTCGGTCTGGCACGAATCAGGGCCCCGCAAATTAGCCCTACCCGGGCCAGATCATGTCAGACCGATCCGGACCTGATCGGTAATCGGGAAAAGATCTGGCAATTTCTGCACGGGTTACAAGTGAACATGAAAAATGAAAAGTTTAATAAAACTATGCTTATTGAAACAAGAAGACCATTGAGAAATTGTTGACGTGACCTAGTCTGTTTCTATTGCCAAAATATTGCCTTCTAATTGTTTGAATAAACTTAAGGAAAATGATAATGTTTTAGACGCTTTAAATTACAACGGATGCTCTACTTTTCAAGAATTTAGGTTTTCCCTTCAAACAGACTTATTTTTATTGTCTTGTTTTCATAATTAAGAAACGTGCGCGCACTATCAAAAAAGATCAGGAGCAAATTTGTAGATCTCTTCCAGTTATACTATTGTATTATTAAACATGTTATTTTACCTTGTGCCGTTTTTCGAAAAATTTTATTTCCTTATTTTTAATGTTATTTTCCACGATTAAAAAAAACTACAAGTCCTAACAAAAAATAATTTCCATTGAATTTGTAGATATAATTCAAGCGAACAATGTTGTTATTTCAGATTTTATTGTACGTTATGTCGTTTTTCCAAAAATTTTAATTTTTTTTAATGTTATTTATTTTTACGATTATAACCAAATCTACGCGTCCTATGAAGATCTGATTTATAACAAATTTGTAGATCTTTTTTTGGTGGACAAATTTTGCTCCATATTTTTTACGTGTCTTACACAGATTAACCGAAAAGTGGAATTTTTTATTTTTAATAACATTTTTCACGATTAAAACGAAAAATATGCGCCTTATTAAAAAAATTATTTAAAAGAAATCTTGTGCATATAAGGTAAACCGACCATTACTGGGACAACGTAAAAAGTATGTTTAATACTGGGACAATAATGAATATTGTTGAGTATTTTTTATATTCCAACATAAATTATAAAAGTAAAAATGTTCTATTATTTTTGAAGTTCTTTTAAATTTCTTACTACTATTTATTTTTGTCCTGACAAGTTATACATTTAGTAAAAAATAATCAAAAATATTCCTCAAAATGTGTGAATGAACTGCTACAAAACTCGCCTTTTTTTTTATTTCAAAACTTTCCGCATAACTTTTACATCATTGTATTTTTTTAATTTCTTACACTAAAAGAGAAGGTAATGTTTTTGCACATTTTTAATACGTTTAAGAATAAAATTCATAACTTTATTAGCGATTTTATCCGATAACTTATGAATATTTTTTGGTGACCCGCGTTTAGATAAATTTTCGGCGAAGTTGCCTAACCCGGGGCGAGCTGTCGATGTCTGTCTCAGTTTCGGACACTTGAACGTGAGTTGCGAAATTGCGTTTCCATTACTGAGACGGTCACTTTCGCCGTGTTTTTAATTAAGTGTCGCAGTATTATGTTAGTGATATATTAAAAATATTGTATATAAAACACAACCTTGCTGTTCAATTCATTATTTATTCTAAAAAAGTTGTTCAGAATAGTTTTTTAAAACCTTCAATTCTAGCCTCAAAGTTTTCCAAAAGTAATGTAATATATTGTCTCATAAATTTAATTTTTCAATAAAGAATAGTAAGTATGCATTAAAATGTAATATTATAGATTTATATGAAATATTAATAAAGTTAATATTATCGATTTACTTTTTAAGATAAATTAGGTAAAATAACTTTTCTGTTGAACAATTATATTTTTAAATTAAAAATGTAACTATTTTGCAGAAAACTACTCTTTTTGACTAAAAAATTCAACATTTAGGTTAAATTTTTTCTTATTTCTTGACTGGAAAATGTTTTTTGATTAACATTTGAACTATTTTCTTGAAAATTCGTCTTTTTGGTTGGAAAACGTATCTTTTTAATTACAAATTTCATCTCTCTTGAGCAAAAATGTAACTGGGGTTGAAAATTAATCTGTTTAGGTTGATGCTTCAGCAGTTTCATTGAAAATTCGTTTTTTTTTAAATTAAGTCGACTGTTTTCAATATGTAATTAAAATAATTTTCGGTTGAAATATTAACTATTTTTATTTTTGATCAGAATTTACCTGTTTTAGTTAACCTAACACTTCAATTTTCTAACAAATTCTTGAATTAAAAAATTCTTATGCTTATCAATAAATATAATAGTTGATATTTTATAAGATTGTTTATTAAAAAACAAAAATATTTCAACCAAAATGTTGAATTTTCTACCATAATAATATCATTTTCAACAAAACAGTTGCATTTTTCTAAACAAATGTAACTTATAATTAAAATGATAAATTTTCGAACTAAAAAGACAAATTTTCAACAAAATAGTTGAAATATTAATCAAAACAGATTTTTCAGTCAATAAAATTTGCAACCAAATAATAAAATTTGTAAACAAAAAATAATTAAAATTCTTTCAATACTTTTGTGAATGTATGTATTAACTTGAATTAAGATGAATTCTAATTCAAAATTTACTATCAAACAGTTTAATTTGCAAGTAAATCGATAATATTAATCTATAATATTAAAAATGCATACTTACTAATTTTATTAAAAAATGTAATTTATGTGTTATTATTAAATTACTTAACTAAGCAGATGGCAAAATTTGAGGTTAGAATTAGAGGTTTCAATAAACTGATTTGAACAACTTTTTAAGAATAAATAATTAAGCGGTAATCACAATCCATTCTTGCTTTCTAATGTATTCTGTATTAAATTATAAGTAAATTGTGCTATTTTATTTTCATAAACTCCATTGGATTTACCTTGTCCCAGTATTGGCTTCCTTGATGTCCCACTTACGGATATGCCCCAAAATTCGTGTCCCACTAATGGGCGATCTGAATTAGTTTACCTTATTTGGGATGAATAATTTTTCTTTTCAACATTTTTTTCATATCTCGTATAGTTTTTCTTGAAAATGGAATCTTTGATTTTCTGAACAGAATTTTCGATGAATGAAACCAGAACCGTTGGTAAAAAATCTCTGGTTAACGAACTGCTATTTTCCTTACGCATAATTTTATTTGTTTAAAAAATAAAAATAAATTAATTCTTTCTTACATTTTTAGACAGTATCTTATTCAAATCCAATAATATATTTATTTTTACTAATCAAATAGTAAAAAAAAACATTTCTTTAATTTAAAGAAGTAAAAATACGTCATTATTTAAATTGAAGTTTTTTACGCCTTTTAAAGGTACATCGACTTAAAATTAAAATAAAAAATAGCTAAAGAAAAAATTTATGTAATTCAAACAAAACCTTGTTTTTTGCTCAGGAGCGAATTTATGATAATAGATTATTTTGTTTTATTTTTCATGTCGAATAGTGAAAATCATGTAGGTGGATATGATAAATATGATTTTCATAAGAAGACAAAGAGGATTATTTCAAATTTCAATCAGAACGTTTTTGTGAGAGATTTTATTAAAATTAACAATCAAAATTTTTATTTTCTTAACAATATGTTAAACACGATAATTTTAAATATTTTCTATGCTTACCGGAAAATGTAAAAAATTATTGAAAGTTTTCCGTAACATCGAAAATTTTACATCGCTAATTTTATCCATATTTTTAGAAACAAGAAATATTTAGGCTCTCCTCTCATGAGATACTAAACTACTGCAATAAAAAAATTCTCATTTAAATTCCACTTTGATTTAACCTTGGTTCAACTGCATGGATTACGAAGAACTTTTCAAATTACATGGCAGACATTCTTTCTTCATTATCTTGTGTCACTAAAGTTTACAACGTTTATGAACAAAAATATGCAATTTTTAAAAGTTAATCAAATCAATTTTTTGTTTGTTTTCTAAGTATTTGAAAAATCATGTAATACCAGGTGTATACATATGAAACCGGTATTGCCATCTAGCGGCCAGTAGGCACACTTGTAGGCACTGTCGGAACTTACCATTTGTGCTAATTGGC
>NC_046659.1:85031640-85032935 GCF_010883055.1 Belonocnema kinseyi | reverse complement strand
GCGCATACTTTGAATAAAATATTTGTTATCATTCTCTTGAAATAAATGTGTTTTTTTCTTGAAAAAATACCGGTTTCATATGTATACACCTGGTATGTCCTTTTAGATGGTAATCACTCATTATGACACCATATTTGTTATTTTAATTAAATGCGATACATTTGATACTCTGAAAAATTATAATTTTCCTCTGAACATTCAGTTTTCGAATTTTATTTAACTAATTGTTTTTACTCGATGTCAGACAATACCAAAAAGGTTTAATCCAAATATTTACATCGTACGACTGCGTTTTATCCTATTATTGATACAATAAAGGATCTTCACGTCATCATCGAGGTCTTTGTAATCTGTAGTATGTCATTTTACATCCAAACCTTTTTTTCTATAATTTAGGATTTCCTAACAAAAAAAGATACAAGAAGTAAGAGAAAGTCACTCTATGGTTAATTGGGTTGAACATCAAGCGGTACGTTCTGCTAATTTCAAAATTGTCTAAGCACTTTCACTAATCAGATACTGATATGAAAATCTGATGAATGCGACATTTTTTAATCAGTCTATTATCAAACTCGCTTATCAGTGTTTATATAAACCATCGTTTAACGTGACCGCTCGAAGAAAGTCAATACCACCAAATATTTGAAAGCATTCTAAAATAACTTTCATAAGACGATTAAGGCCCTTTATTAGGTTTACCATTTTTAAGTTTAAAGACATGTGATACTTAGAAAATTATCGATTTTACTAGGTTCCCCCGGATTTTTTCCAGAATAATAAATATTTTGTCTTAAAAATTTGGGAAATGATAGCGAATATGCTAACGGATGTCCCTGCACACTTTTTTGTGGGTTAATTTAAAAAATTTAAATTTTGTATTAATTGATTAATTTGCATGTCGCTTAGGAATTAGTATTGATTTTATCAGTGCTAGATTCCCCCGGCTTTTTTTACTAGATTAATCAATATTTATTATTATAATTATTATTACACCATTAAGCCCTTTCCCTTTCGGGGTAGGCGTGACTCACTCGGTAGGGGAAAGGAGTAGTGTGTGGAAGGGATAGAGATTTTTCAGATTGATCCAGAATTCTCGTGCTATTTAAGTAAATAACACGTTCGTTCCACAACACTGCTCTGAGCCAGGTTGCTGATCAATCTCTCTAGCAATCACCCCCAGGGAAGAACCTCAAGAAGTCGTTATGTAAGGTTCCCCACTTGGGTCCATTAATAGCCAAGGTCTTTGTTCAGGCGTCATTCACTCTACTGACACTCTTTTTATTAACTATTTGCCG
>NC_046659.1:84998145-85031540 GCF_010883055.1 Belonocnema kinseyi | reverse complement strand
CATTCTTTCCGCGGTCTACCTCTGGGCACGCTGCCATTTGCTTTACCTTGATACACTTGTTTCGTTAGTCGTTCATTTGGCATTCTCTCAACATGTCCGAACTTACTTTGTCCATCAGGGTTTTCCCGCATATTATGCGCATGAATCTCATGTCAATTGCGTTAATTCTACTCTTATCTTTTTCTTGATAAGGCCATGTCTCGCTACCGTATAGTACAGTCGGTATAAATATAGAATTATGTATTGCCATTTTAGCTGTATTTGATATATTTTTACTTCTGATAAGGGGACCTGCTCTACCAATAACCTTCTTACCTTTATTTATTCGTCTATCTAATTCCTCATCTATCTTCCCGTCTCTAGTAAATAAGCTACCAAGGTATACGAAATTATCAACTTGTTCAATTCTTTCATCTTTTAATAAAATATTGCATAGTCTTTTCTCCCTCTTTCCTTCGAACACAATATTTTTTGTTTTATTTGCGTTAATTTTGAGGCCCATGTGATACCATGAATTTTCATTTTTGTTGGAAAAAAGCCGGGGGAACTGTACCCGATTGACCAGACAACGAAGTATCACATGCCCACCTTTTGCATATGGTTTTCTCTTTTGAGAAGCAGAGACGATTTTTCGAAAAAATATTTACATTTTGTTTAATAATCAAAAACAAAAGTACAATAGCAGTGATGCTCAGTGTAAGCTGTCTTTGTGTTTTCGCTACGTGATCGTGGACCCTTGCCGAAACGTTCGCGGCAGATATCTCTGCATGCACCCCTGCCGCTGCCCAATTATTTTCATGATAAAAGGAACGATTGAGGTTATTGTGCGATTTCGTTTTCAAACATTTTTTTACAATAGAAAATTGACCACCCCCCATGACCAATAGCGTGGACCAAAAAGGCATTGGACATTTTTTCTGGCATTTGCATGCACATAGATCCCAAGGTTTGAATCCACACAAAAATAAATGCGCATTTTAAAAATGATTTTTTTTCTGGAATTTTCAACTTATTATCTACTTTTCGCTTAGATTGAGGTAATACTTTTATTAATGCAATTTAAGTTACACTAGCGTGTGGTGTAGAACGAACTTATGTGTTGGGTGAAACATTAGGTCGTGTGCATTGCAGAGAAGAAAGTGGAGGGGATAGAGGTACGGCCTCCGCCGTCGTTTCGTTGAGCGTTCGCATGTCGTTATGTTGAGCGGGTCGTCTTGGCGGAGGTCGTCTTGTTGAACGGCTAGTGTATGTAATTGTTTAAAAAAATTATTATTATTTATATCTACTTTCTCTTACTGCAATGCCAGAAAGTTGCGATTTTTTGACATTTTAAACTTTATCTCCACTTTTTACCCACTGAGATAATAATTTATGCAAATTAACAAAAACAATTGTCTAAATAAATTATTATTGTTTATGACTATCTTCTGCTTTAATAATTTTAGATAGTTGTGGTTTTCTCGAAATTGTCCACTTTTGTTCACTTTTCAACTAGTGAGGTAATAATTAATTCATCTTAACAAATATAATTTTTTGAATCATTATTTTTTATTGCTAACAATATATTTTTTGAATGATGAAATTCGTCATTTTTTATTACTATCTTCTCTCATAGTAATGCCAAAAAGTTGCAGTATTCACAAAAAATCGCCGATCCTCCAAAGTACACCAAAATCGACGTTCAATTGAGTTGCAACAAAGGACCCAGTAACATGCCCATGGGAAAATTGGTTTCAAATAATTTGGCTGAATTTTTTATATGTTACGTGTCTCGTAATTCTAAATAAATGTCTCAATGGGCAAAAAGCCCAAAACTCAAAGGGTCCCAAGATAAGGCCTGCCGAAGTTAGTATAATGGGGATATCGGCTCTACAAGTTCACACGGTCATTTTCCTTACTCGGAAGATTGGTTTCGGTTATTTGACTGAATTTTTGATATGTTACTCGTATCGGCATCCTAAAAAAATGTCTCAATGGGCACAAAGCCCAAAACTCAAAGGATTCCAAGATAAGGCCCGCCGAAGTCAGTGCGATGGGGGTATCGGACGCCGAGACGATTAACGTATCAAAAATTCAGTCAAATAACCGGAGGCACTCTTCCGAGTAAGGAAAATGACCGAGTGAACTTGTAGAGCCGATATCCCCAATATACTGACTTCAGGGGGCCCTATCTTGGGACCCTTTGAGTTTTGAACTTTGTGCTCATTGAGACATTTGTTCAAGACGCCGAGACGCGTAACATATCACAAATTCAGTCAAATAACCGAAACCACTCTTCCGAGTAAGGAAAATGACCGAGTGAACTTGTAGAACCGATACCCCCATTATACGGACTTCGCCAGGACTTATCTTGGGACCCTTTGAGTTTTGGGCTTCGTGCTTTTTGAGACATTTATTCAGAATGACAATACACGTAATATATAAAAAATTCAGCCAAATTAACGGAGACCACCTTTCCAATAGGCGTGTTACGGGGTCCCTTGGGCCACACAGATTCTTTATGAAAATCTAGGGGAAATCCATCATTTAGGGCCGATTCCACAAGCTGTGATCAAATCCATGATTAGCTAATCATAATGATTTTTTAATCAGCGTTTTAATCACGATTAACTTGTGGCGCGTTCCACCATGAATTTTTAACCTCTGGTTAGCCAACCGTATGCTTTGTTCGCAATAAGTCTAGTTTCTGAGTGTTTCTGTTGGAATGGTGATTCTGATTGGCTAATTTCGCACTTGTATTCGCGCGCAAAATATACCTCGACTGCTCAGGAACGACGAGCGGCGATGTGTTTTTTTTTATGCACATCGTTTCCAAATAAATGGACAGGAATTAGTTATCGATTGAAATTGAATGTAAGTTGTGTCAGTACAAGATATCGTTATAAATTCGATCAATATTTCACACTATACCTGAACTTCAACTTTGAGGTTATGTTGACTCCTGTTAATCGCTGATTAACTCGCTAACCAGCCAAAAATGACCGGTTAAGTTAATCGACGATTAGAATTCTTTAATCATGTTTTAAAAGTTGATGGAACGCAATCTGCTGATTAAACTAAATTAATCAATGATTAAAATTTAATTACAGTTGGTGGAATCGACCCTTAGACACTGTTTTTTCTCGTTTACTGCAACGTTAAGTGTTATCTTCAAATAGATGTCAATAAGCAGGAAGTTATAAGAATAATTACCTAACTCTTAATTTCCTCCCATTTACCAGTGAGTATTAGTGTCTTGAAATGAAAATTTTGTTTGGCCTAGTATAATTACAAAATCTGAGGATATTCATAACTGACTTGACATTCAAACCACCAAAGCCGCGATGCCAAAACTAAGTCGTGACCGTCTGCATCAAAATTGATGCCTCTGCGTTCGAAGAAATTTCCTCTAGTAAGTAGAATAACAATAATAATTATTTAGATTTATTTATTGAAAATTATCAAAATGTAAAAAATAATTCTTTCAATGACATGAATTTGTACAATATTAATTAATTAATTGGCTAAATCCAATATTGTACTACCAATTTTCTATTGTTGAGAAAAAAAAATTAAAATGAGACAAAACATGGGGAAGAATTTCGAATTGTATTCTTTGTGAAGTAAAGTAAAGAAATTGAATTCTGAGGTTATGGATTCTTCTTCAACACCTTCTGATTAAATTATTTCGAATAAAAATCAATTTCATTCAATCATAGAAAAGATCAAAATAAAGATCACATTAAAGTAATATTTTTCAAAACAGAGTTGAGAAATCAGAAATAAAATAATTATTTCCATGAGGTTTTTTTTATAATAGTTGTGTTTAATGTTTTTTTTAAGTACTAAACACTTTTTTTCAAACAAGTCTTTATTTCGGAACAACAGGTAAAACGTAAGAGAGGATTTATGATAAAACTAAAATGTAAATTATATGAATAAAATAGAAAAGATTTTACTGCTGATTTGTTGGAATTATATTTCAATTATAATATGTTTAATTAAACAATAAATATCACAGAGAATTCATGCTGCAGGTGAAGGTTCATTTGAAATTACATTTAAAAATGTATATATTATACTATGAAATTAATAATGGAAGACAAATTACAGTTTAAAAAAGAAGATAGTTCGCTTTTCTTTCAAGTTTAGAACTCTAAGAACCTAAATTCTTATTGGTAAAAGTTATGTGCATAGCCATGCTTTTGCTAGCATATTTGTTTTCATTGTCTTTTTTCTTTGATTTAGCTTAATTACAAACTCTTAGACGAAAGAACAATTTTGTACAATCGGGTGCAATGGTCTGAATATTTGTTCCATTTCCTGGAAAGGATCAAACGTAGGTTCGTTGACGTAGAAGAGTAAGTTTTCTTTATATTATTTATATTCTTTATTAAAAAAGCTTATTTTCAAAACAATCACTACACGAAAATATATAATGACTTATAACCTCTTCTTAAGAATATTTCAAATGTTTCGCGCTTCGTTGCGTATTTCCATTCCAGTTTCGCGGCGGCTAGTGAAGAGGGTAACGTGACGCAACTCTCCCTAGAAGAACTCTAGATTTTCTGTATTCAACAAAGTGAAGTTAGCTGGTAGATGAAGTGAAAATACCTAATTGTATTTAGACGGTCATGACTTTTTCTATGCATCTAGGATTTAGTTTAAATGTCGATGGCCATGCCTAACCTAACATTTGGAAGTTGCATTAGGAAGTTATAAGTTTATTCTAAGTGACTAGTATGCACTGTTGAATGAAAGAAAGTTGAAAATTAGGTAAATATTTTTCCAATTAGTTTGCTTATTAACAATTATTTAGTCTAATGTCGCAAAGCAAATCATAGCTTTCACATGTGTTCAGGTGGCTGCCAGCGCGGTTCTACACTCCAGAACTCTCAACATGAGCCAAAATTCAGTCTCAAAATGATACATTCCCCTAGATGCCCAGATGTGCAACTACGTGCATAGGAATATGTATGAGACTGGAAATTCTCTGAAATTCTCATTTTGAGTCCAATCAAATTTGAGCTGGAACAAATTTAACACCAGCGTTTTTCTGTGTTTTTTCAAATTTTTTACTTTACTCTGGCTTTATAGTTATAATTAAGAAATAAATAAAGATTAAAGAAAGTCATTTAAAAAATAATCCCCTTTTTTGTAGATATATTTTCCTGAGATAAGACCAGATATTTGAAACATTCTTTAAATGTTCGATTTGGATTATATTGAATGTATCTATTCCTTGAAATAGTAACTGAGAGCCTTTTCGTTAAAATTAATATTTTTTAAAAATTAGAAAAAACATTGAAAATACATAATTCTCCGAGAAAAGATAGTTTTAAACAATAATAAATTGTTTGAATAATTATATTTGTTTACTTGCATTAACTATTAATTCGCTCTACGCGAAAAGTGGACAAAAAGTTGAAAATTTCAGAAACAAAATGCCACTTTCTAAAATTAACTGAAAAGTTGTAAGCAAATTGAAACATTTTGAAACAACCAGGAATTTCTCATTCTATCTTAAGAAAAAAATTGCTATAAATAATGATAAATTATTTTAACACCTAATTGTCAGTATAAAGTAGTATTTCATGTATTAGAAACAATCATTATTTCAAATACTGCAAAAAATCATTATTTGCGTCAAAAACTAGAAAAATTCCATTTTTCACGTATGGAGGTTTTTGCGACCTACGGAGTAATAATAAGGAGACCGATCATGCTGTACAAAGCGTCTCGAGTTTTGACTGCGGTAACTGTACATTTATTTCCAGACTTAGGCGTTTAAACCCAATACTCCAAGTAAGGGGACATGCGCACTGTGATTTGCTATCTCCTTTTCTCCCACAAGAAATGTGCGAGTGAGTGCCGTGTTGAATCACAACTAAGAACTGAGGTTATGTTCCTGTAAATATTGCCAATTGAGTTTGTCAATATACGTGCTTATTTATTTCTGTTTTTGTACAGAATTAAGTTGACAAATTGTGACCTGGGAAGTATGGGTAAGTAATACAGATTTAATTGTAATCATTAAATTATATAAAATGTGCAGATTGAATAATGTGACAGTATAATATTAGGTAATATGTTGTTGTGGTTGTCAAGCACTGGCACTCACTCGCATACTTTTCGCGGGAGAAAAGGAGATAGCAAATCACAGTGCGCATGCCCCCTTCCTTGTGAGCATTATGTTTAAACGCTATAAATGTACAATTATCGCAGCCAGAAAGTATGTACGGAGATCGGTCTCCTTATTATTACTCCGTCTTGCGTTCCTATCAAACATACTCATGGGAATGATATTCAGGAAATAATTATTCATTTGAATTTTATAGCTAATTTTGAAGAGAAATGTTAAATTTCAACTCGATACATCTTACGTTGACGATTCTAGATAAAATTTACGAAAAAGTCTTTGTTTCTTATGGGAAATACGTGTTAAACTCCATTGATCATTTTTTTCAACAATAAAAAAGCATCTATTTTTGTGTGGATTCGAACAAATTTAGAGGCGATATCTGCATGAAAGTTGGAAATAACAAAAAATGTTGGACCACCCTACTGATCAATATCGATTAATGTTGCGATTTAAGATCGAAAAGAAACCTATTTTTTCATGAATAGTTTTCTGGAAAAGAGCAGGAAATTGAGTCACACAGTTTGAGGTATGTCATTTCATATCCAGATTTTTTTATTTAATTAAGGAATTCATAATAAAATAATGTAAAAGAAATTAAAGAATGTCACTCAATGGCAAACTCAGTAAAACATTAGTTTCATTCGTATTATTTACAATTGAATATTATTAAGTATCAAGTTGAAATTTACATACTTTATTATATACAAATATATAAATTGCACATTAAAATCAGTTAATTCTGGAGTTTGTCTAGTATTTTGATAAACTAGTTAATTTACATGAACACCAAACACTCTTACTTTGTAATTCAGTCCGTGGTCTTCTTTGCTTTTGAACAGTACTTCCACGAGGTTGCGATTTGGATCAAAAGGCATTAGTTGGACAATTTCTCCATGAGAATGAACGCCTAACTGACTTTCAACTTCAATTCGAGTAATTCTTTGTCCATCAGGGTTCCTAAATACCGCCTTGTATTCGCAGGTGCGGGGTTTAAAAATTTTAATGTACCAGGGGGTTGTATCTGGGAGTTTATATTCTGGATTAACACATATATCTGTATGGCCTATTAAATGTGCGTGAGTTAGTTTTGGTCCAAAGCTGTATTTACCGCCATGGGCACCCATCTCTACTGGTAGTACGGATCTGGTAGCTGATATTGGTGTAGTATCTCCCGAGATAACGACCGCTGGTGGAACCATACTTATAACCAATTTTATAGCAAATATAAAAGTGAATATTAATTTCCACCACCCCATTTTCCACGTATCAAGACTATAATCACTTGTGTCTTGTTCAAGAATAACTGATTTCGAAAATGTCTGAACTCTTTCGCTAATCAAATATACTAATATAAAAATCTGAGGAATGTGACAAGCTTTTATACAACTTGCTATCAAATATGCTTACAAGCGTGTATGCAAGAGGTTAGTGTACGTGACTTTGGCCTAAAAACGTGAATATCATGAAATACTTATAAACATCATAAAATGTCTTTTAGGAGATGATTAAAAAAGTTGACGGAAGAGATACTAGATGTTTTCTCAGAAGGCGTTTTTGATAGCACAATTTAAAAGGGAGAAGCAAACTCCAAGTTTTGACAGTACATGCACTGAGCAATCTGTTTTGATTGACCAAAAAAATTGTGTTGCTCTTCATGCAGCAATATTTTTCGTTGGCTCGGTTTTGATGGTTCAACAAAACTGGTTTTTTGTCTGAACCCAATTCTATGGTTAGGCCAATAAAATGTTTTGTTGGCTCAACAAAATGAATTGGTTAGCCTTACCAAATTGTTATGTTTACTTATACAAATTATATTTTCTTGAGAGAAATATATAGTAAAGCAAACGAAAAATCATTATTATCTGCAAATGGAACTTTAGTTCCATTTGCAGATAATGATTTTTATATATGGGACAAGTTTTGCTAATATCTGAGGTGACTGACATGTAGTTGAAATAACATCAGTTTTTCTAGCACGTGAGTTAACATTATCACTTGAAAGTTGTTATCATTGATCAGCATCAGCTGAGGTAAAAGCTACTCTTCTAAATATTTTCGCATGTAATCGAGTCACCACTAACACTTCTGTATGCAATAATAGGTCTCCGAGATACCTTTTTTCAGAATTTATTAATACAAAAATTTCCAAAATCATTTTGAGCAATTCTGAGCAAGAATATAACTTTTTTGCCTATTGCAGTTTTTCGTATGAAAAACCATTAACATTTTGCAACGATACAAAAAATGTATGTTGTAACAAAACTAATATATTTGCATAGTTTTACAATTGAATTTATTGCACGTAAAAATTTAAAACATGCAAATTATCCATATCGATATCAGGTCTCTTAAAAGCAAAAAAGAAATCTCCCGATCAAATGAAATCTTTTATCCCACAGTTGTTTTTAAAAAATTGCAATATTATAGAGGAAATCGTCTAGACTTTTCATTTATAAATAAAAAATCGTCCAGGTCAACCAATGTAATGATTTTTCCAAAAGCTCTTGCAAAACTTAAAGCTACGATTAATAAAATTGTTTATTGTTCGAAAACTCTCCTTCATTCTTATAATTATCCTATCTAAAAAAAAGATATGGAATGAAATTATCGAAAAACTGGCACTCATTGTTATTGTCTACTTAATTGTTTGCATACGCCATACGGCGTTAACATGACTTTGAGTACCTGTTTCAGTTTATTTTTTTTAATTTTCTCAAATTTTGTAAATAAAAATATACAAATCTGGAATTTTAATTCTGAAAATTTATTTTTGAAAGAGAAATTTTAAATTGTAAATAATTCTACAGTAATAAAGGCAACAATATTCTGTTCTTAACGTTTCGAACAATTGTTTTAAAAATAACAAAAGGATTCTATTCATAAACCCTTGACATTGTAAATCAGATTATATGTATTTATATATTAATAAAGATTAAGAATTCTTTGCAAAATAAATTTAGTAAATCAAAGATTTTCAAAGTTTTAAGATAATGAAAATTTCTTAATTTCGAATAATTTTATTTAAAACAACGTTTAGATTTTTCTAAATTTTGAACAGAAAATTTAGAAGCGTTTTAATCATTTTCCAAGGTTTCAAGAAAATAAAAAGATATTTCTTACGATTTTTCGGAATATTTTTTATGAATTTTTACTCAGCGTTTATTTTTTTTTTAATATTTCAAATATTTTTAAACATTTCAAAATATTTCTACAATTTTCCAAAAAGAATGTGGAAGAATTGAAGGTTTTTATTTTTAATTTTTCAGAATTGTTTCAAAATTTTTTTAAAATCAAACTATTTTTAAAGATGTTTAGAAGTGTAAATGAAATAAAATAATAAATTATTTTATAAATTTAAAACATTTTAAAATAAAGTTTTGAAAATTTCGAATATTGTGCACGGAGAAACTTTCTGTTATAAAATTTGATGGTATAATATTTATTTTTACAATACGACAATAGCAGACCAGAATATAGTCACTATTACCAAAAGAAACTTACTATAATCCCTAGGACAGACTGTGAAGTTTATAAAACACAATAGTAAAGACATTCTGTCTATGTTCATTCTATGCATTTCTAATTTTTCCCATAGAAAATAGGAGAAACTGGCATGGTCGAAAGAGCAAAATAAAAATTAAATCGCATTCACTTCACGCACTATACATTTTAGACATTAAACATACAATTAGATATTTTATTCTAAGCTGAAAGATAAAAAACCTTGTTAGAAGAAATCAGCCCTGGCGGGAATTTAACACGGGTCTCCGGGGCAGCAGAACGGAGATATTTCTCTGTGATAAAACAAATTATAAGGTTTAGGAATTTTATCATCCTCATGAGCTTCGGCGCGCGTAATGGCGTCATTTGGTACTGAATTACGAAGCACTAAATTCAATTGTTTTTTCTTTCATTGCACCTTCCCATTGATGATAGTAATTTTTCTTACCTATTTTGCAATTTATGTTATTTTAACTGCTAGCTATAGAAACCACGGTTTTATTATTTAATTTGTGAATATCGCTTTTTTCAACTTCAATCTGCTATCGAAAATATGAATTTTTCTAACTATAAATGACAATTATTAGGTTCGTATTATACTTATAAATGAAATGGAAAATGTATTTCTTCCTATGGCTGCGGTAATAATACTATGTTCTCGGCTATATCCTAGATTTGCATCGAACTTTTGTAAATATCAATATTATAATGCCAAATTTTACGACCAAGAGTTTCTCCGTATGTAAGGTTGGAAGATAGTAAAAAATTGTCTTAAGGTACCTGGACATATTTCAAGCAATTATTTAGCTTTAAAAATTAATATAAAGAAAGTATTTAAAACGCTTTAAAACATTATGGAAGGAGATTTCCAAAGTTGAAAAAAAAATCTGGAAGTTTTTAAAACAACTTTAGGTATAATTCGAGTAAGTTTAAAAGATATTTAGGCATTTCTTGAATTCTGACGAGATTAAATGTATATTTTAAAACTTTGAAAGATTTCTGAACATTTAGGGGCATTTTTAAATTGATTTAAAATATAATCAGCCTATTTTTTTATTATGGACAGAATAATCTGTTTTGGTTGCAAATTCATTATTTTGATTGAAAATTCGCTTTTTTGGTTTACAAGTTCATTTCTTTGATAGCAATTTTTGGCTGAGGATTTAACTATTTTGTTTGAAAATTCGTCGTTTTGAATGAATTTAACTATTTTTTATTTAAAATTAAAATCATTTTTTAGTTTGTAAATAAGCTATTATAGTTTTCGTTGCAAATTAATCTTTTACGGTTAAATGTTAAAACAATTTGTTAAAAAATTCATATTTTCCGGTTTAAAAAAGTTTTTTTTTTTAATGAAAATTCGTCTTTTTGGTAAATATTCCATGCTTTTTGGTTAAAAATACAACTAATTG
Source organism: Belonocnema kinseyi (assembly GCF_010883055.1). Classification (NCBI taxonomy): domain Eukaryota; kingdom Metazoa; phylum Arthropoda; class Insecta; order Hymenoptera; family Cynipidae; genus Belonocnema; species Belonocnema kinseyi. The sequence continues at coordinate 85,020,506 of NC_046659.1, read as the reverse complement.
AAAATTAATCTTTTTTGTTCAAGGACTCAACTATTTTGTTTCTTTTTTTTTATGAATTCAACTGTCTTTTATTTAAACTAAAAATCTGTTTAGAATAAAATTTTTACTATTATATTTTTCGTTGATGATTCATCTTTTTTATTTGAAAATTCAACTATTGATAAATACGATAAATACGATAAATCTTTATTTATTCACAGCCTTATAAACAACATATTTTTCAAATAAATTTTAAACTCTAGTGAAACAATAAGAACGTCCTATTCTAAAATTGTAAATTTGACCAAGACTGTTTTTGTTTTCAAAATCTTGCATTCTGACTTTATGTACAAAGTTCAGAAAAATTTGAATTTTTTTAGATCACAATGGATCAATGGGCTGTGAATTAATTATGCATAGCTGGAGTCCTTATCTGGTACTTTTTAACAAAATTCTATTTTGGATTTTTAGAATTTTTTACCGCTTTACATTTTTTTTATTTTTCCATAGAAAATTGCAATTATTCAAGGTAGCGTGAATTTATCATAAATATATTATTTAAGAAGTTATCCATTAATAATGACTCATCATACGATAAAATGTGGCGAAAGTGGCAAAAAATTAATTCTGATCATTCAGTTTCATTCAGCTGATCTTTTATTAATAAATAAAAAGTCTAGAAGATTTCCTCTTGAAAAGTGCAATTTCTAACAACAATTCATAGAGAGAACTTTTCATTCGATCGGAATATTTCTCTTTAATCTCAACAAGAGATCTAACCTCGATACAAATAATGTACATTTTTTTAACTTTTCTATGCAATCAGTTATGTGGTACAGATTTGCAAATACGTCAATTTTGTTAAAAAGATAGTTGTTTACAAGACTGTAAATTGCAAATGGTTTATCCTGCGAAAAAACTCAAATTAATTTTATTTTTCCTCAGATATACTGTAAAAATGATTATCTACACAATTGCTTATTTTTTCAGTCCAATACATACAAAATCATTTTTAAAAAATCTCTTTTGTATTTAGCATGGCCACTTTTATCGCCGAAAAGAATTTCTGTTCATTTTCCGGTTCGGAGCCATTATTTACGATGATTAAAATGAAAAAATTCAAACTGTTAAGGCTAATTTTATCATTTCAAGTATTCAAAACTAAACTGAAAATTAAAGCAGTCTAATTTGACCTATTGTGAATTTGAAACGTTCAAAATTAAAATTTTAAAAATGTTAATTTAAATACTTTCAATTTAATATACTAATGATGAAAAATGTATATTATGAAAACCTTCTAATTTGAATAGGTTTAATTTTAAGGGTTTGCAAAAGACTAAATCTAACAATGAAATATTTAAAATGATAAATTACATATCAATTTCACAAAATTTAACTATACATACTAGTAGTCACTTTTGTCGCTAGAAACAATTCCTGGTTTTTTACATTTCTTCTCGATCATAGTATAGAAATATTTTTTGGTAACTAAAAACTTCACAGCCCAAAATGTTCTCAAAACAGGGAAAAACGAATTTTCTTTTAAAGTAGATGAATGTTCAACATCAAAGTTGATGTTCTGACCAAAAAAGATGACTTCTTAACAAAATACTTGAATTTTTAAAATAATGATTAAATTTTTAACGAAATTTTCAAAAAAAAAATGCAACCAAAAAAGATACATTTTCAACTTGAAGGATCCATTTCTAACCAAAAAAGAAGAATTCTCCACTAAGAAAGGTTAATTTTTAGGCAAAAATAAATATATGTATAATGATTGGAGACCAAATCTTGAAATTAAAAAAAACATAAGTTATATTTTGAGTTTAACAAAATTTGAACTGAAATAAATAGCCATTTTTCCGAATTAACCTTAAATTTCAACAACAAAAATGAATTTAAGAAAAAAAGATAAATTTTCAGCTAAAATGATGAATTTTCCAACCAAAAAATACGGCTTGTTGACTAAGATGATCAATTTTCAACCATAACTGGAAAAGTTACATTTTCAGTTAAAAAATTAAATATAAACCTAAAAATAAAAACGAATTTGCAACCAAAGAAATTAATTTTCAACATAAATCATGAATCATCAACAAAAAGAATTATTTTTTAACTTTATTTGTACTTTAATAAAAGGTACAACTTTTAGCCAAGTATTTGAATTGTCAATAAATAAAGAGGAATTTTCAACAAAGAGATGAATTTTCAACAAAAAATTGTTGCATTTTATTATTGGGTTCTATTAAGTCCAGTACCCGTTCTCTAGTATTATATTCTTTTAAAATAATTCAAATTTTTTCCTAGTTAAATTAAAAGAGTCCTAAGAAATTAATTTAATTATTAAAGAAAAGTTTTTTCAAATAAGTTTGAATTTATTAAATATTTGAATAGTATATTTTTTGAATTTCTGCGGGAATATCTGATTGGTTAAGGGGATCATCGGCAGCTTTATAGTCTAATTAGCTCTGTTGCCCGGTTGTTTAAGGAATCAATATGGGCTCTAGTGATTGTAAGTTAATGAATAACATAACATATTTTTGTTTTTATTACTAAGAACATATTTTGAAAGTTTAAAGAAAGGCCTAATAGATGTTCAAAATGCCTAAAATGTTACGAAGAGCAGGATTTATTTAAAAATCCTGCTTGTCATACTATAGTTTGACAGTGCGAATGCGTTAAAAGTTGACACGTGGATGGTGACAAAATTTTTCTCTTCAAGCGACTTTATGTAGGCCAAGACTAGAGGAAAAATTATTTTTATGATTGCGCCATGTGATTCACAAAAATTTGAGGTTATGTTTGGAAACATTTCACTTTCACGCACTAGAATTACATTACCTGGAATTACTATCTTTTAGGTTTTATGGAGGAGCAAAATTATATTTTTTAGCGAGAATTTCTTACGACTGGCTACTGTTTATTGACAATTTTAAGTGAAAAAATATCTCTGTTTGATATTGTAAATTGAATTTTGACCAGCTTTCGGCTAGACACTTCGTCGGTCAACGGAGCAACAGCAGACCACTATTCTGATTGGTTCAGCGGACTGTATGATGTGACGTTCCAAGATCACAGATTTGTTTGAATAGAGATTTCGATACTTTATCTTAAATACTTTTTTCTTAAAAATGAAATATTTAAACTTCTTTTTAATAAAATGAAATGTTCAAATTTTATACAGTTAAAAAAATATATTATCTATTATTCATGCAACAAAATCATTTAATAATAACAGCTTTTGTCATACGCAGGATATATATGAAATCTTTTCAAGCATTTCTTTCCAAAGAAAAGGGTTATAGGTTGTTATTTTTAGAAATTTGTAAGATTTTATTTTTCAGGCATTATTCTTCTTAAAGAGAGATCCGTTGCCGTAAATATAGTGGATTTAGATCTGCCTTTGTCTGTTCAAACGAGTAGCGTCCAACGAAATGTCTGCAGCACCAGTAGTTCAGAACTTCGGCAATCATACGGACCAGTGCACGACAAAGGGAACCTGAAGAGCCTGTACCGCATAAGACGTAATTAACTCTGCATTATACCGGAATCAAAAAGTTTAAATTAATGATCGTAGATCTATTTTTATCTCTGATAACGTTCAAAAACGTTTCTAAATACAGACTTCGCTCTTACTCCCCTAATCCCCTCTTTTCCCCTTTCTTAAAGAAATTACTATTGTCCCCCGTTTTCAAGAAACTTCCCTTTTTTCTCGATTTTTTCTTTAGTAGTATTATATAGTACTGCTCTTTCTCTTTAATTTGAGAGTCGCAGAGTTCAATTACCATTTTCCTTTCCCAAGATACGCCAATTTGAAATTACGAGATATGTCCCATTACGTCTTGAGCATTTGCTTTAAATACTTTGAGGTAGACTTTCTACTGGGTGTTTTCTCTTGGAAATTTGTACTTGGGGGTGTTCGGAGTTGTTGAAATCCCAAAAAATTTTGAGTCTTCTGTACATAACCTCAAAAGTAGCCAAAAACGCCATTTTTTGGGTACATAACCACGAATATCTTAAAATCCTATCATTATGGGCTAATTCTGACCCCAGATTCGGATTCTACGTAAAAATATACTTCGGAAATGACCCTCCACTTTCCAACAACAGAACCATATGTTGGCCTGTAGTATTTAAAGTCAATGCTCAAGACATAATGGGACATATCTCATAATTTCAAATTGGCGTAACTTGGTAAAGAAAAATGGTAATTGAACTCTGCGACTCTCAAATTAAAAAGAAAGAGCAGTACTATATCATACAATTAAAGAAAAGATTTTGTATCTTCTGTACACCACCTCAAAAATAGCCAAAAACGCCATTTTTTGGGTACCTAACCTCAAATATCTTAAAATCCTGATGTGATGGGCCAATTCTGACCTTGGATTCGGATTCTACGTAAGAAATTACTTCGGAAATGACCCTCCACTTTTCAACAACTGATATGACCCCATTATTTGCAGACCTGTGTAATTAATGATGTTTTGCGTGCTTCATACGAGTGGAAACGTTAGTGACACCTGTGTTACACCGCTTTGAAAATTATTCCCCAGACATATTTATATGCAATTTAATATTTAAGCATGCTGATATTTATATTTTTACATTTCGATTTCAACTGAAATTTTTAATAAATAATGAAATTAACCCAGGGTGTCACTCACTGAACGCATGCCACTCACTGGGTTGGTTAAAAATTATACTATTTATTTAAAAATTTTCCAATTGAATTTTTCATTGCACATTCATCATTTTTGGTTGAAAATTCAACTATCTGGTTGAATACTTCGTTACAAATCCATTTGATTTGTTTGAGTTTTCACTATTTTGTTGAAAAATAGTTTTTTTTTAAAATTAACTTTTAACCTGAAATCTTAGCTATTCAATTGTGGGTATAAAATGAATCGTTTTTAATTGAAAATAAAGCGATTCAATTTTTCATTGAGAATTCATCTTTTTGGTTGAAAATACTACTACTTGGTTGAAAGTTGAACTGTTTCGTTAGAAATTCATTTTACTGGTTGAAGATTCAACTATTTTGGTAAAAATTCATAATTTTCATGTTGAAAAAAAAAATTATTAAATATTCAATTCTCGGTTGAAAACTGATCGTTTTTAGTCGGAAATCAAACTGCTTAACTCAATTTCCAACTAAAACAATGAATTTTCAACCGAAAAAAAGAATATGGAGTAAAATCTCCTTTGTTAAAAATTACTCATTTTCCTTCGAAAATAAAATTACGAATCTTTAAGAAAAAAATTAATTTTCGACAAGAACTAAATTTCGAAAGAAAATAACTAATTTTCAACAACGAAGATTTAACTACGTATTCAATTTTCGGTTAAAATTGCTAGTTTTTAGTTAGAAATTCAACGATCTGGTAGGAAATGAACTTTTTTGTTGATAATTCAACTGTTTTGTAGAAAAATGATCTTTTTGGCTTCAAAATGTAACTGTTTTTTTGAAAATTGGTCTCTTTGAGTTCAGAGTTATATTATTTGCTAGAAAATTCCGCTTTCTTGTTAAAAATTAATTAATTAGTTAAAAGTTCATATTTTCGAGTAGAAAATTCGACTATTTTATAACTAATTCGCCTTTTGGTTTAAAAATTCATCAAGTTGTTCAAAATGTTTTCTCTCTCTCTCTTAAATTAAATATTTTTCTTCGTTAAAAAATGTATTTTATTTAAAACTACAACTGCTTGGTTAAAAATTTATCAGTTTTAATTGAAGATTCCAACTATTTTATAAAAAATTGGTTTATTTTGGTTAAATTTAAATGTTTTGATTTTAAAAAAAAATTATTTTAGTTGAAATATCAACTATTCCACGTTTTGTTGAAAATTCATTTTTTATTAAATTCGACTGCTTTTAATTTCAAATTAAAATATTTTTTTAGTTGAAAACTCATTTTTTTAGAAGAAAATATCAACTATTTGCTAATATTCGCTTGAATGTTTGGTTGATATATACTTTTTTTTTATTTAACTATTTATTTGAAAATAAGTATTTTCTTTAATTTAACTGTTTTGTTAGAAATTCGTGATTTTTTATACAAAAATTCGTCCATCTGTATTAAACATTCATTGGTTTTTTGAAGTGGAAAAGTTCTTGCGTAAAAATTCATCTTTCTTGGTAAAAATTCAACTGCTTCAAATTTTGTTGTTTGGTCTGAAATTAATATTCTTCTTCGTTGAAAATTCATCTCTTTTGGTAGAAAATAAATTTTTCTTGTTTGAAAATTCAACTACTTTCTTGAAAATTCAATATATTTTATCTCTAAATCGTAAAAATTTCATATTGAATTCGCCATGGTACCTCTACAAGAATGTTATTTAGAAGAATTTATTCCCTTAGTATTCCTCTATTTTCACGAAAAATCACCGTATTTTCCATCTGTCGGGAGCATGTCAGGCTGTAAAATCATCGAAAGAAATTTGACCTAAAAGGGATTGGACGGGTGGGGTGTTTTTAATTACCCTGGGAGGGAGGGGGGGGGGGATCTTCGTGTAATGATATGTGACGGAGAAAGGAGGGGTTAGAACAAGTTTTCAAAATAGCGTGACGTAGTTTTTCAAAGACCCTATTAGTAAAATTTTTGCACTATACAGTTTTGCAAAACACGTCATGTTCTAGATTCAATGATTGTCCTATTGTGGAAGGGAAAATGGAACTGGCCTTGAACGATATTGACCAATCGAGAAGAAAGGTTTTTTATATCAAACTCTTTCCACTACTTTACCCAGCTTTATTTTATAAAGGATCAAGTATGGGCATGTCGATCAACAAGGTAGAGGTTTCGAATTCACCCAGAGAATACCCAACTCTTTGTTAGTCAGTTAACCAGTAGCAAAGAAAACTGAAATCCAGTCCCTAAGGATCGAAGGAGAAACTGCTCGCCAATATTAAGAACCCTTGGTCTCCCACGTAAACCTTGATCCTGTTAACAGGATCATCCCCATTCCACTAATACCTCGGCTGCCGTGGCATGATGTGTGATATTATTCTGAACTGGATCCAATCACGAACATTTTCATTCTATGTCTCACATATTCAATTTATTCCAGAAATAACAGATCCTTCATCAAAGCATATGAATACAATTATATAAATAAGCAACCAATAAATCTTCAATCAAAATATTTTTTACACAAACCCCCGGCATAGCAAACCATTGTATAAAATTCTAATTAGCAACTTTAGATCAAAATTATCCACTTTTGCGAATTCAAAATTAAATTGCTATACTTTTTATTAGAACTCGTAGATTACTTATGACCAACATAATATTTATAATCAAAGGAAAGTTTTAGAATATTTTGAATTTCAGTGTAAAAAAAATTCTTATTTTCATTTAGTGCTAGATAGATTTACCCACAACTCTTGCTGATAGATGATTTACAACTTCCTGGGAACAACAGAAATTTTGTTATACAACGTTGAATTTTCAATACAGCACATAAATTTTAAGTAAAAAAATATCTTTTTTCAAAGAAAAATGGAATAGTTGAATTTTCAGTAAAAAATTTAATGTTTATTAAGTTTCCAAATAAAATAATAAATCATCTAACAAAAATATGAATTTTTATCAAAATATTTTAATTTTTTACCAAGTAGTTAAGTTTTTAACCAAAAAATATTAATTATGAACGAAATATACTGACCGCGTCAATAAATACAGTCTCGGAACTTTTTGTTTCTCTCCTGTTTTCTCTCTCCCTCTCTTGTTTCTCTCTCTGTTTTGTGACGCCTGAGTAAGCACCACACATTCCCCCGCAGCTTCTCTCACCAATCTCAACCACGCGGCGTTAATTATCGGAAACATTAAATCCAGAAACACTAAACCCAGATTCGACTGTAGTTCAATTCTAAACCAAAGAGATGAGTTTTCAACTAAAATGATGAATCATAAAATAAAAAAATTATTTTTCAACAAAATACTTCAGCTTCTTACCGCGTAGTTAACTTTTTAACCAAAAAAGATGAAATATCAACCAAAAATGTAGTATTTGATATTTCAGGTAAAAAACATCTTAATTTTAAATCAAAAACAGATGAATTCCACCAAAAAATACAAATTTTCAACAAAATAGTTTCATTTTCAGTCAAAAAGAATTACTTTCTAAGAAAATTGTTGAATTTTCAACCAAATAATACAGTTTTTAACCAAATAATTAAATTTTTAACCAGAAAGATTAGCTCTCAACTAAAAATATAATAGTAGACTTTGCGACCAACAATAATTCACTTACAACCAAAAATAGTTGAATTTTCTAAATTTAAATATTTTCAACCGAATAGCTGAATTTTTAAACCAAAATTCTTTATTTTCAACCAAGAAGATAAATTTTCTACCAAATAGTTGAAATGTCAACAAAATGAACAATTCTCAACAAAGAAGATTAATTTTCTACCAAACAGTTGAATTTTCAAGTCAAAATTATTAATTTTTAACCCAGAAGATTAATTTTCTACCAAATATTTGGATTTTTAACTAAAGAAGGTAAATTTGTAACAAAAAATGGATTAGTTAAGTTATCAGTTAAAAAAAAAGAATTTTCAACAAAATAGTAAAGCTTTCAACAAAAAACTGCATTTTTAATAAAGGACTTTTACTGTTAACAAAGTAGTTGAATTTTCAAATAAAGAGAGTTTTCGACCAAATATGGATTTTTTTAATTTTCAGTTAAAGAATTATTATTCAAACAAAACACAAACAAACGTTTAATAAAATAAATAAATTTAAATTAAAAAGGTGAATTGTCTACCAAAATAGTTGAATTTCTAAACAAATAGTTGAAATTATAAACCGAAAAGAAACACTTTTCACAAAGGAGTTGAATTTTCAACCAAAAGGAACGCCTTTCTGACAAAATTGTTGAATTATTAAATATATGATTAATATTCAAGAAAAAATATTAATTCTCAATTTAAAAAAATTCAACTAAAAATGGAAGTTAAATTTGCAGTTTAAAACATTAATTTTCAACACAAAAACAACAAATTTTCAACAAAATATTCAATTTAGAAATCAAAAATGAATTTTTAGTAAAGGAGTTTAACTTACACCAAGTAGTTAGATTTTCAATGAAATAGTTAAATTTTCAATCAGAATAAATAAAGTTTTCACGGAAATGAATTTTAAAGGGATTTTAAAGATTTTAAGGGATCCCATAATATTTCAAAATTATTTACGGAAGTTCAAGGATTTAATCCAAATTTTTAAGATTTTAGGAAATTCTAAAATATTTAAGAATAATTCACGAGATTTTGAAAGATTTTAAAGGATTTAATATGATACCGAAGTATTTTCACGAATTTTGAAGGATATCAAGAGATCTTGTTGAGATTTGAAAGGATTCTAAAGTCAATCCATGGATTTTAGAGGATTTCAACAGATTTAACGGAATTTCATAGAATTTCCGAATAATATCAAGGATTTTAAGGGATTTCGAGGAATCTTAAGCGCTTGTAAAAGATTTAAATTAATTGTAAGCAATTTCAAGAGATTCAGAAAAATTCCCACAAATTTTAAAGCATTTACTGAATTTTAAAGCGATTTTCTTTAAAGGGATGTTTGAAAGGATTTCAAAGACTTCTAGGGATTCTGTGGGGTTTCTATTTTTTTTACTAAATTTCCAGAATGTTTTAGCTCCTCGATACTATCTTTATCAGACGAATGTAAAATGCAATATAATATGATAAAAAAGAAATAATACAAATAATAAAACAATGTGTTTAATATCATACAAATTATTTTCAAACGGCAAAACAGGTGTTACTTAGCATTCTTAAAATAATAATCAAAAAGAGGAAACTTATGTAAGAAATACTTTGGACCCCTCTTCTCAGCATGAGCAAGGATTCGTAATACACCCCCCCCCCCCCCCCACCAACTATTGCCAAATATTGTGCTTGAAGTTTTGGGAATAATTTTTTTGTCATATTCCAATAAATTTAAATGATCTACTCTTAAAAGTGAACTACCCTTGCATAGTTTTTTCTACTGTGTTCATCACTCCTGATGCAGAAAAACGCAGTGAGTCGTGGGAGAAGTACATGTAAAGACAGCCGAATATTTGACCGGGTCTAAGTGCAACCCTAAAACTTGCAGACTAAAAAGCAGTAGAATGTATAATTACGAGGCATAAAAGTAACCATCACCCACTCACCCAGCTCTTGTTGTAGCGTACCGTTTCGGGTCGTCGCACCCACAACCACAGGTTCCCATCGATCTCTCCAAGTTCGAGATATTCGGCAATTTTTTTAAAGACGATTACGGTAACGTGAGTGGTGGTTCCTCCCGCTATAAAAGCTTTAATGACGACTGTTGCCTCAGCGGGTGGAATCAGGGATTGAAAACATTTCTGAAAAGTATCCGCTCACTTTTTCGTATTCCACGCTCTCTCCCACGCGAGCTTCTCTCCCGGTTGCGGCATTTTCGTACCGACTCCACTTCTCGTGTCTTGAAGAGTTTTTTCAACTACTAACACATAATATCACCCATTTTTTGTTCAACTTTTACCTCTATCGACAATTGGCCTTTTCCGGTGTGCAAACAATACTTCCCAAGCAAAAGGGCGTAAAAGCTAAATTTAGGAAATATGTTTTATTGGCTTAAAATAATTGTTTTGACCTAGCTCATGTTCCTGTGGATGATTATGGTTCAGTTCGATTTATAAGTTTGCCAAAATCCATGCTCGCAAATACTTCCTTCTTCTACATAGTGCACCACTGATTAGGGTTTTTTGTTCACAAGTGGATGCTTCTTTACGGAGGTTATTATTTATTAACATGGTTCAATAGAATTTAGTAATAGCTCAAAAAAAACTTTATTTTTTTGCTTCTTAAATAAAAAAAATAATGAGGTTATGCACCCTTTTATGTGCAGATTTCGGTGTTTTTTAGGATGCACCATTCCTTGATAAGGGTTTTGTTTTGAAGCGCTCCTCTCGCGATTTGATTTGATTTGTAATATATCGAAAGTTTTTTTTTTAATCTATAAATACAAAAGTTCAGAAAAAAAGGAGATTAAAAAGGAAATTAAACGAAAGTGTCCTCTAATAGTAGCGCTTTTTTAAGCTAGCTTTGAAAAATCTATTGAACAATTCAGCACTTTCTGCTGATATAAATACACCAGAAAAAAATTGAAGCAGATCAAAGATTGTAAAATGAATAGACGGCAGAATTGAAAAATTCTTATATATGCATTTTTCAAGTATTTTCTTCTTAATGCTGAATCCTTAATTGTACAATATACATTTATATTTTCTGAAGAAGTTAGAAAGAAATAACTTGAAAAACAAAAAAATGACTATCTGAAAAACCTATTTTTTCTTTTTTTGATTTCTTAGACATTTAAAATTGTTTCTAATGTATTTTTGTCAGTTGCAAACTACTAAATGTTCAAAACGTGTTATGTCAGCTTGAAAAATTATTACGGAGTAAAAAAAGAAATTAAAGGAATTATTATTGGCGAAAATAAATGATGAAAAGATAGCTATTTTTCCATGTACTAAATTTGCCAACATGTACAAATAAGGCATACAAGAATCAATTAACATACTAATACTAACATACTAATCACTAAATACTTTTGTCTTATACGATGTTTTATGTATATTATTATATGCTTTAAAAGTTTTAAAAATGAATCGAAATTACTTGTCTATTTTTCATTTGAAGGTCAACTAAATTATTTTTTAGAAACTTCTTTTTGTTTTGAGAATGCCACAACTTGATGCAATTTTTTTCTCTCTTGACTAACAAATATTGATTGGCTAAAAATTCAATTATTGTGTTGAAACCTCATCATTCTGGTTTAATTAAAAATAAAACCAAATTTTGTTCGAAATATTAAATATTACATTTTTCGTTCATAATTAATCTTTTTTCATTAAAAAATCAACTTTACGGTCAATATTTTCATTAATTTGTTCGAAATTCATTTTTTGGCACTTTCATTAAAAATAATACTTTTTTTTAATGACAAAATTAGTAATTATATTTCTATTCTTAAAATCGGAGAAAAAGTACTTTTTCATAGATCTAATATTTGGTACGAGAACTGTTTTAATTCGCCTGCTTCAACGTTTAGATTGTTAGTATGGATAACGACAGAGCTAAATGATCTTCCGTGCACCATCTGTCATGTCGGATTGTTAACTTGGTTAGTTCACGCATATCAAATCGGGCAGGGTGTGGCTTAGCGTAGAATGAACTGCTCCATAATACGATTTGGATACATGGAGAGTCCTCTGGGATTTCGTGGCCACGTAGAATCTTCCCTCAGTATGATACGATAAACGATATGCATATGCAAATATTGTGACGTACCATTTCGAATTGACGAAAAAGTGATGGAACCACGCACGCGCCAAAATCAACCAGTTTCCTAAGAGTTCTCACCAGGATTTGCATACAAGTGGCATTTCATGGGGTTTAGGAAAATTGGAATTTGAATACTTCGTACATAAAATGCCATAACATTTCTATTCAGAATAGATAACACCATAAAAATACAGGGTGGCTACTGAACTTCATTTTCAAAATTCCCTGACTTTTCCTGAACAATTTATCATTCTCCCGAACTATTTATATTTAAAACCCAGACTTCCAATCTTGTAACTTTTTCAGGCACCGCCCAAAATGCTCTCAACTCAAGGAAATGGGGTGATTTTTCACGTTAGAGTTTAGTTTTTAAATTTCGAATGTTTTAGAAAGCAGTTGACTCTTGAATTTTCGACGTTGAAATATGGATTTTCCACAAAAAAGTTCTTTTTAACCAAAGTTGAATTTTATACCAAATACATTTAGTTGAATTTTTAACCCAAAAAGATGAATTTTCTATCCAAAAGGACGAATCTTCCACAAAAAAGTTAATTTTCAATTAGAAAAGTTGAATTATTCCTAATCAAAAAGTAGCATTTTTAACAAAATAGTTCAAGTTTTCAACAAAAGGGACACATTTTCTACTAAATAGTCTAACTTCTAACCAAATGATTAAATTTTCACTCTATAAAGATGAATTTTCAATAAAAAAAAATAGCTTCAAAAAGATAAATTTGGACAAAGTACTTCAATAATTCAACAAAATACTTGACTTTTTAACCAAATACTATAATTATTCTCTACCTAAAAAAATGAACTTTAAACCAAATAGTTAAATTTCGATAGCCGATAGACGAATTTTTTGGAAGACATTTAGAATATTCAACAAAAAGATGAATTTTCAACAAAAAATTTATAAGCTAATATTTCAACCAGAAAATATAATATTTGTACAAAAAAGATGAATTCAGAAACTGAACAAAAAATACCAAAAAGTTTAATTTTTCACGATCACAAAGATAATTTTCAAGAAAATACATCAATTTTCAATCAAAAAGGTGAACTTTTAACTAAAAAATACATTTTGAACACAGAAAGAAATATAACCCAAGTAATTGAATTTTCAATTTAAAAAAAGATTCAATTTTCCACAAAAAACAGTTGAATTGAACCCAAAAAGACGAGTTTCAAAAAAAGTTTATTAAAAACATAGCTAAATTCAACCAAAAACTCGTATTTAAAAAAAGTTCAATTTTAAAGCAAGTGTCTACGTTCACCGAAATTTCGGTACAAGTGCGGGTGTATCGAAAGTCGACACATAGCTTCTTTTTCTGCTTCCCCTATATTTCGGTACACGTAAACACGGACAATTTTAAACCGAAAAAGATTTAAGTTGCATTTTTAACAACAAATTAATTGTCTAAAAAATTGTAGTTTTTCCAACACAAAAAAAAACTATTTTTCAACAATATAATCATCATGAGGATGTAACTGAAAAAAAAGAAATAGAAATATAAGGTCATTATTATTCAAAGAATCTTTTATAAACAGAATTAATAAATTTCAGATTGATTATCCCTATAACAGTTATTCAAATTGCCTCTTATAAAAACTCAAAGACTTTTGCAAGATTTTTTTCAAAATCCCGTTTTTTTACCTTTCCAAAAATAGCCAGGCTCCTTAAAAATACTAATGGCGAAAAATAAACATTAAAAAAAAATTATTTGTTCTCATTGTCTACTATCGGCAAGAAAATTGTAGGCATCTGGCTTTGAAGCTTAACAACTCAGCCAAAAAAAATGCAAGCGTAATAAGTGCACAGTCATTTAAAAGCTTTGAGTGTTGTACATAAATGAGCTTAAAGACGCTAGTGTAAAAAACGAGGCAAAAAACTTGTGTGCTTTGCAGGCTGAAAAATGTCAAGAAAGTAAGGAATTTCGGGCACATTTTGATTGTAAATAATTACAGAGCCTTTGCGTTACAGTTTGGAGTTTGAATCGCTTTGATAACTTCATTAGAACTGAAGATAGTGCAGTTGTACATTTTTCTAATTTCAAGCAAAATTTTGTATTATTTCTCAAATGTATTAACTGCAAATTTTCATAAATCTTTTTTTCATATTCATGAATTATGATAGTAGTTAGTGTTTTCTGATCCTAATCGACTGCTGGCTAGCTCGTCATAACCATTAATTTTTCTAAACATCTAACTAAATTTTTTGCACATTTTTGCACATTATGCAAAAATTAAGTTTTTCCTCCATCATCTATTTAGTACTCTCGGGCCCTAATCGTATGCTGGCTGGCCCGTCAGGAAAAACTGATTTTAAAACTATTGAATCCATATATTGTGCATACATTAACAAAATATTCCAGGGTGTTCAAAAGTATCAAAAATTAAAAATGAACATTAAAATAAAAGAATTTGTTCTCATCATCTAGACAGTCTTTGGAATAATTTTTCACGACAACAATCTAAAATATATTTTCACAGGACCGTCTTCGCAGTGCCACATTTACGTTCAGGATGGTCTATCCTGGCCCCTAAATTTTCCCTGACTTTCTCTGAGTAATGAAATTCCCTGACTTTTCCCTGCTTTCTAGAATTTCCCTGACCTACGGCCACCCTACATATTCGATCTAAACATTTTTATTTTTGTGCCAATTTGTACAATTTTACTCGGGCAATTAATGGGCCAGTGAATGTAATGGTCGAATCCATCTTCGTGATCGACGTGTCTGGTCTAGCGTTCGTCTCCCAATGTGGGAATCGATCGTGATCTATGATCGCCGGAATTCCGGCCAGGGCCTCGAAGATCGCTTAGCGTGAAATTTTGCTGCGGCATTGTTCTCACAATTATCGTGATCTACGGTTTTAGGATCCGAGAAACACGAAACTCTCGTCCGAACTGCTAATCTCTGTGTTCGGCGAACCCTTCACTTTGGACCCCGCACCTTTCGCCCCACACGCGTACATTTATCCCTTACGGATATACGAAACGTC
The DNA here is from genome assembly GCF_010883055.1 of Belonocnema kinseyi. NCBI lineage: Eukaryota > Metazoa > Arthropoda > Insecta > Hymenoptera > Cynipidae > Belonocnema > Belonocnema kinseyi. The sequence goes on along the minus strand of NC_046659.1, from coordinate 85,005,194 downwards.
AGGATCGGATTCCCCAAAACAATCAACTCCAGCTTTAACAGGATTTTCCAAAACTCCAAATTCGCCAAATAAACATTACATTAAAGACATAACAAGCGCAACTAACACTCAAATTCAAGCTTAGGTTTCCAAAGTTCTTTTCATTAAAACATAATAAAATGCAGCCTAAAAACCTTTATTCATAACCAAAAAGTTGAAAATATAGGATCATGAGATTTCCAAAACAGAATATTGTTTATAATTGATTAAAATGAAGTATTCATTTTTTGGTATAGTCTAATGCAGAAAAGGACGATATTCGCAATTAAAAGGTGAACAAAATTAAAAAGAGAATCATAAAGATTTGTCTCCAAAGTACGCCGAAAAATATTTTAAAAAGTAAATAAAAGAATATGAAAAAAAACAGATCCCCGATTCCAACACAGAAGTTAAATTTTCTAAATCCGACAGATAAAACTGACCGTGAAACTCCGCTATTTAATATAGAATTTAAAGGATCGCTCAAAAAAGAAACTAATCATGATGGGTCCATGTCCTTTTAGAAAATTTCTTCCAGTTTCATAAATTGCAAAATTAAGCAGTGTCGGTAAAATCCATCAGAAGACATGAATTTTATGTAGGGCCTTTTTCTAATTGAACACAAATGGACCCCTTCCGGTCTTTCACTATCAAAAACTATTGCCTATTGCCCCAACGAGTCTGAAAAAAATTACAAAAATAATTGTTGAGTATCGGAAGAGAAAAAAATATTAGATTTTCTAAATCCAACCAAATTTAAATAAAAAATAAAACTGACCGTGAAAATCCGCTGTTCAACACAGAAGTTAAATTTTCTACTTGAACATAAATTAAGTCTCATTTCTGGTTCTCCACTATCAAAAACTATTATTATCCCAACAGGCCAGAAAAAAATGCAAACAGAATTCTCAAACGCCCAAAGACAAAAAAAAAGGATTTTCGTAATACGATCAAATTTGGTTAAAATTGAACATGAGACTCCACTATTGAGCCTAGAAGTTAAATTTTCTAATTGAACCAACTTTACCTATCATTCCTGATCTTCCACTATCAAAATTATTCCACTCAGAAAACAATGTTTTTGAACTAAATAAACTGTTTTTTTGAATGTACATGAAAACTGAATCAACAACATTTTGTTATCAAATCAACAGAAAATACTCCATCTATCAAAAGATTTGTTTGAAGCAACCAACAAATTTGGTTGTGTTAACGAAATATTTTGTTGTGTCGGAAGAAAACAAAGTTGGATTTGCGTAATGCAACCAAATTGGGACAAAAATGATCATGAAAATCCGCTAATAACCATAGAAGTTAAATCTGACAATTGTACCCAAATCAATCCCTTTCGGTTCTTCGGCTATCAAAATAAGATGTTACACCAACGAGTTAGAGATTTTCGAGTGTCGGAAGATTAAGAAATGCTGAATTTTGGAAATATATAACCAAATATATGTAAAACTGACGGTTAATCTCCGTTATTTCACCTACAATTTAAATGTTCTAACTGAACCCAAATTAAGTTCTTTTTCTGGTATTCCTCTATCAAAAACTATAGCGCCAATTTGCCTGAAAAAAATCATTAATGAAATTTTCCAGTGTCGGAAGAGTACAAAAAAATGTGTATTTGCGAAATACCACAAAATTTGGCGTAAACTGAAAGTTAAACTGCGCTGCTGAGCTAAAAAATTAAATTTTCGAATTGAAACCCAAATTATGGATCTACCTTTCCTGGCCTTTAACTATTAGAAACATCAGTGCGTCAGAAAAAGTTAGAAAAACCATTTTCGAGTGTCAGAAGACAAAAAAATATATTTTACAAATTCAACCAAATTTGGTTTAAACTGAACATGAAACTCCGCTATTGAGTCTAAAATTTAAATTCTCTAATTGAAGTCAAATTATTTACCTTCCCTGGTCTTCCAGTTTAAAAACTGTTGTCCCAATAAATCAGAAAAAATATAAAACGAGTTTTTAAGTGTCGAAAGAAAACAAATTCCGTATTTTCTAAATACAACAAAATTCTGATAATAATTAAATAATAATAATAAAACCCAAATAGAATCTCTTTTTTGCCGTCCACTGTCAAAAACTAACTTAGCCTATTAAACCAAAAAAAAATCATAAACAGAATTTTTGAGTGTCGAATGAGTATAAAGTTTTGGATTTTCGATATACAATAAAATCTGAATAAATCTGGCCTTAAAACTCGGCTAACATACCCAAAAGTTACATTTTCTAATTGAACCCAGAAATTAATTTTTGAGAACCGAGCTAATATATAAACGAGAATCCGAATATTCGGTTATCGAAAAATTATACTTTTATATTTCATCTAATTAAAATGTCAGATACGATTGCGATATTTTTTATTGTTTATTTGTACTATTTAGAGAAATTTTCAGTTGCTTCTATTTTTCTTTTATTTTAAGTGCTGCTCGAGGGTATCTTTAAATCCAACTCTGAGTCCTCCTAAATGGCGAAAACGGTCGAAACCGAAATGATCAGAAATCTGAGAAACTTTTAGTGAATTGAGCGACTATAATTATAGTTGCGTATAATTACAGCTACACGGAATAGTACCGGCGACTACTACAGTAAACTATAGTAAAAAGGTGGGAGTATAGGTACTGATCTACGAATCCTATGAGAATTTTTCCAATTCTCCCACAGAGTAAGAGGGCCGCGTATCGCGTGGCTAAAGGTCGAATCTGAGGCTTCAGAATCCCGGCAAAAATCCTTTGAGGAACCTTCTTTCCATCACGGATCGTTGTGAACTGTTCGCGAGATTAGAAGGAATTTAAACCGTCGACGAGGCGTGATTTATGAACGTGTGCGAAACCGCAAAGCGTGATAGAATTGCTGTCTTCTGCCTTTCGTTTCACGCAACTTTCGGACGTCTTTCTTCGTCTTGCCAAAAAAGATCGAAGAAGATATTTTATTTCCAAGCTCACCTTGATTGGTTTGATTGAATCCTTGATCTAAATGGAAGAACGGAACGAATTGAGTTAGTGTTGTCTGGAGGATTTCACAATTCTTATTTAATTTTGACAAATGGCTATTTTTTTTAAGGGACCGTTCATAAATTATGGAATTGTTCCTATAGTGGATGGCAATTACAATAAGTAATCAAGGATTTTTCTATATCTATTCGCAATTGCAACAATTGGTACATTTTTGTTTGAAAAATAAGATTTTTTCCAATAAGTACATTTGACAAAAATTATACAAACACGAGTCAAAATTGAAAATATTATTTTAATTAAATTTGTCTAAACTCTACTTGACTGCCTAAGACTTTAAATTAGCCCCAAATTTCTGAAAAATTCGCAGAACATTTTCAAGGTGGCCACAAAACTTTATTTTCAAAATTCCTTGACTTGCTTCAGATTTTTGCCGGAACAATTTTTCATTTTCCCTGCCCATTAATATTTAGAGACCAGAATTCTAAATTTGTGACATCTTCAGACGTCGCCGGCCAAAATGCTCTCAAAAGAACCCTAAATATGGTGATTTTTCAGGAAAATAGGGAAATAAATTCTGTTAAATCAAATTAATGTATAAGATACCAAAGCGCTTTAAATTTCTTGAATTTTGAACCAAAATAGCTTTTCTACCAAAAGAGATGAACTTTCAACAAAGAGATGAACTTTCAACAAAGAGACGAATTTTCATTAATATAGTTAAATTTGTAAGCTAAAAAGTCGAATGTTTCATAGAAGCGTTAACTTTTAGTTCAGAAAAGATCAATTTTCGACCAAAAACTTCATTTTCCATCAAGAAAAATGAATCTTCAACAAAACAGAAAATAGTTGAATTCCTAAAATCCAATATGAACTTTTAACAAAATGGTTCAGTTTTCATCCAAAGAGATGAATATTTAACAAAATAGGTCAATTTTAAACCAAAGAGATGAAATTTTAATTAAAGTGATGAATCTTCAAGAAAAGAAGGAATGTTTAACAAAATAGCTTCAAGTTTCAACCAATTGATTAGCTTTTCAACCAAAAAATATGGATTCTCAACAAAAATGTAATGGCTGATATTTCAATTAAGAAATATTTTAATGTTAAACCAAAAGCAATTGAATTTTCAACGAAACAGTTTAGTTTTCGAAAAAAGCAATGACTTTGAAACAAAATAGTTACATTTTCAACAGAACAATTAAATTTTTATTTAAATAATAGTATTACTAACAGAAGGAGCTGAATTATGAACCAAAAATATAATAGTATATTTTTTAAACAAATGAATGAATTTTTAAAGAAAAATAGTTAGATTTCCTTATTAGACTCTATTAAATCAGTTTGCGTTTAAGCGAAAAAGTGTAAACTAGTGAAGTTTCTTGAACAAAGGGGAGAAAGAGAATTTCTTTAAAAAAGAGAAAAACAGTAGAATAGGAGAAGGAATGAAAAATCTGCATCTTCAATGCTGAATCTTTCATAAATAGAATATAACAATTTCAAATTTAAATTTATCATTTTTGACAGTTACTTAAAGTGCTTCTTATTACAGAAATTTCCTGACTTTTGTAACTTAAAAAAAATCCCTGTCTTTCCCTGCCGAAAAGAAATCCCTGACTTTTTCCTAGTTTCCAGGTTCTTCCTGATCTGCAGCCACTCTGTATTATTTAATGTAATAAACGTTGATAAAATATGATAATATAATGTTTTTTACAAATAAATTTCGTCACAAATATTCTGAATGAAATGATTTTCTATCTATAATTATAGTTAATAAATAGTTTGTTATTTGTTTGGATTGAGTAATATATTCACTTTTAAATTACATCTGTCTCGTAAATCATCAGCGCGAAACAAGCATTGATCGGCATAAGCATTTTTAAAGCTCAAGCTTGTTTTCGAACATTCTTTCTTGACTTTTATGCTAGGTTTCAACCTATTCTGACATTGAACTCTGGATTAAAATTTTAATCAAAACCATATCTTATAATTGACCAAAAATGTTTCTAAAACTCGATCCACATTTAGATCCGAAAGTCTTCAACAGTCAAGTAAAGTTTCGAAAACTTATTTTTTCCATGCAGAAGAACACTAATATGTTAAAGCAAGTTTCTAATAGTAATTTTGTTATTTTCAATTCTTTTAATCAGTATTTGCGCTAAATGCTCTAAAATCCAAATAGATCAAAGACTCGTCTACTTGAATATTCACGTCGATTCGCGGACTAACACGCTCCTGCGAAAGTGAGGTGGCACACAGTTCAAATTAGGGTTATAATCCTCGAGCTGTCTGATAGACATCGCCCTTCGTTCCAGTTACTATTTACCGATAGTATTTTAACCCTCGATTTGTCGTCAACAGCTTTCAAACCCATCGGGAATCGTCTATGGGTTGGTGGGCTTGTTCATCGCGGGAACGACATATGCCGATTACCCTGGATCATTCATGCGAGTAGGTCAGGAATGCTTTTTTTTACAAGAGCCAATACTTAATGAAAAAAGTCTAAAAGGTCAATTGAGATTAGTTACAGTCAAAAAGCTAGCATTTTTCCTAATATTCATTTTTAAGTCTGAAGAGTATCAATTTTTTGGTTCCGGTATTTTAAATAATTTGAAGCAAGTTTTTTCTTTACTTTTGTGACCGTGTTTTCTGCATGAAAATCACGCACAGAATATAGGTTATTTGTGGTTGTAAAAATGAACATATCAGCAGATCTTTTCAACTAAATTTTAGGCATGAATTCCCCTCGTTTCTTAGTCCACCCTCACTCCTGAAAATCATACGATCGCAGTGCTAACCTAGTATTTTATACATAAGATCTATAGAGTCTAGGCAATAACATTTAACGATAATTCTAGGGTTCTTCGCACGAGCCCTGCGGCTCTATATACTACGAATGACTTATGTCAGGCACTGGCGACTCTCTTCATCGAAAAAAAACCTTTTTTATCTAATGTTTCGCTTCTTCCGTTTTTGAAAATATCAGACTTCAGAGTCCGAAAAAAATAGAATAATAAATTCTTTTTATTACAATTAATATAGGGAAACCTTGAATTCAATATGAAATGCTATAAATTCCTAATATTTCTATTAAAAATATTGCATTATCAACAGAATAGTTTAATTTTTGACTAGAAAGATGAATTTTGGAAACAATAATGAATCTGCAACCAAAAATGGAAAGTGAAATGTACAGTGAAAAATTAATTTTCCACAAAAAACAACGAATTTTCAACCAAATAGTCAGATTTTTAACCAGAAAGATGAATTTTTAAATAAAATGATGAATCTGCAATCAAAAAATAAAAGTTTCGACAAAGAGCTTCATTTTGCACCCAACAAAGAAAAAATGTTAACCAAAAAAATCTAAAGTTCTACAAAGTGATTGAATATTCAAATACACAATGTTAATTTTGTACGAAAAAAATGAGTTTTCAACAAAATGACCAAATTATCAACCGAAGAGATGAACTTTCAACTAAAATGATGAATCTGCAAAAATAAAATAGTTACATTTTCACTTTAGAATATTAATTAAAATTTTTTTTAACAAAATAGCTCGATTTTTACAGAGAGAGATTAATTTTGAACTTAAAGTTTGTATTTTTAATCAAAAGTATTAAATTCATACCGAAAGAGATTTTTTTCAAACCAAAATGGCAAATTTTCAAGAAAATAGTTTAATTTGAAAAAGGATAATTCTGTAACAAAATAAATAAATTTCCAAGAAAATAGTTGAGTTTTCAAGCTAAAAAGTCGAGTAAGTGGACTTTCAACCGAAAGAAACAAATTTTCAAACAAATATTTTTTATACTGAATAATTTAATTTTCAATCTACAAATATAAATTTTTAACGAAATGGTCGAATTTTTAAATAAAAAATGTATAAAATATATAGTTGAATTTTATTAATATATAATAATTAATAAAAATTAATAATTAATAAAAATAATTAATATCAACAGTATGAGATTCATGCGCATAATAAGCGGGAAATCCCTAATGGACAAAGTAAGTAACGAGATCATTCTAAAAGAATGTGGTGCAGAAGAGACGCTAGTAGACACA
>NC_046659.1:84993854-84998045 GCF_010883055.1 Belonocnema kinseyi | reverse complement strand
TGATCAGCAACCTGGGTCGGAGCAGTGTTGCGGATCGAACGTGTTATTTACTTAAATAGCACGAGAATTCTGGATCAATCTGAAAAATCTCTATCCCTTCCATACACTACTACTTTCCCCTGCCGAGTGAGTCACGCCTATCCCGAAAGGGAAATGGCTTAATGGTGTAATAATAATAATAATAATAATTTAATATGAATTCCACTTCATATGAGCGCGCTGCCCAAAACAAATGTTTTATTTTGGATTTTCTGCAAGCCGCGGTAAATTTTAGGTTATATTAGGCTTATTTTAGGTACGATACCATAAGGCATATGCCATTTTTCATTAAAATTGTATTGCCCTAGAACCAAACCAAAAAATAAAGTTTGTAACTATCGGATTCGAAATGAAATGTTACACCCTTTACGTCAGTGGTAACGATATTTCAAAAATGAATGTCCTTTTTACAGCATTTTGAAATTTACAATATAAATTCTGAATATATAAAAACAAGTTTCTTCAGATTTTGTTGAAATACATATTAAAGGAAAACTTAGCATACTCTCAATGGCCAGAACGAACATAACAGAATGAACATACCAGAATGAAATGAAAAAAGAAAGAGGGAATCCATTATATCCATTCAGGTTTATAAACTAGAAATTGTAAGCCATCTTCTTTACACGTATTTCATCAGAGTCTGAGGATACGTGTTTTGATATATTCGGAATTTAAATTTTTAATTTCAGAAAACTGTAGAAGAGTAATACATTTTTGTGAAACGGGAATCCCAGTCATACAGATTGCCGAAATTCCTCATTTGTTTCAAACATTTTTCTTATTGCTTGAATGTTTATAGTCGCATAAACTGCCAGGGTTAATAAGGACTGTATTACAGGGTTCATTATAAACTGTAGCCAAGAGACAGAAGCAAAGCTTTCTGAAAAAACACGTGCAGTCTCGCTTCCTGCTTCGGGAATCAAACCCGCACCAGCGCGGCTGCTAAGGCTGCAGTGTTAGAAGATAAGACAATTACGATACCGTCTGTTACAAGATTTATTTGGTTTTGACATGCTAACATTTCATTGGAAGAAAGGTCTGTTCACCCAACTATAACAATTAACACCCCCATATCTCGTGTAACAAGCAACATGATGGCCTATGGATTTACACCTATATCCTATATTTCTATATGTACTGCAGTTAAAAAAAAAACTGAGAAACATTATTTTCGGGCAGTGCGCTCATATGAAATAGAATGCCCCTTACGCATATAAAAATTGGACTGTTTTTAATTTATCCAATGTACTCTATTGTACTTCTAATCTTCTATAATACCTCTGGCATTCTGAGCTGGTTCAACCTGAGCTCGCAATAAAGATAATTACTATTTTGAGGGAGGTAGAGAAAAGGATCATTATAGGACCTTAGCAGATATACAGGGTGTCCTAGTATTCAGATCGATTTTTCCAAAAGAACAATAATAAATTGGCAAGGTTAATTCTTAAAATCAAAACCTCGATCATGCATACCAATAAGAATTTACCCTTGATAATAGAAAAAAATTCATGCAATTTGTGCAATATTCAAAATATAATAAATATATCTTGCAGAGCTTTTTTGAAATCAAAATTGAATGAGCAAATTAAAAAACAATGTATCCGTGATTTGTTTCTCATTTTTTGGACAGGGAATCTTCCCTTTTCGATTCGCGGTATGAATTGTAAATCACCCCGTACGTCAGGGCGAGACTGATCAAGCCCAGCAATACAACATTGCCGTAGACTGAGACCCAGCCCCCGGCTTTCTGGCGCAATCCAGCCGGATGACAAGGCGGGGTTTTAGAGGACAGGTGCTACTGACGCCTTTGATCTCTTCCACGTTACATGCTGCAGAGAATCGTGGACGAAAGAGGGAATTATCGAAATATCCAGTACTCTCTTCTGCGAGTCGTCTCGCAAAAAATTTAATCTCTGCACGAGATGTGCTACTACCAGAAGAAACAGAAAATGGATTAACGGTTCTATTATTCCAAATATTCCAGAAATTTTTTAGTGTAGAATTTAATTATAATTTAAGCTTTTCGGTAAAGTTTTGTGCGTCAGTGAATTGGAATTCAGGTTTAGTTTACAGGTCTAATTACCAGCAACAATTCTTATACCAGTCACTCAAACCTATTTCGCAAGTTTTAACGAAAGTATGAACAGTTTTAAAAGGCTTTTTATACTGACCTAGTTGCAGGTTGGTCAGCCGTTGGCTCGACTTATTTAATTTCTTTAATGAATTGAAAAAAAACATTCTAGACTATAAGTGTATTTTTCTGATCAGCGCTAGTCCTGGGCCAGACCAAACCTTCCATACCGAACAAAGAGCTTTTATTGTTCTTGGATGCATGAGCAGCGCCCAGTTCTGGGCTAGATCAGACCTTCCAGACTAGAAGGTCTAGAAAAAGTCACACCTGGGCAATACTACCGCTAAGCTTGAACTAGATCAGATTTTCCACACTAGGCAGTCTAGATAACGTCAGACCTAGGCCAGGCCTGACACCAAACTGCCATGAAATTTTTCTGCACGGGAAATTATAAAATTTATTTCTAAATTTGTTGCGAACTTTCATCGAGAAAAATATAAATATTATATGTCAACGTAGAAAAATTCAGCCTTTAATTCCAAATCAAAATTTAAAGAAACATTTTCTGTTGGTCTTAGGAAGCAGTAAATCCTTCAGAAGCGGATGTCGAAACTAGGTAAATTTAAAGGAACACTTTTAGATAAAAAAAATTATTTTCAGAGCTAGAGTGATTTACAGGCCAACGTAGAAAATTTGGAATTTTTCTCCTACCCCCTACTTTAAATTTTCTTAACATTAGCGTTGTCCTAAAAAGTTGTAAAACTTTCAGAAGTAGGACTCGAAACTAGGTAACTCTAAAGAAATGCTTTCAGAAAGACAAAATAAATTTTTTGTAGTCATACAGATTTGTAGTCCAATATAGGAAAATTGTAATTTTCTCCAACCCCGAAATTTAAAATTTTCTTAAACATGCGCTGTCGATTCTACATGGAGAAACTTTCGATTGTAAAATGTAATATTATAACATTTATTTTTACAATAAGACAATAGCAAGCCAGGATATAGCTTCACTATAAGTTCAAGAATTACTACTATGAATTTTAAACTGTAAAGTTATTAAGTTTATTAAAGTATAACAATTAATTATTAAATAATTGTACTTATATCAAAGGAAAGTTTCTATAATCTCTACGAAAGGTTGCGAAGTTTACAAAACACAACAGTAAATTCATTCCTCCTATGTTCATTGTAACAATATCTCATTTTTAATTCTAATTTATAATTGTAATTCATTGTTAGTCCTAGGAAGTTATCATTCTTTTAGAAGTGGCAGTCGGAACTAATTAAATCTAAAAAAATAATTTACAAATAACATAATATAATTTCAAAGCCAAAGAGATTTATATAGGTCATTATCGAAAAATTGAAGTTTTTCTGTCCCCCACAAAATAAAAAATTTTCTAAAACATTCGCTGTTGTTCCTACATATCTTCAGAAAGTGGGTTTATTCACAGAGCTATAGAGATTTTGAGCCCAATATGTGAAAACTTATATTTTTTCCCTACCCCGAAATTCATAATTTTGCCAAACATCCCCTTCTGTACCAAAGAGTTGTATATCTTTCAGAAGAGGGAATAGGAAATAGGGGAAACTAGAGAAATGCTTGTAGAAAATAAAAATGTAATTCCAGAACCAGAACTTCTCCCCTTTCAGAAATTCCAATTTTTCAATAAAATTCCCTATTAAGGAATTTTAAAATTAATGAGATTATAGTTTTTTACGTTTATGTAACATTAGGAATATTTCAACTAATCCCTGTTGGCCAATTTCGAAACTATTAGAAACGTTTTTATTAAAAACTTTTAAAGGTCGGAAGAAAATTATATATCTGTGCATCCATCATTCTTGTTGTGAAATTATTATGCTATTTTTCCAAAAGATTTAAAACTACAGGCTGCACTTAGTGCTACACAGTTTCAGCACTGATTACGGAAATGCATCTCAGAGCCTTGTCAACATACACTAAATACACATTAATATTTGGAGAAGGTTGAGTAAAAACAAAGCGGGTTTCCCGTTTCACCTGTTTGTAATAGGAAATTAATTCCATGATACGAGATGTTTAGTTTACATCAAAT
>NC_046659.1:84977324-84993754 GCF_010883055.1 Belonocnema kinseyi | reverse complement strand
AACAATATGCTAGAACACTTGCGGGAAAAATGCAGAAGGCGGTTGTCCTTGGGTCACTCCGTGTTCTTAGGGTGCACGAGGCTTTTGCTGGATCGTTGTATTAATTCCTTTACAGACTGTAACCATCTATCTCACGGTTGTGAGACGTGGTTATGGCTGAAATTTTACCGCAATTTCGCTGGAAGCGGGTGCAATTATTCAGATTAGCATCCGCTCCCGGCGAAACCCTGCGGTTGTCCTTATGACACATTTTTAATTATATATATATATATATATACACGAGGTGGATAGAAAAACTGTTGAAATCATAATATTGATTAATGATGAACAAGTAGGAAAAGTATGACGTGCCAAATGAATCATGTTAGTCGTTTTTCTTATATTTTATACTTTTATAATATGTTGCAAATTTATTCAGATGCATCTGAATCGGACCATGAGACCATTCATGAAACAATAATACAAAACTATATGCGAAAACATTTTTTCATCTATACAGTGATAATTTTTTAGCCATAATTACCAACAAGTATCATAGATAAAAAATCTATGAATATAATTTTGTTTGGCTGTAATGGCCAATTCTTAAGATGTCTTACATTTATTTGAAAGTTGTTTGGTTGGTAGCTTTAACTTGCTTTTGCTCGCAACCTACAAGCAAACAAATTACTTTCATACTCAAGCCTAATCCGTAAACAGTTTATTCACCTCGCACCGAATGATACTTCTCATAAAAACATGTAAAATATATTTTGGATGCAAATTAAGAAAATTAATTATCAGGCAGTTTTAAAAGAAAAGAGATTGACTACTTAAGGGAATCAGTGAAATAACAGTGAACGCAAGTTAATTTCTTAAAAAATGATAATCTGTCAGTTGATAACATCTTCATCGCTATGTCAAAAACACATTTAAAAATTTTGAAATTCAAAACTAGCAGGTAAGTTTTGAAAAGGCTGCTTATAGAACTCATTTTTAATATCAATGCTTTTAAAAAATACTAAAGACTTTTTTCTTTAAACCCCAGTCACTTTTTGCCATTAATCAGTTCGCACTGGTATACACCTCGTACTGGTTACAAATATAAATTATTATTACACCATTAAGCCATTTCCCTTTCGGGGTAGGCGTGACTCACTCGGCAGGGGAAAGGAGTATTGTGTGGAAGGGATAGAGATTTTTCAGATTGATCCAGAATTCTCGTGCTATTTAAGTAAATAACGCGTTCATTCCGCAACACTGCTCTGACCCAGGTTGCTGATCAATCTCTCTAGCAATCACCCCCAGGGAAGAACCTCACGAAGTCGTTATGTAAGGTTCCCCACTTGGGTCCATTAATAGTCAAGGTCTTTGTTTCAGGCGTCATTCACTCTACTGACACTCTTTTTATTAACTATTTGCCGCCACACTTTCCTGTTCTGGCATACTTATCTATCTTCTTTTATGTCCATGCATTTTTTCATGCAGGCTCTCGTGTTTCTGTGACTTCTTATGTCTTATGTCGTAAACCTTTTTTCTTGGGGGGGGGGGTCCCGGAAAATCTTAAAAATTCTTACTGAATGTGAGGGAGAAGTTAGAAACTATTTCTTATTAATGTTTCCTCTTTCTAATTGTTTTCTTCTTAAATATGCTAATTGAAATATGTTTCAGCCGTTGAAATTACTTCTTATACTCTTTTACACATTATATTATTATTTGTTTGATTTTTCTCTTCAAGCCTTCTATGAATACTCGAAAATTTCTTCAAATGCTTTTAAAAACTGTGGAAATCCCTTAAAATTGTTTGACATTTCGTAAAATATTGTACAATCCTTGAAATATTTTGAAACCTTCTAAATCTCATAAAAATTCTTTGTAATCCTTTAAAATACGTGGAAATCACTTAAAATCGGTCAAATTCTTTAAAATTCCGTTAAAAATCCGTGAGCGTCTTTTTGAATTACGTGAAATCACTTTAAATCATTTAACAGCCATAAAACTTTATCGAAATTCCTTAAAATCCTTCACAATATTAGAATATCCTTTGAAATTTCATTAGATCTTTTTAATTTCTACAAAATTCTCTGGAATCCGTGGATATACTATGGAATCTTATAAAAATCTTTAAAACATCACCTAAATCTTCTGTAATCCTTCAAAATTTTGTAAAATACTTAGGTATATTTTGAAATCTTTCTAAAATTCTACCTAGTGGGGTGAAACTAATCTAGCTGCATAAAAAAGCATAACTTTGGCGACTTAATTTGGGAGTATGAAAAAGTAATAGGATTTCTTTTTAGAGGGTATGTTTAACACATATTAAAGTATCAAAATACATTTTGCAAATTTTAATTTTTAAACAAAATGGCGACGACAAAGCCCAACTTGAAAATCGTATTTTTAAAACGCCTCTTCACAGAAGGACGGTTTTATCGTAAAGTATAAAACTTTTGAAGAAATGAATCGAGTTTTTGCCAAAAAATAAACAGTAAATTGTTTACATAAAAAAGCTTACATCAAATAAAAAAACGACAACGTGCTTCCACAGAGAATGTAATTGTGAAGTTACTGTCCAAATATAGGATTAACTGCATATTGTTGTTATGATTCTAAAGTATAGTTTGAGCCAAAAAAAATTGATTTTTCCAAAATCCTAGAGTTGTGTTACCCCTTAAGATACTGTGACTTATTTTGAAATATCCTAAATCTCGAAAATGCCCCCGAAATTCTTCGGTATCTCTTAAACCATCGTAAAATCTCTTGAAATCTTATTAAAGTCCTTGAAATCCCTTGAAATCTCACGAAGTCCCTAAAATCCTTCGAAAATCTCATTAAATTTCGTAAAAATTTTATAATTCTTCTCCATACTTTTTGTTCCTTAAAACGCCTTAAAATCCCTTGAAATCTGTTAAAATCTTTTCAAATTATTTGAAATCTCATTTACAGTAAAAATAATTGATATATTATTGATATATTGAGTAAAAATTTAACGTCTTAAGTACGAGAAGGGGGGGGCAGAAATCTTACGAATCCTTATAATAAAGGAGAGGGTCTAAAACTCTAAAATACCAAAAAAAAATCATTATACATAATTAATGGACGTTTCCCTAACGATTATGCTCTTTCATTTAAATAATACTGATTAGTTTCGGAATTATTTCTCTTGCGCTCCGTGTAGAAAAAGACAAGAATGTGCGGGAGTGTCAAGATTGTCGCAACCACAATCACTCAGAATGTCCTTTTCGCTTACAACCCTCATACGTCCCATGAGAAAACCCTTCCTTTTTTCTTCGCAGATATGCAGATATAGAATCGGATGCAATCGATAATTTGGAAGTCGTTTATTGCAACCTCAACTTTTCTTCTCAATTTTTCAAGGAGAAATTTATATTATTCATAAACATTAAAGTTGCAGCAGGGATACCACTGACAAAAATCGACCTGTAATGTCAATAGAAGCACTCATGTACACAAAAAGTTCAATTTCATAACACATTTAATTTATCAGCAGACATAGAATAAAATAGAGTAGAATAGAATAGAATTTAATATTGTATACATTATATATAAGATTATACCAAATTTTATTGTTAAATTTAGGAGTGAACACCAAGGTAGCGTAATTACTAGAAAAATGTTTACATGTATCGTTCAGAATGATTGCAATTAATTTTATTAAAAGCTAAATTAACCTTTGACACTCAACTGGTGTATTTATACAATTTCGATTCTTTACAATAGTAAAGAGGAAACCAGACAATTATATATTCAAATAATTTAAATTTTAATATTTCGGACACATCGTCAAATTTTCTTAAATTAGGATAAATAGGGTGTTGTCTCACGGAAACAGGGAAACAATAGGGTAATAAATTCTTTTCAATAAAATTAATGTATGTATCTTATTGAATTCAATATGAAACATTTATTCTGAACATTTGCAATTTTTTATAAAGATAGAACTTAGAATTTTTTTCTTAAAAAAAACAGTTCGAATTTCAAAAAAGTGTCATCGAATTTTTATCATGAAATGCATTGTTTGTAAGTCTGAACTCATTAAACCTTAAAATTTGTGGTGTCAAAAAGATATTCATCCAATATATTTCCACGCGTGGAATATCCATGCGGGTATACATATCCATTTCTTAATGAAATCAGAAAAAGTAAATAAGTTATAAACAAAGTTTAACAATTTTATTATTGCCAATCAGCGCCTGGCCAGCTACCGTCTGAGCATTCGATCATAAGATTTGTCCGATCAGAGCCCAGTCAGCCCCCGACTAGGGTTTTGACATTAATTTTGCCTAGCGAGTCTCCGACCAGCGCACGGCTAGGCTCCTAAAAAAAACATAACCCGGGCAGTCCCGGACCAGAAACCTTGTACCAGGGCTAACCCGGGCTATTTCCACACGGGTATTCAAACCAGATTATTAATTTTCAACTAAACAGTTGCATTTATTAACAAAAAAGATAACACTTTTACCAGAAAGGAATGACTTTTGAACATAAACGTTAATTTTCGACCAAGAAAGTTATATTTTCAACCATTGTTCAATTTTTAACCGAAAAATATTAATTTTCTATCCAAAAAAATTTTTTATTGAGAGAGTGAAGTTTTCAAGTTACAAAGTCGAATGTTTTCGAAAAAATTAAAATTTCAATCCCGAAAATATCAATTTTCTACAAAAGAGGTAATTTTCTACAAAAACTTTTTAAGTTAAAAAGTCGAAAGTTTATGAAAAAATGTGACTTTTAATACCGAAAAGATAAAATTTCAATGAAAAAAGGTAATTTTAAATCGAGGAATATGAATTATCCAATAAATAGCTGACATTTCAACGAAAAAAATTAAATTTCCACCAATTAGAATGAAATTAATGAATTTTATATAAAATGGTCGAAACTTCCAACAAAAAAGATTAAACTGCAACACTTAATCTGGGCATTCACGGCAATCTCAAGGAAATCTTAGCACTCTCTACCACCTTACCTATAAGTTTTTGAGATTGTCAAGGTTGAGGTTTCAAGTCAAAATGAAGAAAACCATTGGATAGGAGAAAACTATTGGATCGGCGGAAACCATTGGATCGAACAAAACCTGTACTCTCAGACGTTTTTGGGATTGTTAAATCCGAATCCGGAATCTGTTTGGCCCCATTCGGTCATGATCAGGGTCAAGTGAAGGTTAAAACGAAAAAAACCATTCGATTGGAGAATACCTCAACTCTCAGACGTTTTTGGGGTATCTGAATCCGAATCCGTGATCATTTTGACTTCATCAGATCAGAATCCAGGTCAAGTGAAGGTTAAAATGAGAAGAAGCTATTGAATCGGTGTAAAACACTATTTGAAGACGTTTTTGTGGTTGCTTAATCCGAATCCTGGGTCATTGTTACCCCATTGGGTCGGGATGAAGGTCAACCGAGGGTCAAAATTGAGAAAAACATGAAATCGAACCTGTGGGGTCGAACTAACCCGGAATTCAGATTTAGTGAGTCCAAAAACGTCTAAGAATAGAGGTTTTCTCCAATTCCATGTTTTTCCCAAATTTTAAGGTCCCGGAAGCTGGAATTACAACATTGTTATATTGATCTGCTTTGCGCAGGAATTTAGTGCTAATTAAGTGCTCTGAATTTATGCCTTGCAAAAAATCCGGGCACTTTTTTTTACCAAAAACGTGTAGTTGTGCTGGATTTAGGTGACTGGTGTTATGAAACTCGGACACTATTAGTGATATCAAGATCTTCTTTGCGCAGGAATTTAGTGCTAATTAAATGCTCTAGATTTGTGCTATGAAAAAAAATCCGGGCACTTTTTTTTACCAAAAATTTGTGGTAATGCTGGCTTCAGGTGACTGGTGTTGTGAAACTCGGAAACTATTAGTGATATCAAGATCTGCTTTGCGCAGGAATTTCCGAGTTTCACAACACCAGTCACCTGAAGCCAGCATTACCACACGTTTTTGGTAAAAAAAGTGCCCGGATTTTTTGCATAGCACAAATCCAGAGCATTTAATTAGCACTAAATTCCTGCGCAAAGCAGATCTTGATACCACTAATATTTTCCGAGTTTCATAACACTAGTCACCTGAAGCCAGCATTACGACACTTTTTTGGTAAAACTAAAAGTGCCCGGATTATTTGAATAGCACAATTCCAGAGCACTTAATTAGCACTAAATTCCTGCGCAAAGGAGAATTTGATACCACTAATAGTTTCCGAGTTTCGCATACCAGAGTCACCTGAAGCCAGCATTACTACATGTTTTTCATTAAAATTACCGGGCACAAAATTTAGTTTTTGCAGAATATATTAGCACTTAATTAGCACTAATTTCCTACGCAAAGCAGATCTTGATACCACTAATAGTTTCCGAGTTTCGCATACCAGAGTCACCTGAAGCCAGCATTACTGCACGTTTTTGGTAAAAAAAAGTGCCCGGATTTTTTGCAAGGCATAAATCCAGAGCACTTAATTAGCTCTAAATTCGTGCGCAAAGCAGAATTTGATACAACTAATAGTTTCCGAGTTTCGCATACCGGAGTTGTGGTTTCAGCTGAAGCTAGCATTACTACATGTTTTTGGCCAAAATTACCGGGCACAACATTTTTTTTTCTGCAGCATAAATTAGCACTAAATAAGCACTACATTATGGCATAGTTCCCGCATCAATATGACAATGTTGTAATTCCAGCTTCCGGGACCTCAAATTTTACCTTGGGGTGACCTTCATCTCGACCCAATGTGTTAAAAATGACCCCGGATTCAGATTTAGCAAACCCAAAAACGGCTTCAAATAGTGGTTCACGTCGATTCAATGGTTTTTTCTCATTTTCACCTTGACTTGACCTCTAGCCTTACCTGATGGGGTCGATCTGAACACGGATTCGGTTTAGCGACCCCAAAAACGTCTGAGAGTAGAGGTTTTCTCCGATCCATGGATTTTTTCTGATCTAATACTTTTCTTCATTGTAACCTTCACTTGACCTTTTTCATGGCCTTATGGGGTTAAACTGACACCGGATTCAGTTTCAGCGACCGCGAAAACGTCCGAGAGAAAAGGTTTTCTCCGATCAACTGGTTTTCTCCATATTTACCTTTAATTGTCATTGAATCATTTAAACGCTCAATAATTTTCACGCATAAAATAGAAGCTTTTAAAAATTTCCAGTTGAAAATTTTTAAACATTTGAAAAGATTTAAATTTTTTAACATTTTCTTGCAATTCAGAACAAAATTTAAATAAAAAATTTCCTTCTTTTCATCTGAATTTTAAACATACAAAAATTGCCACCCATTCACTCAATAAAAATGTTTTTAAAAAAAATTGGCCTTTTCCAATCCAGAAAAACAATAACAATAAAAATATCCTCCCTTGCAACTTAGTCAAAATGTTAAAACAAAAACTTGCCTCTTTCAATGTAGGAAAACTTGTAAACCAAAATTTTCTCCCTTTAAAGTCGAGAAAAATCTCAAAGTAAAGAATGATTCTCTTCCAAATCAGAAAAATTGTAGACTAAAATGTCTACCCGTTCAAGTCGCTAAAAATCTTTTTAAAAAAATATTTCCTCGTCCAATTCATAAAAAATTGAAAGTGGATATTTGGCCCCTTCCAACTCAATAAAAATACCTTCTTCCTAATCAGAAAAAGATTGAAAATAAGACCTCAATGAAATACTCAAAAGAATAAATGGCCACTCAATTGAAAAATAATGGTCTCTTTAAACTCTATAAAAATTTTAAGATCAAAACAAATTTCTGTTTCCTGATACAGAAAAAATGATAACCAAAATGCTCTACCTTACAAAAATTTAAAATAAAAAATTTGTCCCTAAAACCCAATACAAATTTTAAAGAGAAAAAATGGCTGCTTCCAATATTCAGAAAAAATAACAAAAACGGCATTCCATCCATTACAATAAAAAGTATAAAAAATTAAAAATGATCCTTCTTCCAATTGATAAAATATTGAAAACAAAAATTTTCTGTTTTCCAATTCGATAAAAATCCTAAAAATATCAAATAGCTCTCTACCAATTGAAGCAAAAATAAAAAATAAAAATTTGTTCATTTCAAGCTCAATACAAATGAACAAAAGATCAAATTTCCCATCTTTAAATTCGAAAAAAATTAAATATGAACATTTCTTCCTTTTATTTTAAAATTAGAATTGTGAAATTCCAACTTTTCTGAAATTTTAACGATTCAAGGCTTTTTATGAAAATTTCATACTGAATGGGTTGAAAATTAAATATTATAGACTGAAACCATATTTGAATAACCATTTTCAAACCCCTTGATCATGTACGCTTAATCATGAGGACCGAAAAAGGAAAATTTGGAAGGTCAAAGATTTTAGAATTACCTATTGTAAATTGAATGATTTCATAATTTATAAAATTAAGAATTGACAATGTGTTTCAAAAAAAATTTTCATCTAACTTGTTTTAAATTCTTTTATACAATTATACCCGGGTTTTCTCGGTCTCATAAATTCCCGGTCTTTCTAGTTTATCGGTCCAGTGACAACCTGGTATAAAAAGATTAAATGAAAATAAACTTTCTTTCGACGCTGTATTTACGGTCGAATAAATCTCGAAAGATAATTTAAAAAATGAAAATCAATTACCAACGATGCTCACAAAATAGCGTCAGCCAGCTTTTTGTGCACAGTAATTTTAAAACGTAACTACTCAGAAAGCGATAATTGAATTTTAACCGCTTCCTTTAGCCTGGACTCGTTTCACGAAACTTGTCGCAAAAGTAACCATTTTTGACCGCAAATTGCGCTCCTTTCATGCGAAAGTTAATCTGAATTTTCTACGCTTTTGACCTGATTTACTTCTAAAATTGTTTCGTCTACTGTTCCTGCTTCTGACCTAATTTTTAAAAACATAAAAAAATCCAGGATTTCTTCAAGACTTAATAATTCCTCACCATAAATATTTGAAGATCAAACTTTGTAGCTTGCAATATTTGTAATCGAGAATCTTTTATAAACGGAATAAATCAATTTTTAATTTAAATTTATAAATTTTTTATTAATTAAAAAAGTAATCCAGAAGACTCCAAATAATTTAAAAGACTTCCGGATAAATTAATACGAATTTTCTATCAAATTAAGAAGAAGTCAGTAGGAATACAAAAATTGCAAAAAAATCTAAAGATTAAAACGAAATTCACGATAAATTCTTAAGAATTCAGGGTGAATCCCAAAATAATTCAAATAAATTGCAAAAAATATATGAAA
Organism: Belonocnema kinseyi; assembly: GCF_010883055.1. Classification (NCBI taxonomy): domain Eukaryota; kingdom Metazoa; phylum Arthropoda; class Insecta; order Hymenoptera; family Cynipidae; genus Belonocnema; species Belonocnema kinseyi. The sequence goes on along the minus strand of NC_046659.1, from coordinate 84,984,526 downwards.
ATCCCTTCAAATCTTTGTAACTCTTCGAAATCCCACACTAATGTAAATAAATTCTTTGAAATCCATGAAAATATTATAAAATCCCGTGAAATTCCGTGAAATATTTCCAGAAAATTGATTAAAACACCTTAAAATGATTGAAAACCATGAAAATCCTTTAAATTTTTCAAAATACCCTTAAATATTTTAAATTCTTTGAAAGCAGATTTAATTATTAAAATCATTTTAAAATTCCGTGGAATATTTTTAAATGCTCAAAAATATTGCAGATCAAAATCCTTTTACATTATTTAAATGAAGGGTCCGCGGTCTAAGCCTGTTAACTGCCATTTTTTCGAAATTGATTTTATTTTTATTTTCTGGAACATTTTTTATATGCAGTTAATATTCCGGAAGCGAAACGGCAAAACTCCTTTTAGTTTTTTTAAAATGGATTTTCGAAAATCGCGTTTTGGTATCTAGAGCATAGGTCCGCAGTCTAAACATGTTAACTGCTTATGACGTCTTATAAGAAATCCTTCCTTTTTCTCACAACGGCTCAGTTTACTCGTAGAATAGGCCAGTGAAACACATATCAGTGTGTGTGCAGTTAATTGTATGTGTATCGAAAGTTTTTTGTGGCTATTTTGACGTCATCTTCGATGTTGTCGTCCACAGATAGATGTAAAAACGAAGGTGACCGATGCGTCTCCATTACTAACACTCAGCTAATCTCTGCAATAAAGTATTTAAAATTTTTGCAAGCGCATCTATGTTCGGCTTGCGATTCCAAACATTTTGACACATAAAACTTGCCCGCAGCATTGAAAAACAACGCAGAAACATGCGAACCCGGAAAAAACAATAGACAAACAGCGGTAGAACACTGCAGATAACATGTTTACTAACAAAAAAATTTGTAGTAAACAATGCTTTTTTAGCTTCCAATTGTGATATAACGTTTAATTTTGATTCAAATGCTATAAAACTAACGTATATAATTTTTCCCTAGTAAATGAACAAAAAACATTTTACAGTTTAAGCAAATATTGAAAATTGCAAAAATAACAACGATTTTCCTTTACTGTGTAAAATTGCCGAAATATCAGTTGGCAATTTTAGACAGCGGATCCTGCAAATCTATTAAAAATGTCTTAGACTATTTTATGAAATAATTAAAATAAAATAATTCAATAAAATTCAGGGAATAGGTATAAACCTGAATTTAATAGGGGTTCACCCATTACGTCCCGGAAGCTAGATGCACAAAATTATTTTTTCGAAAATATGAAAGTTGTGCTAAGTTGTGCTAGACAAATTCAGTCTTTTTTACCTGTAACAAAATTTTGTAATACCAACAGTTATATGATAAACAAAAATGTCAATCTAAAAAAAACAAGCAAGACCCAAAATTAATCGAATTTCTAAAAACCAAAACTTGCGCTGAATTTGTATCGACATACAAAACTTCAAAATAATTAAGTTTCGAAAAGTCCAAAACTGTGCTAAATTGTGCTCGACAAAAGTAAAATTGTTTCCCTCTGAAAAAAAATTCTGGAAGACCAACAGTCGTCGTATAAAACCCCTAAATGTCAAATTGAAAATACGTATAAAGCCCAAAAATAATCATATATCGAAAAACCAAAACTTTTTCCGAATTGTAATCGACAAAAGGGATGAAGGATAACTGTACACGGAGCAACTGTGCACGATCCCACCAGTGCACGCTGGTGGTCACCGATACAACTGTGCATGTTGTTGGCTACCGGCACCGCTGTGCAAATATGGTATCCTAGCGACGGTTCACGTGCACAGATGGTAGAGTCCCAACTGTACACGTCGAAATTTATACGTGGACAGATGGTACCCTAAACACAGCTGATGTGCACAGGTAGGAGGCTCCCGGCTGTGCATGTGCACACTTGTTATAGTGCCCACAACGTTCACATTAGTACCACCGGCTCTCTCGACGTACACAGTTGGAAGTGTTCTATCTGTACACGTGCACAATTGTGCCAATGGGCAACATCGTGCACAGTTGTACCACCGGCTTTCAATATGTACAGTTGGGCAAGTGCACAGTTTTACCCCGCGCAAATTGTGACATTCACAGTCGGAAGTATCCCATTTGTACACGCGGTACCCTAGCGAAGGTTCACGTATACAGATTGAAGACTCCCAACTGTGCAAGTCGAAATCTAGGCGTGCACATATGGTAACCTAGAGCCCTAGACCAGAGTTTCCCAAATTTTTTTGCAGTTTTTAGGGAGAAGCAGGGCCGCCAACCTACAATTTTCTTCCCAATACTGGAACCGAAGGGGAATACCTGACTGCCAGTCATGAGGGCGGTTGCACGCTTTACGCAAGAGAATTCGAACCCGGTTGAGAAAAATTAAGATGTGTTAAAATGTTAATAAATTAAAATTTAATTAGTTGAATCAATTTCCTAATCTAATTTTAAGCACACGAAAAGAAAGTTAATGGAAATCGGTTAATATCTTCAATGCTTGGTGACACTTCTTGTAATTTTTCATGTACTTAAAGAATTGCTTAAATATTCTAAATATTAACCGATTAGCATCAACTTTTTTTTTCATTCTTACAATTATATCAGGAAAATGATTCAGATAATTAGAATTGAATTGAGCTATGTCTGTATGATTTTGGTTATTGAAACAGCCTTAAATCTCATGACAATAGAAGGGTCATCATATCGGGGTGTCTTCCCCCGACCGCGGTCGGGCCGGTGACCGTCGATAGTAGTTCGGGAATCGCTGCCCTACCTAGGCAAAGTTCACGTGGACAAATAAGAGACTCCCAATTGTGTTGAACCAATGGTCACCGACCTGCACAGAAGGGCTATGCACAGTTAATCCGTGCACAGTTTTACTCTTCCCCGACAAATGCAGGCTTGATTCCCTCTAGCAGAATTGTGTTTTTTAGTGTGATGTTTTGGGTTTTAATATGACAACTATTAGTTTTGCAGAATTTTGCTAGAGGAAATAAAGACTGCATTTGTCGATCATAATTTAGCACACATTTCAGTTTTTGGAAACTTGATTATTTTTGGGTCTGGTGCGGTTTTTAGTTTGACATTTAGGGTTTTCATATCAAAACAGTTGATCTTACATAATTTTGTTGGATGCAAAATAGACTACAAATGTCGAGAAAAATTTAGCACAAGTTTTAATTTTTCGGAATTTTTTAACATAATAGTATTTTTTTTTTGAACGGTTAGGTTTTTGGAATTTTTCTTTACTGCACAAAATTGTGTATACTTCGAGTCTAATAGCACAATATTTGTTTTTGCAAGAGTGAGAAGTTGCGGATCTAGTAAAAAAAAAACATTTTTCAAAAATTGTGACCGTAATTCTAAAATTCTCAAAAATCCGTTTACTGCACAAATGAGCACAAGTCTAGTACAATTTAGCACAAGTTTCATTCTTTCGAAAAAATAATTTTGCACATCTAACTTTCAGGACAATAACCCATGAGTAAATTTATTGAAAAAAAAGTCATTATAGTCACATCCAATTTTAAAAAGTGACCGTATATGAATTATATTAAAAATCCTTTCATTTTGTTGAAATAAAATTGAAATCTTTTGAAATATTCTACAAAATTTCAATTTCCTTGGAACTTTTATTTTTTTTCTAAAATACTTAAAATTCATTGAAACCACTTGAAACATCCTTAAAAAATTTAAAGCTCTTAAAAATTCCTTGGAAAATTTAAAGCTCTTGAAAATAACTTAGAATTTCTAAAATTACCCTAACATATTTCAAATCCTGTAAAATCTTTTGAAATCCCTTGCCATTTTTTAAAGCTTTTGAAAATTTATTTGTATTTTTTAAATTAACCTGAAATTTTTAAAATTTTTGAAATTTCTTCAAATTATTTAAATCAATTGGAAAATCCTTAAAATGTTTTCAAATATCCTAAAATTTATTTAACTCTTTTAAATCTTTGCCAATACCTTAAAATATTTGAAAATCATTGAAATGTGATTTTTGGAAATTTTATTAAAATGCTATTCAAATTACTGAAATATATTTTCAAAAAAACCCAGAGAATTAAAAAAAAGACTTAAATCTTTTTAATTCTTTGAAATCCCTTCGAAATCACTTGAAATCCCTAAAGAATTGGAATCTACTGAAAATTCCTCGTAATCATCTAAAATATTCAAATACATTTTAAATCCTTCCAAACCTTTTGAAATTTAGAAATAGGTATAGATCTGAATTCAATAACCCATCCTTTAAATCATGGAAAGAAAAGTGACTAAAGTGATCTTTTTAAATTATAAAGTGACTATAGTAGCTTTATCTTTAAGAAAATAAATAAAGTGACTAATGTGGTAGCCCTTATAATGCTTGACTTTTGCCATTTTTTTCAAACCCCTGACTTGCCTTGGCCAACCAAATTTCCTGCCTTTTCCCTACTTTCCATGTCCTGCAGCCACCCTGTAAAATCTACAGTTTTTCGAACTCTTTATCAAATGAATTGAATCATTTGATCAAATTTGTATTCTCAGCTAAAAAATATAAGGAATATGTGGGTTATTGTTCTGAGAAAACTGATTCTCGCTCTATTAACTGTAAATTGCTGAAGAAAATGAGTCTAAAAGAGAAAGACTTTAATTACTAAATACATTCAGTGATTTACTCTTCTACTTGTAAATGAGAAACGACGGAGTCTCTTAGACTGCCACGCTTTTACCATTGGACTAATGATTTGCAAACATCACCCCTCGGTTCGTTCCTCTCATTACAAAGTTTTTGCCGGGCGTGTTGCGCCTGAACAAGGCAGACATCTTCAAGATACTTCAGAGGGTTAGCTTTTCCTACAACTACTTTTCGTACGAAGGAAATTTGTTTCTAATATTACTACTTTCAATAGAAAATATCTATATTTTTACGCGCGGATTTAAACTTAATTTTTGTTAACTCTATTTATAAAAATTAAATTGAATTAATTACGAAACATTTCAACAGATTTTCCAAACATTTCCTGAAATTTTCAGGGTTTTCCGAAGAACTTTAAGAGACTTCAAAAAATTCAAAAATATTTGCAGGATTCCCAAAGATTTAAAACTATTTTCAGAGAACATTGAAGAATAATTTAAATAAAATTTAAATTCAAAGGATTCTCAGTAATTTCAAAGATTTCTGGTGATCTGAACTATTTTTCACAATCCCAAAAATATATTTCATGCGATTCGAAAGAATTTCAAGCGATTTTAAAAATTAAAAAGGATTTTAAAATTTTTTTAAGGATTTCCAAGGATTTTAAGGGATTTTCTGAGAACCTTGGAAAATGAATTAAATTGAATTTCAGGGGATTCTTAGCGATTTCAAAAATTGATTCAATTTCTAAGAATTTGAAGGGATTTCACAGATTTTAAGGTATTTAAACGTTTTTTTGTTTTTCAAACGATTTTGGCGAATAAGTTTAATTTAAGCATTCAGGTATTTCAAATGATTTCTACTTATTTTAATAGATATTTTTAATTTTTCCAAAGGAAACATTTCAAAGTTTTTTACGGTATTCTATAGGATTTTAAGAGATTTAAAAAATATTAAGCAATTAAAAAGATATTTTCAGGATTTCAAGGGATTTCAAAAAATATTTTTAAATTAAATTAAATTCAAAGTTATTCTTAACTTTTTCAAACATTCCTGGGGATTTAAACCTATTTTTTAGATAACTTTAACGAATAATTGGAATTTAATTTACATACATTTAAAGTAATTTAAAATTATTTTTATGATTTCCAAAGGAAACATTTCCAGCGATTCAAAGAATTCGAAAGAATTTCAGAAGATTTAAATACTTGCAAAACATTTTTAAGATTTTTGTGAGATTTTCAAAGAACCTTTAAAATAAATTAAATTAAATTTCACGGAATTCTTAGCGATTTCAAAGATTTCAAGAGGTTGAAAGGTACTTTAAGGAACTCTGCAAGATTTAAAGCTTATATTCTTAAATTTTCAAGAATTTGAGAGGATTGTGATAAATAAGTTTAATTTAATTGAAATGATCAAAGGATTTCTGATTATTCTTATTGATTTTAACGGGGTTTTACAATTTCCAAATCAAAGCTTTCAAGGCATTTTCGGGTATTTCAAAGGATTTCAAGAGATTCCAATAATTTTAAGCCATTTAAAATGATTCTGTAATATTTCCAAGGATTTCAAGAAGTTTTTAGAAAAATTTGGTAAATAAATAAAATAAAATTATATGGGATTTCTAGCGATTCCACTAATTTTTAAAAATTTTCAAAGATTTTCAGAAATGTGAACGTTTTTTTTTAGCAAACTTTAATGGATAAGTTCAATTTATTTTTAAGGAATTTCAAATGATTTCTACTTATTGTAATGGATTTTCACAAGTTCCAAACATTTCAAGGGATTTTTAAGGTATTTCAAGAAATTTTACAAGATTTGAAGGATTATTATGATTTCTAGATAATTAAATTCTAGTGAGTAAAATTTCCAAGAATTTCTTGTTATTTTAAACATTCAAAGGGATTTCTACGGATTTCTGAATTTCAACGAACTTTATAAGGTTTAAAGAATTTTATTTCATCTCCAAGGATTTCAAGGGAGTTTTAGATTTCTAGGGATTTTAAAGAATTCCCAGAAAAAGGATTTTTAAATATTTCGAAGAATTCCAAGAGATTAAAAAGATTTTCAAGTGACGTCAAAGAATTTCACAATATTTAAGGGATTTTATAGGACCTCCACTTATTTCAAAGATTTCACGGAATTTTACAAATTACAAGGGATTTCAACGTATTTCTAGAAGACTTGAGGGAATAAATTTCATTTAATTTTTAACGGATTTTAAGTAACTTATATAAGTTTCCAACTATTTTAAATATTTTGTTCAAATCTGATTTTAAAGATATCAAGATAGTTTACCAATTATTGCTGTGTAAACTTTATTTGTTCAGAATCGCTATTTTGGTATACTTTCATATGCGATTATGGGTGAACAAAAATAAATCTTTCCTCGATATTTCCTCGTGTTTACATTAATTCTAATGCTGATTGTTCTATTATCGTTTTTTATATGACAATTAAACTGTTATTAACAATAAAACTATAAATATAACAATCAAACAATAAAATAAATATAACAACAAAACTATAAAAATCTATTTAAACTCAATAAAATTCATGAGATATTTAGCGATATCATGCAACATTCTTTAGTCATAT
>NC_046659.1:84898581-84977224 GCF_010883055.1 Belonocnema kinseyi | reverse complement strand
ATCGAAGCACTTCTGATAATCATTTTGTGGTATAGCCTTGAGTTCTTTCAGCGATGCAGTTTTCATCTCCTCAATCGTTGAAAATCGATGTCCTTTCATGGGGCTCTTCAGTTTTGGGAAAAGAAAAAAGTCACTGGGGGTCAAATCCGGTGAATATGGAGGCTGAGGCATGACTGTGGAGCTGTTTTTGGTCAGAAAATCTTTCAAAAGCAACGATGAATGAGCAGGTGCATTATCGTGATGCAAAAGCCACGAATTGTTTTTCCAAAGTTTCGGACGTTTTTTGCGTATCGCCTCTCGCAAACGGCGCATAACTTGAAGGTAATACTCCTCATTGACCGTACGACTTTGTGGTAAGAATTCCTGATACACTAGGCCACGGTAATCAAAGAAGACAGTGAGCTCCATTTTTTTCGAAAGAAGAAAATCGCCAAGCACACCAAACCCTTCTAACCTCTTACGCCTCTGCCAGAAAAACAACACGAGCTATATAGTCAAAACTGTGAACATATGATCGTGACGAGTCTACCAACACAACAAAACAAAAAATTAAAAACTTGAATGTACGTAGCCCGCGAAAATTGAAAAGTCACCTTATATATATATATATATATCCACCACCTATCTCACGGTTGTGAGACGTGGTTATGGCTGAAATTTTACCGCGATTTCGCTGGAAGCGAGTGCAATTTCTCAGATTAGCACCCGCTCCCGGCGAAATCCTGCGGTTGTCCTTATGACAAATTTTTAATTTTATATATATATATGAGGAAAAAAGTAATTCCTATTTGCCTTTAAATGTCTACCTTGGTAATTTGTCCACACTAAGCATTTGTTTATAGAAATAAAAATAATATAAAACGACCAATTTTCATCATTAGATGTGTGACAGTCAAAACTTGCAAAGTCATTGCAAATCTTTCTTATGTCGAAAAAATAATTAGGTCTGTTTTTCGAGGCTCCACAAAAAACTGAGAATTATTTTATTTCTAATTTTTAAAAAAATTAATAAATCTAATAATTTTGAGGTTATTTACCAATATTTCTAACTTAAAAGATAATAAGAATATCGATTATTTTCCTTCTGATAACCAAATTCACTCAATGAAAATTACTTTTATGTTTTTACGTGGGAATAACCAAACACTAAGGGGTTCTACAGGTAAGAATTACATATATTTATTAATATTTTTGTATCAACTAACCTCCAAAATATGATTCTTCTAATATCACAGTTTTGCAAAAATCGCTTATAATTTTTTTTTTTCGTTACTTACAGAATATGTCCAATTTTCAAACATGTAAGATTCCCATATATTTCCAGTCTTTCTAGGCCAAAACATAATTTGTATATACCTCTAAAAAACTAAAATAGTTTTAAAAAGCTTTTTGAACTATCCTAAATATTTTTTGAGCATATAGAAACTCAACAAAATTCAAGATTGAAAATGATTTTGGTTTTTTGAGGATTACAAAAATAAGAGTATGTCTTAGAAAATATTGAAACCTTACAAGATTTTGGAAAATTTGACATATAATATTGCAGATTACAAAAAAATAATATTAGCCATTTTTGCAAAACTCTGAGAATTACGAAATTTTCAAGTTCTTTTCGCCATGCTGAACCTTAAGACATCTTAAGATATTATTTCATATAATTCAAATTTTTACAGATGATAAGGGATCCAAAATGAAACTTTTCAGTACTATTTGTAATAAGATTCAAATTTAAACAAACAAAAACTAAATTTTGCCTGCGAAGATCTTTCTAAAATTGAATGAAGAATTTTTTTAAAGGAAAATTAAAAGTCGGTTAAGAATTGACATGAACATGTTATTTTCAACCTCGTCTTTTGATTTCCCCCCACTTTGGGGTGCCCCTAGGCATTTGCCTACCCTTGCACAATGGGTAAACCGGCACTCAGTATTATACACACACGGCACACAGTATTTTTATTTAAAAACTCAGATGCAAAAATACGCATAAAGAATGGTCCCTTAAAGATTTATAGTGGCAAAGCGGATTTGGAAAAACTTTGAACATTCATTCAAATGCGCAAAATTAAAATTCTTTTAGCAAAAGAAATTTAATTGGGAAACGCAATTCATCATTAACTTCCACGAAATATAATGTTAACAGAAGATTATTTTAAGAGAAATTTTTTTTCTCTTTATTTTCAGCATCTTAACGATTTTAATATCTATTTTAGAACAACGACTGAATTGCAGTTATTTAATATGCTATAAGAATATTTAAATCAATTTAAAGCGATTTAAAAATTTTTTTCTTCAAACGGTCGCTTTTTAAATTGTACAATGGACGATTATTTACTATGGTGATGTACAAACATTTTTTAGAAAAAAATAATTGTATGTACTCACGTGCAGGATTCTTTGGTGAGGAATCATGTATCTGTAATCAGAAAAAGAAATAATCAATCAAGCTAATTTGAATTGGCTAAGATAATGAAAATCACAATATTAAACCATATAAAAAAATCATACGTTATCTAATAATTGGTATTTTATTACTCACAATTTAATGCAACTTGGAATATGTAATAAGAAACTCCTTATTTCAAGTATAAAAGTCTTTTAATTTGAATTTTTTTTCTTGTTCTTTATGGTTAAAAATATTAACTACTATAAACTTAAAGGTCGTCTTTTAGGTTCGACTGATTGAACTGAACCGCCCATTCATTAAATAAGGATACATTTTTGACTCCCCTCTACCCCTATTGTAAGAATTCGTAAGATTTTGTATCCTCCTTCCCATTTTTATGTAAAATTTATATTTTGCACTTAATATACCAACAATATATAAATTATTTTAACTGTAAACGAGGTTTTAAAAGATTTCAAGGGATTACAAAAGTTTTGATTTATTTCAAACGATTCCATAGAATTATCAAAGAGGTTTCACATATTTCAGATTATTTAAAAAGAAATTTTTTCGAAATTTAACGAGATTTCCAAAATTTTTTAGGGAGTTTAGAGAATCCAAATTTTTCCAGGGGTTTTATCATTTTGCATGATTTTAAGGGACTTGGGAGTATAATAGGTTTCGACCGATTTTAGGGGATTTGTCTTTTTGGTTTGACAATTCATTTCTTTTGATAGAGATTCTATTTTTGTTGGTCAAAAGTGAACTGTTTTTTAGAAAAAATAATTAGGATTCAACTTTTTTGTTAAGAATTATTATTTTTTGGTTACATTCAACTGTTTTTTATTTAAAATTAAAATCTTTTTTGGATAAAATTTTAACAATAACATTTTTGGTTGAACAATTTTTTTTTATTTGAAAATTTAACTTTGCTATTTGAAACGTCAAATGTTTGTTTATTTTGCAGTTGAACTACTTAGTTAAAGATTTATTTTATTAGTTGAAAATTTATCTTTTTGCTTGAAAATGTAACTATTTTCTTCAAAATTCATTTTTTTTTCTTTTGTTAAGAATTTATTAATTTAATATAAAATCTGACTCTTGCATTTTTGTTAAAAAATGTATCATTTTTACACATTTCCCTGTTAAAAATTCAACTGTTTTTGTCAAAGATCCATTTTTGTTTTTTAATTTCAAGATTCAAAAATCAAATTTTTTTTCAAAATTAGTCGATTTTTATATTCACATATTTCGTTAAAAAATCATCCTTTTTGATAGAAAATTCAACTGTTTTGTTACAATTTCGTGTCTTTTGTATGAAAATTCATTTTCTAAATAGAAATGTGATATTCTTTGGTTGAGAATGCACCTATTTGGATAAAATTTATCTGCTTTGGCTGAAGATTGAACTAAATTTTTTTTTTTTAAGTGATCTTGAATACACATTCTTTTTGTTTGAAAATTAAAATATTTTGTTGAACATTCTTTTCCTTAGTTAAAATTTAATTTTTTGTATTGAAACTTTGGCTATTCTATTTTTGTTTGAAAAAGTTATGTTTTTTAGTTGAAAATTAACTGTTTTATTAAAAATTCATATATTCGGGTTGAAAATTTAAGTTTTTTTTATCAAATATTCATCTTTTTAGTTTTGAAAATTCAACTTGTTTCTTAAAAGTTCGTCTTTTTGGGTTACAAATTCTATTATTATGGTATAAATTTCAAAAATTTGATTGAGAATGAACTTTTTAGTAGAAACTTTATATTATCGGGTTCAACTTCTACCTTTTTGTAAAAAATTCGCATTTTCCACTTGAAAATTGAACAGTTTCTTGAAAATCCGTCCATTTTTTTTTAAATTCAACTATTTGATTGACAATTCAACTAGTTTGTTAAAAAAAATCATCCCTTTTGGTTGAAAATTGACTGGTTAAAAATGAATCTGCTTTGGTTGAGGATTAAACTATTTGGTTGATAATTGTTTTTTTTTCAGTTGAATTAAACATGTTCTATTTTTAATACCTCTTGGTTGAAAGAGCAATTATCACGTTTTTAGTTGAAAATTCATATTTTTTATTGGATATTTTAACTGTATGGTTCAGAATATATGTCCATTTTACTTAAAAATTAAAATATTTGGTTTTAAATGCAACTATCTGGTTGATAATTAGTTTTATCGTCGCTAAACAGTTCGCAAAATATTAATCTTCTTGGTTAAACCTCTTTGTTAAAAATTTATTTTACTAATTGAAGATTTATATTTTTATTTGAAAATTTAACTATTTTGTTCAAAATACGCTTTTTTGGCTTGATGAAGATTCAACTCCTATTTGGAAAAAAAATTTTAATGAATTTAATCTGAAGTGTAAATGATAACAAATAACAATTGCCGGAATAAAATTGATTGAAACCTTTCTAAAGTAATAATCCTAACGTCATTTTTGAATAATATGAAATGTACAAAATTTACATACTTACATCGGAAATTTACATGCCTCTTTTATTCTGCACATCCTTTAAATTCCAGACTCCCACATAACTTTTAATAAACTATCACTTCGCTTAAATCACGGAAAAATAAAAAACAGCGATTTTAACAATTTTAACGTACTGTCTGACTTGAACCGAACCGCCGCGATTCGCCGAATGCGCCAAATTTCAAGCTTTGGGTGCCATCTTCAGTATTTTTACGAATTAGTTTTTAAAATCATTTTTAATTAATTCATTGTTACATTCCGAAAGATATTTAATTAATATTAGGCAACCAATTTTTCCAATATAAGAATTAAAAATTAAAATCACTTCCTGACAAACAAATTTCACAGTTCGCGAAATAATACTAATGGTAAATGATTTTGTCGGTAATGCAGATTGGAACTTGAATTTAAAATAGAGATGGAAGCCATCATGGACATAGGAAACAAGGGACTAGGCATGTGATTGCGGTGGTGATGCAATGAGGGGGGTGGTCCGCCACCTTTTGATGTCCCGCGACAAACATGGCAGTGCCCACATGTTTATATTTTCATCCACAGTTTCTCGGCAAAAATGCTCGTGCGCATAATCAAATGGAATATCGTAAGATGGCGACTCTCCCCACTCATGGAATTCTCCCCCTCCCGTGGATTCAACCCCGCTCAGCAAAGTTAGGATGGCATGCCTAGTCCCGTGTTTCCTATGCCCATGGAGGCCATGAAGTACTCTACTTTGTCGATAAGAAAGAGAAGTCTGTCAAAGAAGAGAGCTGTCAACTTTGTCGTTTTGAAGGTTAGTTTTCCCCGTTTACCTTTTGCGGTTAATTAAACAATTAAAAAGGGATGGATTTAGACACGGCAAGTGATAACACGTCTCTGGAAGATAAAACGGAAGATTTTTGTGATAATCCTACTAGAGATGCTTTGACAGAAGGACTTATGAGCCTTCTAAAACCTACTGTAGATCAGCTTGACGAAAGGATTCGAGCAACAAGGTGATCAAATACTTTTAAATTATCAATTAAATATTAAAACACACTTTTTATTCACTAAAGATACATTTATAGATTATTTTTATCTTTATCCTCTTTAACTGAAGTTTTTTAAATATAAAATACAGTCACTTTCGTTGGTTAATTGATTTTGTAAACAAACTTACATGTACGACTGTTAGTACATTTTTTGATATTTTGCGGTATTATTCACCTTTCGTTCAGTTTCTTTTCGATATAATCTTTATGTCAAAAATTCGGTGTAAAATTTCACTTTTCTTTTAGATATAAAAGACTTGGTCATTTCTAAAACAAATTTACAGAAATTCAAAGAGAATAAACGTCCCGATTTATCAGAACATGTCCTGATTTATTTATCGCATGTCTTGAAATTCTGATTTGTTGTTCTATGTCCTGATTTTTCATGTTGTTTTTTTTAATTGCTTTTTTTAAACTGAAAATTTAACTAGTCAAGTTAAATATTCATCATTTTATTTAAAAATGTCATTATTTGGTTGAAAATTCATCTTTTTGCATTGAAAGTTCAACAATTTTTGCAGAAATCTATTGTTTTCTTGAAAATTTATATTTTGGTGTTAGAAATTTAACTGGCATCTTTGTTAGTTGAAAGTTATTTTTTTGCAGAAAATTTATCTTCATAGTTGAAATTTCCTCTTTTTTGGGTGAAACTGCTACATTTAAAATTAATTTTTTTTTGTTAAAAGTTCAAATTTTTAGTCGAAAATTCATCTTTTTGGTTGATAATTTGACTATTTTATTCCAAATCCGTTTTCTTTTTGTTGAAAATTAAACAGTTTGATTTAAAATTCGTCCTTTTGATCGAAAATTTGTGTTCGTGGATTGAAAATTTGGCTATTTTGTAGAAAATTCTGACCTGACTTTTTATTTGTTGTACTATGTGCTGATTCTGTATGCCCGCAACGAACATTCAAAATTATTGTAGGGCGGACCTGAATTTTGTTCACAATTTCAAATTATTTTTTATTTAAAACGAAATTTTTTGATTGAAGTATCTACTATTTTATAATTCGCTAAATAATTCAGATTTTTTAGTTTAAAATTAAAACGCAATTACTTCTTTGAAGGTTGTTGAGGATTTTTTTCATTTCTTGACTGAAAAATCTTTATTTGTTAAAAATTCTTCTTGGGTTCGAATATTTATTTTCTGGCTTAAAAGTTGAAATTTTTGTTAAAAATTAATTTATTTTTTGGTTCTGGATTCATCGTTTTAGTTAAATATTCTTCGCTTCGGTTAAAAAATGTGAGTATTTTAAAAAAAATTGATTTGTTGGTTGTTGAAAATTAAACTGTTTTGTTGAAAATTAAACTGTTTTGTTGAAAATTCGTCTTTTTGTGAAAAATTAATCTACTTGGTTGAAAATTCTTTTTTTTTTTAGAATTCATCTAAAGACAGAATGCATTTTAAATCAGACAGCGCCCTAAATTTGAAATTGCGGATTCTCTCGAAATCGAAATATGTTGTTTTTTAGAGAATATTAGGCAATCATTATTTTTCCAATTTGCAAGCAGAATTTTTTCTAAAAAGTGATGCGTAATTTAATTTTGTGCTTTTTTCAAAAAACTCGAATTTTTTTCTTAAACCCCTTTAACTTTTGACCTGATTGAGATATTTATTATTTTCTTTATTGATTCTAATTGCATTCATCGTTTTCTTTCAAAATCCACCGGAAAAGTAAAAAAGGTTTAAAATGAACAAATGGCAGCGGATTTTCTGACAAAATTAAAAGTTGATTTACTCAAAAAACCCCACTTTTAATTTGTTGTCATTTTAAATTTTTTTATTTTTTGAACTTGTACTTGTGATTTTTTTCATATTTTACGAAAACAAAATCAAAAACTATATTTTTAGGGAAAAGAAAATTCCCCCTGCATCAAAAATGGCTTAGTCCGCATGGTTCTGCTAAGATGCCTTTCTTTTATTATCAGAAAGTTAAAAAAAAATAGTTTAAAAAATAAAAAAAGGTGGGGGTGGGATTAAAGAAGACGATGAACGTTAATAAAATCAAAAAGAAAATAATAAATATCTCAAATAGGCTAAAAGTTATAGAGGGTTAAAAAAAAATCGGGGTTTTTGAAAAACAAAGCACAAAATTCCAATACGCATAACTTTTTTGAAAAAATTCTCTTTGCAAATCGGAAAAATATTTATCGCCTAATATCCTCTAAAAATCAATATATTTCGCTCTCGAGAGATTCTGAGATTTCAAGTGTAGGCCCTGTCTGATTTGAAATGGATTTGAAATGGTCTATGAAAGTTGAAAATTTTAATATTTGGTTATAAATTCAACTAATTTTTAAAAGTATTATTATTTTATTGAAAATTCAGGTGTAATTGAAAATCTTAGTAATTTATACATTCGACTATTTGGTTGAAAAGCCATCTTTGTAGGTAGAATATGTCAGTATTTGGTTAAAAGTTCAACTATTTTGTTGAAAATACTGGTAATTTTGTTGAAAAATAGAAATAAATTCAATATTAATTCACTAATTGACTAAATAACATATCTGAAATCATACTTTTACATCATATCTTTATTCAGATTACATTTAATTCATTTATGCTTTATTTCCTCTTCGATTTAAAAAAATTAACCAACTCATATTTCATCCGAACTGTTTGAAATTTTAAGATTAAAATATGAGTAATTGTAACTTTTAAGTTTTCAGACTCAAGTAATTTGAAATTGAAATCATTTGCAGGTACACAAATTTGAATGAAAGGCATTTACAAGTATTTAAAGTATTGAATAACTTTAAAGTATAAAATTACATATACTTGTTTTCAAATCCGTGTTATTTGAATTAGAAATCCTTAATTTTCGACCTATTTTAAACTGAATATCATAAAAAAATTAATGATATCAAATTGGAAAAAATTTGTAATCAGTAACTCGATGTAATCACATTTAACAGTTAAAAACAAAACTGGAATCGTTCGAACTTGAATAATTATTATGTTCGCCGTCAAAAATGGGACCTTCTCAAAAGGAAAACTTTGAATTTGAAAGATTGTGAATTAAAAACATAACAAATTGAATAGTTTCAGATTAAACTTTCAAACATGAAAATTTAAAAGTGTGTATAATTTAACAACTTTGAATTTAATAAGTTTCTAATTGAACAATATTTTATTGTGAATGGCTTGAAGAACAAAGAAAGCTAAATAACACCAGTCATAATTTATTTTTAACAAACATTTTTTATTTAAAAGTTTTTGTTTTAAGAATAGTTCAAATTATAAATCCGTTTCAATTAATAAGAATTGTAATACTAAGATTGGAGTTTGAAAAAAGGAAGCTGAGATTAAATAATGGAACAGAAAATTGAAATTTTTCGGCTATGCAAGGACTTAATATTTTAATAAATTAGAAAATTAAAGCAGAAATAAGCATTTCAGACATAACATCCTTTAATTTTTGCAAATATAATATTCAAATCTGTAGGATTTTGAGTTAGATAAAACTTTCACTCTCTATTCCTAAAGAACGAAAATTTGGAAAGTTACAATAATCATTTATGCGAATTTTATTAAATATTCTAGTCGAACAGAGGCTTACCTATTTTAAATACAAGTATCGTATTTCAAAATATGCACGCAAATATTATTTAAAAAATTGCCACCATTGACATTATTTATTATCTCTTTATTATTTTATATCTAAGTGCGTCTGAGCCCTGCAAATGTCAGGATTTTAAATTAATTACTTAAAAAATTAATTAATTAATTAAAAAATTACTAATTCCTTTAAAAATCAAATTAATGTGACTTAAATTGGAAAAAATGCAAACACTAACCGGAAATTTATTTAGTATTTTTGACAGTGTATTAATTTGCATTTTCAGGATAAGTCAAATTGAATTGAAGCAACAAATCGATTCACTGAATGAAGAATTAGTGAAACTATCCGAAGGTTTACAGCAACCCCTGGAGTTGGATTCTTATGTTAAAAAACTCGTGAATGCAAAACAAAAGGTGACGATTGTCAGCAATATTCTGCAGACTACTCAGGATCGATTAAATAAAATTCATCAGGCCATTGAAAAAGAAGCAGCCAAGAAAAAAGCTTTACTTGGCCACAATTCTTCACAAAGTGCAGATACTGTTTCTCAAAAATTTACGAAGGACGAAGAGAGCGAAAAGCCGTCTGCAGATGATCAACAGTGAACAGGAAAGGTACAGTTTTTAATTATCTAATAAACTTTAATCAGGGTGGTCACTAGCTAGCACCTTTTTTGATCGATGACAATATTTTGTTTCTATTTCTTTACTTTTCTTTAAAAAATATTTTTTAAATTCTTCAGTAATTGTCTACAAATGTTTTTAATGGCCCAAAAATGTCATAGGTGATAATTAGACCAAAAAATATTTTTATTTTAAATAAAAGACAATTGAATATAAATAAAAAGACAATTTTCAACAAAATATTTCAATCCTCAGCCAAAACACTTTAATTTTCTACAAAAAATACGAGTTATTAAGAAAATTCGTATATTTTCTGCCAAATCGTTAAATGTTATACCAAGAGGATTATTTTTCTAGCAAAAAAGAAGAACTAAGGGTTTCTTATGAAGTAAAAAGTAGTAATAGTTGACATTTTAACCTAGAAAATGTATTTATTTCAATTCAAAATCAGTTCACTTGAATAAAAAAGAATGAATTTCCAATAAAATAGTTGAATCCTAAACCAAAAATAAATTAATTTTTAACCAAACAGTTGAATTTTGAACTAAATAGTTCAATTTTCAAACAAGAAGATTAATTTACAACAAAATACACAAATTTTTGAATTTTCAACTAAAAACGATTAATTTTCAACCAATAATAAAATATTAAACATTTCCGTTAAAAAAATTATTTGTTAGAAAATTAATTTTTATCTCCAACCAATGTAATGAATGTTTAAGAAAGTAGTTAAACTTTAAATCAAGGAGTTGAATTTTTAACCTAACAAGATGAATTTGTAACGAAACATCTGCCAGTTGATAAACCAAAAAAATGTAATTCTCAGTAAAAAACTATTGTGTTTTACCAACAAAAACAAATTTTCTACAAATTATTCAAATCTTCAACTAAAAGAGATTAATTTTCAATCAAAAAGTTGCATTTTATACCAAAAGAATAGATTTTCTACCAAAAAATACGAATTTCCAAAAAATATATGAATGTTTAACCAAATAGTTCGTTTTCTACCAAATTATTGGATTCTCGAGCCAAGAATACAAATTTTATACAAAACAGTTGAATTTTACACACAAAATAGTTACTTTTCAACCGAAATATAATTATTATTAACCAGAGAGTCGCATTTTTAACCAAAATGGGTGAAATTTCAACAGCGATATCAATTTTGAAACCAAAAGGATATTTTTTCAACAAAATAGTTGAATTTTCAAACGAAACAAAAAAATGTGATCCTAGATAGAAAAAAATGCAATCAATTTTTTGAATTTTCAAACGAAACAAAAAATTGTGAGCCTAGAAAGAAAAAAAATGCAATCAAATTTTTGAATTTTTAAGCCAAAAAGACAAATTTTCAACAAAATAATAATTTTTAACCAAAAAATATGAATTCTTGATGACAAAATTAAAAGTAGACTTTTCTACAGAAAAAATAAACTTTTATTATTAATTCAGTTCGCATTTAGGTAGAAAAGCATGAAAAGGACTGAAGCCTGTGATAAATATGAATTTTTATCATGTATATAGTAAAGAATAATATTTCAAATAAACATTTAAGCTTATTTTTAATACTTTAAAAACATTAGGTTAGAAAACTAGACACTTTAAAAATAAAGTTAATTTTCCATTGCGCGATTTTGGATTTCGAACCTTACGCTTTTCAATTCGGACTACACATAAGATTAATATTGGCATAATGTTATAACACAATGGTTTCAATCAATAAATCTATTTTAAAAGTGTTAAAAGTGAGAAATATCTGCGAATAAACTAATTTTAAATAGAATATATTATTTTAAGTTAATAACTTAGAAAATTTTTTTTTATAGGCACGGCTTCATTTTTCGAGCAATATGTGTTTATTTTTTCACAGATTAATGGGGAAAGAGTACTGGAAAATTAAAAAAGCTATCTGAAATATATTCAGTTTTCACGATTTTGCATTCTTTTAAATTGTTTGGAATGATTTCAAATTCTCTGAATTAATCTAAATGCTCTCAATTATATGAATGCCTTTACTTCGTATGATTTCCTAAATTCTTAATACTCCCTAAATTCCAAGGACTTCAAAATAATTCAGATTTCAAAAGAATTCAAGTAATTCAGGGGATTTACAGAATTCAAGAAATTTGGGGGCTTCAGAATATTCAAAGAATTCAAGCAATTCCGAATATTCCAGGATTTTACAGAATGTAGGGAATTCGAATATTACATCAAATTAAAATATTTCAAAAGAATTTAAGGCATTCAAAAAATTTGAGGAATTTATGGAATTCAGAGAATATAAGGAATTCAGAAAATTTAAAGAATTCAGAGAATTTACAGAATTTGGAGAATTTCAGGAATTCAGAGAATTTAAGAAATCCTGGGAATATGAGGAATTCTTAGAATTTAAGAAATTCCGAGATTTTCATGCATTCTGAGAATGCAAGGGATTTGAAATATTCCAGGAATTCTGAGAATTCCGAATTAAAAGAATTAAGAGATTTTCAGTAATTCAGAAAATTCAAGCATTTCACGAATTCAGGGACTTCAGGAATTTAGAATTTTCGAGAAGTTCAGTGAATTTCGAATTTTTAAGGAGTTCCATTAATTTAGAATATTAGAAGATTTCGAGAAATTTGGTGAAATCAACGATTTTAGATAATTCAAGTAATTCAGAGATTTTCAGGAAATTAGGGAATCTTTCAAATTTTCATTACTTTAAAAATGTAGCTTTTAATGAAAAAACGAAGACTTTCATTTTAAGTTTTTATAGCTTTAAATAGTTAGTTTGAAAGGCTTTAAATTTGATATAGTACCATTTTTTAGTCATTCAAATTCAAAAATTTTCAATTTAAAACGTTCTAAACTTGAAAATAGTCCATTTTTATGTTATATTATTGATTAATTTTCAGTTTTAAATGCTGCGTAGTAAAATTATTTCAATTGCTAAGCCTAAGAATAAAAAATCATCCATTTTTGTAACATTCTAAGAAATTAAAAATGTACAATTTTAAGTATTTTAAGTATTTGAAAGTTTAATGCTGAAAGCTGATGAACGAGATAATTTTGTTTAAATTTAGGCTTTGAAGGATTTAAAAAAGGGAAAAGTCGTAAAAGTTTTTTAATATTTAAAACCATTCTGACTTTTTTTATACAATAAACTAAGAAGTTTAAAGACTTCACTCATGCTTGAAACACAAATTTTTAATTGCTATATATATTTTGAAAATTTCATTATTTTCACTGTAACTAGAGTTCACAGCCTTCTCCTTATTTCTTAAGTTCCCCTTTTCTCTTTAAAAATGCGATATTTGAAAAAAACTAATTACACGGAAAATTCTCTGAAATTACTAAGTGAACCCATTATTGAATAATAACACTGGACCACAAAATGGTTTTGGGAGTCTACTGGGATTCTAATATGTATACTTAATGTTTTTGGGGTCGCTGAACACGAATCCATTCGCAGAATTGAGCCAGCACGTCAGAATTTGCAGTAAAATTAAAAAAATGGTTAAAAACCTGCAATTTATGCATAAATTTCGTCCCCAAACAAAGCCCCAAGCCCACACACCCCAAGTCAAAAAGGTCCAAACCCACAAGCTCCATATCCACAAACTTACAAAACCCAAATCCACAAGCTCCATATCCACAAACGTACAAACCCCGAATCCACGAACCCTAAACTCACAAACCCCAAACCCACAAGCTCTATATCCACAAACGTACAAACCCCAAACCTACAAACCCCAAATCCACAGTTCCATATCCACAAACACACACACCCAAACCAACAATCCCAAACCCAAAAACCCCAAATTATAGCAATTTCTCAAATGGTATTATAAGATGTGAGATATTTGGGTTTGTGGAATGGAGGTTTGGGGTTAGTGGGTCTGGGGTTTGTAGATTTATGAATATTGAGTTGGCGTATTTGGAGTTTGTTGGTTTGGAGCTTGTGGATTTGGAGCTTGTTGGTTTAGGGTTTGTGGGTTTGTTGATATGGATCTTGTGGGTTTGGGGCTTGTTGGTTTGGAGTTTGGGGATTGTTGGTTTGGGTTTCGGGGTTGTGGGTTTGGGGCTTGTTATTTTGAGGCTTGTTAATTTGGTGTTTGTAGGTTTAGGGACGAAATTTATGCAGAAATTCCAGGTTTTTAATCATTTTTAGAATTTTACTGCAAATCCTGACGTGCTGGCTCAATTCTGCGAATGGATTCATGTTCAGCGACCCCAAAAACTTAAAGTATACATATTAGAATTCCGGTAGACTCCCAAAACCATTTTGTGGTCCTGTTTAATTAACGCCATTATAATATTTAAATAAATTATTTAGGAATAAATAAGGGACGCGCTTCAAGTCCTGAACTATTAAAAATAAATACTCTCAACAAAAATTTGAATCTGACACATTTTAAAGCAAGTTGAAAATGTGAAAACTGGAGAATGAAGTTGTTGTCCAATATAAAATTGGAACAGTTACAAAATATATAGTACTATTTAAATAAGTATTAGAATTTGAACACTTTTTAGTTAAGATATACAAATCTGAATACCTGATTAAAAAATGGAATATTCTAAATCAATCAACTGCAATGTTAAATGTTCCATCTGGAACAATTGTTAATTTAAGTTAAAGAGCACTGAAAAGTGAAATCGTTTGAGCTGAGGAGGAAGAAAATTGTGGGTTGGATTTCGACAAAAGTAAACGAAAATTTTAATCAGTAAAATTTAACTTTTTCAAATTTAAAATATTTTCAATTGTTTTAGAAATTATGACGAATTTTTTATATTTACAGCTTTTACCATTGAACAATAATAAAAAATTACGAAATTTAAAAATAAATTTTTTCCCTATTAGCAATTTTATAGTAAATGTGAAAAATATGTTTTTTAGATTCACATTTTTGTCGCGATTTATATTTTTTGGGATTAAATTTTTTTTGCGATAATAGAACGTCATTAACACCACGAAAAAAATGCTTCCCATGAATAACAAATAATAACATGTTTATTTTGGTTCAGGCTGAAGAAATTTCAGGTTCGATTCAATCAAAAAAACATGCTTTTATACATATTTAAAAAATTCTAAATAAGGCCAATTTTTTGTTTGGATTAAAAAAAAATTCTATTTTAAATTGAAGAAAGATAACAGAAGATATTAAACGATTCCAAAATTTTTTTCTTTACTTGTTTTGGATGTCGACCCGCATATTGTTATCCCTCTCGAACGATTCGATTAATTTTAACATTTTTACTTTCTTCTACTGAAGAGTGTAGATTTCAATTTATATTGAAAATATTAATTATAGATAGGAAGAAATGACAAATCTTGGAAATAAATATTTATCAGAACGATGTTAAACATACATAAATTCTTTAATGGCAAAAATCATTGAGAATTATTTAAAAATATAACATTTCTTATAAAAAGATTAATTGTTCTTTTCGACATGTAAAAATAAGGTTTTAATCTTCCCCGAGGGGTACATAATTCTTGCAATCAGTGTACACATCTCATGTAGTCAGTTGCAATTACCCATAATCACCTGCAATCACTCTGCAACCACTTTCCAATCACCTGAAATCACTCTCTGCAATCACCACTCTGCAATCACATCTCGATTTGGATATTATTTTTTATTTTTTAAAAGCTATTCAATTGAACAATAAAATCTATAATTTATTTTTGTAACGATTTGATCATTTAATTGAACATTTTTCGAAAAATAATATCTAAATACACTTATGGTTATATATCTACATACATTTTTAAAGAGAATCTTGTTGATGACTCGTCGTCTGGATTTTGATACGTGTGTAAATGTCAAATGTCGGTAATTTCTGGCATTTGAAAAAGTTAGATTTAAAAAAATAGTTAAATTTGTTAACAACTTCAGTTTATTTTCGTTTGTTTAACCTGAAATCAAAGTATTTTTAAAGAAAAATCATTAGAATTAAATCCAATCATTTATCTTTAAAATAATAAATATTTCAAGCTTAGATTTCAAAAAGTTGTATAATTTTTTAAAAATTATTCTAAGTTTCATTAGCATTTTAAGTAAAAAATTGATATTTTTAATGAAAAACTGTTATAATTTAAACAATATTTAGAATCTTTTGACAATTTGAGATTATGACAGTGTTTATCGTGGAAAAAATTGAATTTTTAACTGTTATAAATTTAGAATTCCATTTTCTTCAATTTTCAACAGTTGAAAAATAAACCTTTGGTTGTTAAACTCTTGAAAAATGATGAAAATTGAGATTCCATTTTGAACAGTTGAAAACTTAAGAAAAAAGATAAATTTATATTAAAAAAAAGTGTTAAAAATGCACTATTTAAATAATTTTACCTGAAAATGTAATAAATAAACATTTCAATCCTTAAAAAAAAAGATTGAAAATAGTCGATTTATTCGAAAGTAGTATAATAATAACAAAATTTTTTAAACAGAAATGTAACGGCTTGATTGGCTACTTATTGCACAAAAGTATATATTAATTTTGAAGTTAAGATATCAACAATCATAAATGTTGTCCTTGCATACCTTTTCCATTATTTTAGATAATAGATGCTATGGAATAACAAAAATTTGGCTTTAATATTAGTTTTATATTTTAATTTGAAAATTGCTTGCGAACAAAAATATTAAAAATCGTGCGCATGTATTTTTTCTAGTGAAATAAATAACTGCCACAATCGATACTTTTCAAGTTGATGTTGCTATCTTACCCAAAATCGTATTTTCGGCAAATCATAGAAATCATCAAAATTTCTATCAAAATTTATCTTGTTTCAAGGAGCTACCTTTTGAGTCACAATAGTGTTATATTCGAAATATTAAAAAAGTCTTCCTGTAAAGAAGTTTTTTTAATTTACAAGTCGGTATTAGCAGATCATAAAACATCGTCGAAAGTTCGACATAGGTAAATAATTTATGCGTTCTGAAAACGCCTAGAAATATAAAATAAAATTTGCATACTACCGTAAAAATGGGAGAAAATGATACTCATGAACGTTTTTTGAGAGAAATTGAAACGCTTTTTAACAATTATATTTTTTATTTCTTGATGTCGAATTATATTTAAATATCTCCAAAGTAGATTTGAACAATTTGTGTCATACGATTCCAGCTATTTCGCGTCATCAATTAAGCCTCAAGCCAACTCGACGTTTCGAGTTTTATTAATATTCCGACTCTACTATCAGTACATTTAAAACTGTGTTAAATCGCTTCATTGTATGCAACCATTTTAAATCGACTTAAATTTATTTGAAATAGCTTTGAATTAAATTTAAATTATTTTTAATTCACCTTGAAACCCCCGAAATCCCACATAATTCTCCATGAAGTCACTGCAATCACTCGGAATTCCACATGAAATCAGTGCACTCACTTACAATCACCTGCAATCACTTGAAATGATGCAATCGGTGTACAACAGAATTTGGAGTTATTTACCCCTCGATCTTCCCCCTATTTTTCCTCTTTATCGTGAAAAAATTACTCTATTTTTCCTTTTTTCAGCTCCTTTTGCACTGTGGTCCCTGTGTAACTAATATAAGTAGTCATAAAAGTTAAGCTTCTTTTTATCCCAAGTATTTTAGTACAAACAAAAATTAATATATATTTTTTGTTTGATGCAGGATAATTTTAAATGGAGACTCCTCTTGTGAGATTGTCAGATGAGGAAAGCGAGACAGTTTACGAGCCATCGGAAGATTCGTTTCTTCTCATAGATGCACTGGAGGCTGATTTGAATTCTATAGAGGTCATCATGCCAGGTATTTGTTTAGAAATCGGTAGCGGTTCTGGTGTCGTCATCACTGCATTAGCTATGGCTCTTCATGATCGATTTCCATCGTACTTTATGGCCTGCGATATAAATCCCCATGCTTGCAAAGTTACAAAAAGAACAAGCAGCACAAATTCAACAAAAGTTGATATAATCCAAATGGATTTAGTGACTAATTTACTTCCGAGAAACTTGTTTGATATTATCGTTTTCAATCCTCCCTACGTTGTCACAGAACCTCTCGAAGTTTTTGACGAAAGATTAATTTCAAAAACCTGGGCGGGTGGACTGGAGGGTAGACAAGTAATGGAAAGATTATTCGTGCACATTCCAGATTTGCTATCAGAGAAGGGCATTTTTTATTTACTTGTGATCAAAGAAAACGACCCAGAGTACATTATACAAAATTTCAGGAATTTGAGTATGATGGGTTCTATTATAGCTGAAAGAAAAATCAGAGGCGAGCATTTATACGTAATAAAATTTGTTAAGAATGATGGACAGCTGTGAAAAAACGGATTTTAAAAACTGTAAAATTATTGATACTTGTGCAGTTAAATTGTATATATTGGATTCTGTAACCGGGTGTCTACTCACCTGGAAAATCTGGAATTGTCAGGGAATTTGTATGTACCTGGAAAAACCTGGAGATGTCAGAGATTTTTTTTTCAAGTCAGTGGATTTTTTCAAGAAAGAGCTTAAGTTTTTTAAATCGCATTATGAAAGTAAATCAAAATACTTTTTCATTTATAAATGGATTTGCTTGTAAATCAATGTTTTTCAATGCAAATTTAATTATTCTATTTTGAGCTGAAAGTTGATCCTGAAACTTCAATTATTTGGTTCATAATTAATATTTTTTTCTTTTTAAAAATTGACCCTTTCTGATAAAAAAATTAATCCTCTTGGTTAAAAATGCATCTTTTTACTTAAAAATTGAACAGTTTGGTTGAATTAACTGTTTTTGATTAAAAATTAAAATCTTTTTTGGTTTTAATATTTATTATTATATTTTTTATTGGCAATTCATCTTTTCTGATGAAAATTTCACTACTTCTTTGAAAGCTTAACTGGTTGAAGTAGAACTATTCTGTTCAAAATTCGTCTGTTTTCGGTTGAAAGTGAATTTCGGCCAAAAGTCAGATATCTGAAAAAAACATTACTTTATATGAAAAATGTTAAAATTCACAACAATAAAATATTAATTTAAACCATTTTTTTGCAATTAAATTTTTTCTGCCCGACGCTTCTTACCAAATTTTGAAAAATGAGTGCATTTACGTCTAATGTTTTACGGGAAAACATTCTCTATAAATCTACTATTTCCAATTTTAAAAGTAAATTTTTGTATGGCTGAAATAGTTAGAACAATTTTTTTAAGAAAACATTTTTTAAACAAATAATTATATTTGAAGATTATTTAGTTATTTTTATAATTGAAAAAAGTAGAGTTGTAGAGAATGTTTGGCCGAAAAAAATAAGCCGTCATTTATTAAAATGCAATAACTTTTCAAAATTTGTTAAGAAGCGTAGGTCAGAAAAAATTTAATTGCAAAAAAACATGATTAAAATTAATGTTTTTTTAATGTGAATTTAACATTTTTCACTAAGACAGTTGAATATTCTATCGTTTTAGTTAAAAAATGATTTCTGGTTGAAAACTATTTTTTTTTTTAACTGAAAATTTAACATCTTTTTGCTTGAAACTTTAAAAGTTTAGTGGGAATTTTTCTTATTTTTTTAATGAAACACCTTTCCTTGTTGAAAATTCAACTTTTTGGTTGATTTAATATGTTTTTTTTTATTTAAAATTAAAATCTTTTTTGTTTTGAATGTGAACTTACATATTTCGTTGATCATTCATCTTCTTAGGTGAAAAATTATCTTTTTGATTTAAAAATCAACTATTCCGGTTGCAGATTGATCATTTTAGTTTCAATTTCATTACTCTGATTTAAAATTTTACTATTTTACTGAAAATTTAATCTCCATCTGTTGTTATTATTTTTTAGTTGAAAATTCAACTATGTCGTTGAGCAATTTATTCTTTTAAGTTTGAAAATTGAACTATTTGCAAGAAAATTAATGTTTTCTTTTGAAAATTCGTCTTTCTTGGTAGAAAGTTAATCATCTTGGATGAAAATTCATTTCAGAAGTTCCCAATTCAACTATTCCAGTTAAAGATTCTTTATATTATTAAAAAATTGGTCTTTTTTGGTTTGAAACTCAAGTATTCCAGGTGAAGTTTCATAATTTTAGTTGAAAATGTACCACCTTGGTTGGAAACGGAACAATTATGATGAAATTATAATTTTTTTTTTAATCAATTTTTTTAGCTGAAAATTTAATTGCTGCTTGGTTAAAATTCATCATTTTGATTCAAAATTCAAGTATTTTAGTTGAAAATATTTCATGTTAGGTCAAAAATGATCTTTTTGGTTTAAAATCCAACTATTCCAGTTGACTATTCACCATTTTAGTTACAAATTCATCACTTCTGTTAAAATAGTAAATATTTTGTTCAAAAATTAGTTGTTTTTTTGTTGAAAATTAATTTTTTAACTGGACATGTCACTGTTCTATTTTTTATTAAAATTTATAATATTTACTTGTAAAATTCAACTATTCGGTTAAAATTGATCTTTTTTAATTAAAAATATAACTATTTGTTTAAAAATTCTTTTTTTTAATTGAAATTAAATCTTTATATTTGAATATTGGTCCTTTTATTAAAAAATTCAACTCTTCCAGTTAAATATTTCTCACTTTAGCTAAAACTTTATCCTTTTGGTTTAATTTTTTTTTCATGTATTTAGTTGAAAGTTTGTATTTTTTGGTGGAAAGTTCATCATTTTGGTTGAAAATTTAAAGATTTGGTTAAAAATTAATTTATATTGTTGAAAATGCAATATTTTTTACTTGAAATATGAGGAATTTGAATTTTTTAAAATTGAATTTAATATAATACCCAGATTAATTTTACATTTAAAAAATACATTTCCCTATTTTCGGGAAAAATCTCCTTATTTTCCCTGATTTTGCTATCTATTATGAAAAATTATACCTGGAAAACCCTGGAATCGTCAGGGATTTTTTCAGGATTTGAGTAGACACTCTGTATAATTTGCTATAAGACAAATGTAAATACTAGAATGTATATAACACTAATGTAGATGGTTGTAAAATAAAAATGAATGAAATTTAAAAATTGTACAAGAATTTTATTCCACTATTATTACAACATCTTTTACTTACCATAGTATCGGAAATTAGATACACAGAATCTTAAACTAAAAACTAAAATGGTATGAATACTGTTGTAAACATTGCTAAAATAATCCTAATGAAAAACGCTAATGTCTTCATAAATAATTAACCATTACGTTGAAAATCAAATATTTTTACACTTTCTGCGATGAAGTTAATTAATAAAATCTAAGAATTACCAATTAAATTATTGGATCGGCTCTTACAAAATTATGGCAGTGAGTCTTCTAAAGAAGCATTTATGTCTCGCACTTTCTGCAAAGTCTATCGTAATTGACTTTTCCGATTATTTTGAACTTCATATAAAAATATATCAACGCTCTATTCGTGATTAAAATCACAAAAGTCGAATTCTATTTTGGAAATCTATGCCACTTTCTCTGAATTCCTTATTCCAAACAAGACATTTTTCTTTGCTCTCTTTAGAATAAAGAATTATTTGCTTATTATAAGTTCGATAAAAAATTCACTCTTTAAAATTCTCTACCTGCGCGAGAATTACGATACTACTGACGATAAATTGTATGCTTTCGATCTGTAGATTTTTTGTAATTTTGAGTACAAAATAACAGCACTTAATGTGCTTGATACGACAGCAGTAAACATCATAGAAAAGGCAGCATAAAATCCACTGTTGCTCAGGCAAACGTTACTGGGAGAAGCAACTTCTTCTACAATTTCTTCATTTATATTATCCAGAGCTTGAGTTGCCATCGGACTTAAATCGTCTGGCATCACAACTCTGAATCCTCGGCCAACTCTAACAGCATTCGATGCAAGATTGGCGGTTGTATTCAGTGGAGGAATAAAGCTTACGGATCGGCGTCGCCTGCCTGGGTCAATTTGCTGAAAAAAAATGTATTATATATATTTTTTTTTCATTTGAGAGGACTGAAAAATCCCGAAAAATTAAATTGTCGACAGAAAATGCCGAATTGTAAAATATCTGAACCATAAAATTGCCGAACTTAAATAATTATACTTTTTTTAAATAAATTAAATGATTGAAATTACAATTTAATTGTTTGTATTCGGAAATTTTCTAGTTCGGATATTTTATAATTCGGCAATTTTCTGTCGGGAATTTTTCAATTCGATAATATTATAAACTGTTCGGCGATTTTATTATTCAGGAATTTTCTAATTCTAAAATTGTATAATTCGGGGATTTTATTATTCGGAAATTGAGCAGTGTCGGAATTTTTATTTTTCGGAATATATTATTATTATTTATTTATTAGTATAGATCAGTTTGAAATCTTGTAAAATTCTTATAAAAGGAAAAATTCGGGAATTTTGATGATTTGCGTTCTCTTGGCACTCTTGACTTTTGATCTTCAAAATCATCACAGTTGAAGAATTTTTATTTCTAGTTCTTTGACATTTAACAATTTTAAACCTCAAATCGTTAAATTTGAAGAATTATCCATTGTATGTCTTCAAAATTGTAGAACTTTAAATTATAAATATTAAAAAGGTAAGAGTTATTAATTTAAAAAAATGTGCAATTAAAAATGAAGTAAGTTGTAAGTTTTGCAATAAAAAATTATGTAATTTTGATGGTTTATATTCGAAATTTCTTCAATTTAGTGGATTTAGAATTAAAACTTGATTTTTGATCTTCAAAATCAGCCAAATTTAAGAATTTAAAATTATACATCTTTAAAATTGAAGAGCTTTTAATTTTTAGAGTTTACATTTAAAAGTTATGCAAGTTTTACGTTTCACAATTTAAAAAGCATAATTTTTATTATTTACATTCTAAATTAATTTAATTACGAAGATTTTGAATTGGAAAATTTACTTTTGATCTTCAAAATCATTAAAATTTAATCTTTTTTATTTATTAATCTTTAAAATTCATGAATTTTTCATTTGAATCCCCCAAATTGTATAACTTTAAATTGTAAATCTTTAAAATTGATCAGTTTTAATTTTGGTAATTTAAAAATAAAAAAATGCAAGTTTTATGTCTTACAATGAAAAGTTCTCGAATTTTGATGATATGCATTTGACATTTAATCAAATTGGAGGATTTAGAATTGAAAACTTGAATTTTGATATCCAAAAAAATCAAAATTTAACATTTTTTATTTATACATGTGTAAAGTTCAAGTTTTTAAAAATTATAACCCATTAAAATTGAGGAGCTTTTAATTTAAAAAATTTTAAATTATGCAAGATTTAAGTTTTGCTATAAAAAATTTTGTAATTTCTTCAAAATCATACTATTGAGAAATTTTTATTAACACATCTTGAAAAATGAAGAATTTTAATCTGCAAATCATTAAATTGAAAAATTTTCAACTGTGAATCATTCAATTTGTAGAACTTTCAATTGATCTTCAATATCATCAAAATCATCACTGTTATAGGATTTTTGATGAATCTTTAAAAAAGGAGCATTTTCAATTGTAAATCTTCCAAATTGTAGAAGTTTGAATAATAAATCTTTAAGATTTTTACGTTTTAAATTTTGACCATTTATATTTAAAAATTCTGTAATTTTTATGAATCAGATACGATATTTTTAAGTTTTTAATTTACAAATTCTGAAATTTTTATAATTTTCTTTTGAAATTTCTTCCAAGTTGGAAGACTTATAAATGAAAACTTGTCTTTTGATCTTCAAAAACACAAAAAAATTAGAATTTTCATTTATACGTCTCCTAGATTGAAGATGTTTTAATTTGGAAAATTTACAATTAAAATTTATGAAATTTTTAAGCCTTGCAATGAAAGATTCTGTAATTTTGATGATTTACATTTAAAATTTCATCAATTAGAAAGATTTAGAATTGAATAATAATTTGAAAAGCAGTAATTTTTAGGATTTACATTCAACATTTCAGCATTTTGGAAGATTTACCATTGAGATCTTGCATTTGGATTTTTCAAATCATCAAAATTAACTAATTTTTATTTATACATTTTCAAAACTGAACATTTTTAAATTGTGGATCTTAAACATTGAACTATTAATCAAAATTAATCAAAAACTACATAATTTCAAATTATATACATTACAGATTTTAGGATCTTCAAGATTTTCTATAGTTCATTCAAAAAATGGTCAAAATCTTTATATTTTTAAACTATAAAAATTCATAACTAAACAACTTTTTGAATTTTTTATTGTAAATATTAAATATTACTGAAGGGCGATTAAAATTAAAGTTGTTTATTAATTTATGATTGTTAATTAAATTTTATATTACTTTAAATTGAAACATACAGCGTAGCACAAAATACAAGTTGCAGAAAAGGAACTTGTTTTATTTTCGACTGAGAATTTTTCGAGATTATTGCATCTTAATATTCTATAGCTTATACAAAAAATATTGGTTGTACACGCAATGATTGTAGTTTTTCGTACTTCTTTGTAAACAATTTTTCATCAGGGATTAAAAAATGATTTGATTTAGATTTTAAACAATAATTTGTATGGAATTTTTGATAACAAAGTAAAATTATCTGATAATGGGTTTTAAGGTTCAAAAATAGTGATTTATTATCTTAATGGCGGCAACTAGCAAGCACAATTAAAAATGACCACTGATTTTGAAAAATATACAAACAAATATTTGACTTGTTTGACCCTTTTTCGATTTTTCTTAGGAAGAGTTGTTTCAATGAAAAAAATTGTCACAGCCTAAAAAATGTATCCCATAGAGGTCCATAACATTCATTTAAACAATTTTTTAACACCACCAATAATATTGAGTTAAATCAACAAAACCATGCTTTCGGGTTTTCTTGGCAATTTTGGCGCAATTCATCAGAAATTTTTGTTCGATTGAGACCAAATTTTACTCAGCTGCTTTTCAGGTAAAAAATAAAAGAACCTTATGGTCCTTCGTTTTTTGAAATTTGTATTTTTCGCTGCGCTCAACAAAAAAATTCGTTTAAAAATGTTACATATTCTATTTTAAATTTCAAAACGTACCTGATTTTCTTCTGGGCAAGCTAGACAATCAGTTTTGCAAAGTTCCACGTTGCATTCAATGAAAAGATCCATTACATCCGGAAATTTGAAGGCTTGGAAGAAAGCATATGCAATTAGCGATGCACCAGTATTTCCAGTTTCTTTCGTCTTTTGGAAGGCGCCGAAGATTTTTGGTTTTAAGATACAACCCCTTTCGTCAGTCAGTTGCACCACATTTGTGGATGTATCGTCTCGAGCAATGCAATCTCGAACCTGGCGATAATAAGAAATTTAAATAAGACATTATTTTAGGAGGGTTTGGCCCTTCTTGAAATCTATTATGAAGATTTATGAAAATTTATAAGATCTTTGGAATTTGCATGAAATCTTTTTAAATTCTTGAAATCTTTGGAAATCTTCGAAGTATTTTGAAACCTTTGACATCTGTGCTACATCTTTCAAATCATTCAGAAATCGTTTTAAAGTCTTTAGAAATTTTGCAAGTGTTTCGAAATCTTTTGGAATTGTTTGAAATTCTTTTTAAATCCTTGTTAAATCTCTTAAATATTTTGAAATCTGTACAATCTTTGTGAAACCTTTAAAAGCTTTGTCAAATCATCAAAAGATTTGTGAAACCTTTGCTAAATCTTTTAAATCTTCTTGAAATCTTTCAAATCTCTCTGAAATGTTTCAAATCCTTGTGCAATCCTTTAGAATCTTTTGAAATCTTTAACATTTTTATGTGAATTCTTTATGCAATCTTTGAAAATATTTTTTGAAATCTGCTAAATCTTTGAAATCTTTGTGCAATCTTTAAAATATTTTTTCAAATCTTTGAAATCTTTTAAATTATTGTGTAATCTTTCAAAGCTGTCTGAAATGTTTGAAATCCTTGTGCAATCTTTTAGAATTTTTGAAATCTTTAAAATTGTTTTGAAATCTTTGTGCAAGCTTTAAAAAGATTTTTTGCCATCTATTAAATATTTTTAATTATCCTGAAATCTTTCAAATCTGTCTAAAATGTTTGAAATCCTTGTGCAATCTTTTTTATTTTTGTGAAATATTTCAAAATCTTTTTAAATTTATTTTAAGACACTCTGAAATCTTTGAAATCTTCATGTAATCTTCGAAATATTTATGAAATCTTGGTGCAGTATTTTGGAATCTTTGTGAAATCTCTGAAATCTTTGAATTCGTTGTAAAATATTTCGAAATTTGTAAAAGTTCTTTTGAAATCTTTGTGCAATCCTTGAAGGCTTTAAAAGTTTTGTAAAAACTTTGAAGTGCTTATAAAAATTTTTTAAATCTTTGTGCAATCATTTGAAATCTTTAAATTCTTTGTGAAATATTTTGAAATCTTTTCAAATTCTTTTAAATCTTTTATGTGAAATATGTCGGAATCTTTTGAAATCTTTAAAAGCTTTAAAAGTTTTGTGAAAACTATAAGTGTTTATAAGATCTTGTAATTCTTTATGAAATAGTTCGAAATCTTTTGAAATTCTTTGTAGATCTTTTTGAAATCATTAGGAAATTCTGTTGAAAACTTTTGAAATCTTTATAAAATTTTTTTTTGGAATCTTTTGAAATCTTTGTGCAATCTATAAAAGCTTTAAAAGCTCTACGAAATCCTTGAAATCTTTCTGACATTTTTTGAAATGTTTGTGAAATATTGCGAAAACTTCTAAAATATTTGTCACATCTTTTATATAATTGAAATCATTTTAAATCTTTTGAAAAGTTTGAAATCTGTTGAAATCTTTGTACAATATTTTAAATATTTTAAAGTCTTTGTAAAATCTATAAAAGCTCTAAAAGCTTTGTGAAATCTTAGAAATATTTATGAAATTTCTTCTTAAATATTTTCCAACCTTTGAATTGTATATGAAATGTTTCGAAATCTTTTGAAACTTTTGGGAAATCTTTTAAATCTTTGACAAATCTTTAAAAGCTTTCTGATATCGTTCCTAATCATTGAAATCTTTATGAAATCTTTGGATATCTTCTGAAATATTTCTAGAACTATTTTTTAATCTTTTAAATCTTTGAAATAATTTTAAAATCTTTTGAAATTCTTTGGAATCTTTTGAAAAATTTAAAATCTGTTGGAATCTTTGAAATCTGTGTGAAATCTTTTAAAAACCTTTGACAAATTTTTTTAATCTTTTGAAAACGATAGATATGTTTGAAATCTTTTCAATCTTCTGAAATCTTGAAATTTGGTGTATAGTCAAACCTCGTAATTAAATTTCATTAAAAAATGGATTACGACTTAAAAATAATTTCGAACCTGAAGATCAAAGTCATTATCTCCTTCGACGGATACAACTAAAGTCATAGTTTCTCCAATCTTGACAAGACCATCAGCCGCTGGAGCAAACGGACCCTTTCCGATTTGAATATCCAATTTAGCCGAGGCAGTATCTCCACTGAAGGTCACAATTTCCTGATTCAACATATCCACAGAAAGACTTACAGTGAGAGCTTTATTGATATTTCCTTCCCACAAACAACGTACTCTCCGAACCGTGTCCCAGACTTCCTGAATCCCTGGTTCATTCTACAAACATTGTAATTTTTTAATAATATCCTTTGTTTTAATACAAAATTAGCTGAAATCTTTTTAGGCTTTTTAGCTGAAATCTCTTTTTTATTTACCTGTAAAACTAAAACGTTTTCCAAATAGGCCTGGCCAGCCTCTCCTTCGAATTCATTGATGAATTGTGTTCCACAAGAATCCAAGCTCACAGTGAAAGAGAATTTCGTATTAGCGGAATTTGCCTCCACGTAGCGACACTCGGGCATCATGTAGAAACCCTAAAAAATATCTCTTGTAGTATCATTTACTCTCTTTACTTTGTGAATCTCTTCGCCTGGTGTGATTGCTAGAGTGATTGATCTGGTAAGTTCCGCTTACCCCGAAAGGGATTCAGCCTAATCGTATAATAACAATAATAATAATTTACTATAATAATTTTTTACCTTTGAGTATATTATTCCATCATAAGCTCGGTTGAACTCAACATTGATGGTCATCATAGTTTTGCTGCACTCGACTTCGAGGTTGTGGATATGCGGTGGGTGATTCAGATCATCATCAGCTGGCACTGTTCCGGTTCCTTCTTCACCTGAATAAGAAATTACTATTTCATGGACCAATCCAGTATTTAAAAATTACTCTGATATTTGACAGTTCTATAGACTGATTTCTCATGTAATCGGAAATTTGACAGGATGGCTGCAAATATTAATTTTTAAAATTCCCTGATTTTTTCCTGATCGATTTTCCATTTTCCTTGACGATTAATATCAAAAGAAAAGCATTTTAATTTTGTAATAATTTTAAAATAGAATCTTTTATAAACGGAACAGAACAATTTCAAATAAAAATTTTTTAATTTCAAATTTATTTATTCTTGCAAAAAGAAGGTGATTTTTTTAATTTTTAACTATGAATGTATGCGTCCGACAGGACGAATTTTCAGTAAAACAGTTACATTATTGAGCAAAATAGATTACTTTTTAACAAAAGGATTACATTTCAAACCAAGTAGTTGTATTTTTAACCAAAAATATGCACCTTCAACCGAAACATTTTTTTTAACAAAATTGTTTAACTATTATCCAAGTAGTTGCACTTTTAATTTAAAAAGATCAATTTTTACAAAATAGTTCAACTTTGAACGAAGGAGAGGCATTTTCAACCAAAAAGATGACTCTTCAACTGAAATAGTTCAATCTTCAGTTTAAAAAAATGCAACCAAAAACAAACGAATTTTCAACCGAAAAGTTGAATTTGAAAAAAATTATAAATTGAAAAAAAGATTTTTTATAAAATTGGTTCAACCTTTTCAACCAAAGTGCTTCAATTGTCAACAAAAAAAGAGGAATTTTTAACGAATGATGGAATAGTAGATATTTTCACCAAACAAAATTTTAATTTCTAATAAAAAAGAGTTGAATTTAACTAAAAATTACAAATTTTCCACAAAATAGTTGAATCCTTAATCAAAAAAAAAGATTACTTTTTTTAACGAAAATGTTAAAGATACATATACAGAAAAAAAATTAATTTCAACCAATAAGAAAACCAAATTATCAGAAAATAGTCCGGTTTTAAAACAAAAAGACGAACCTTAAAAAAAAAAGACTTTTTAACAAAGCTGTTTTACTTTTACCTACGTAGATGAATTATCAATTCAAAAAGATCAATAAAAAAAATAGTTAAACCTTTAACCTAAGAGATGGACTTACAAGTGAAATGATGAATCTTTAACAACGAAAAATAATTTTTATCAAATTAGTTCAATCTGCATCCATGTAGTTCAATTTTCAACATGTAATAGTAGACATTTCCACGAAAAAAGGTTTTAATTTTAAATAAAAAACGGCTAAATTTAACCAAAAAAGAATTTGCCACAAGATAGTTGATTCCTTAAGCAACAAATATTTTTGTTAAAAAACAAAAGATACGTGTCTCATATTTTTATTGGAAAACAACATATTTGTACCCCAAAAAATGCCGTGACATCATCAGGGTCAGACTGCCCGATTTTACATGAAATCGGCCTACAAACATTTTTCGTGAATGATGAATAGCTTTTCGTCTTACCTCCACCTGGCGCAACGCCGGTATCAGGTCCAGGAGCTGGTCCCGGACCTGGTGCAGGTCCTGGTGTTGGTCCGGGTGCGGGACCAGGTCCTGGTGCTGGTCCGGGTGCGGGACCAGGTCCCGGTGCTGGTCCAGGTGCGGTACCAGGTCCAGGACGACCATTTGGCTGCGGTGTTGGGAAATTAGGCGTTGGTCTCGGATCCACCGACGGGTATCCACCACTGGAAGGTGGAAGGTAAGTTGTGGATTGCGGCGGAAATCCGCTCGAACCGGAAGCTGCAGAGGATGAGGATCCAGAGAATGGCGGGGATGGTCGAGGAGTGTAAGGATATCCATTAGTTGAAGAGAAGCCGGTCTGTACGTTGGGTGTGTAAGTGGGCCTTGGAGAGGAAACTGGTGAGGCAGAGTATCCATTGTTAGGAGTAGAGTATGGTGGTTGTTGCGACGATGCAGGTTGGAAAGGTCGCGGCTTTTCCGGCGGCCTTTGTGTAGTATAAGGTGGTAGATAAGCGTTATCCTGCTGCCGCGCTAAAATAGTTAAATAAAATAACATCTTTTTCGAGACGATAAAAATCCTATAAAGATTTTAATTTTAAGTTAATAGCAAGAATTTTCTATAAATAATAAAATGGGGAAATTACTTTTTCTCACGTTCTGCGATTGGTAGATATTTTGAATCCACTCAAGAATATTTCTTGCCATTATATCAGCTGCTTTGTCGGAAGTAGCCCGTATAGTTCTAGAATTAACTAATATATTTTTTTATTTAGATTAGTAAATCAACTTTGAAGTTAAAATTAGTAGAAACTATGTGATAAAAGCCTACCTGCTTCGGAGTTAACGAACAAGGCATGTTCATATCCTTCAGTGACTACCAAACCGAAGAAGTTCACAATGAAGGCCGCCGCAAAACACTTCATTGTGGACCTGAAATATTAAAACGATAGATATTTAATTATTTTAGATTTGACGGACTGAAAAGATCTTAAAACAGGGTTAATTGGGTGGTTTTCCACAATAATAGGAAAATCAATAATTTGAAATACAATTAATATAGGTACCAATGTACCATATTAAATTCAATATGAACTGCTTTGTACTCCTCAGATTTCCAGTCGAGATATATTGACTTTTCAACAAATTAGTTGAATTTTCAAAAAAATATGAATTCTAAACGAAAAATATAATGTTTGATATTTCAACCCAAAAAATTGTAATTTGAAAATAAAATCAGCTGAATTCAACCAAAAATAAGAATTTCCACACATTGAAACCGTTGAATTTTTAACAAAAGAGTTCAGTTTGTATGCTAAAAATTCGGATGTTTTAGAAAGCCGTTGATTTGACATTCTAAAAGATGAATTTTCAACACAAAGTTTCATTTTGAACCACGGAAAATGATTTTTTTCACGAAATAGTTTAATTCCTAAGCAAATAGTTGATTTTTTAGCTTATTAAAATCACATTATTAAATCAATTTTTTTTAAGTTTCAAGTAAAGAATACGAATTTTTCAGAGGACAGTGAATTTAGAACAAAAAAGGTTCTTTTCAAGCAAGAAAGATGAATTTTAGACTAAAAAAAAGATGACCCACAAAGATGACTTTTGAACAAAATAGTTTAGATTTAAACAAAGAAAATAAATTTTGAAAAAAAAACAGTTAGATTAAAAAACAAATAGTTAAATTTTTAATCTGCAAAAACGTATTTTTAACCAAGAAGATTAATTTTTACCAAAAGACGAGTTGTTAACAAAAACGTTAACTTTCAACGAAAATTTCCACAAGAAAATTAATTTTCAGTCCAGAAAGATGAATGTTTGACTAAAAAAGAATAGTTTTTGAACAAAAATCAAATCGTTCAATTTTCAACAGAAAAAAAAGAATTTTCAACCAGTTGAATTCCACTAAAAAATAAAAACTTTAAACAAAATAGTTGAATTTTCAAGAAAATAATTAAACTTTCAATATAATAGCTGAAATGTTAACCTACAAAAATGAATTTGTAACCAAATAGTCGAATTTTTCAACAAAAAAGATTAAGCGTTGACCAAAAACGAAATAATTTAATTTTGAATTTAAGGATTAATTCTGATCCGAAAATATAATCGTTCATATTAAAGCGAAATTATCTTTATCTTTAGTTAAAAACGCACAATTGTAATTAACGAATTTACAACTCGTTAACTTTTTGTCGTAGGATAATCGCTAAGATTTCATTTTAAATAATTTTGTATACTTTATAAATTAAGTATCGCGGACCTCATGTATCTCTTAATCGAAAGTAGCAATACAAGAAAACGTGTTCAGAAAATGTTGCGATTTTCCGTTTTTTGTTATTAACAATCAATTGATTCAGATATCAGCCTCAAACATGTGAAGACCTTAAAACAACGTCCATTCGAACATTTTAAGACAAAAATCTCATTGTCTCTAATTTGTTCCAGCAGAAATCCTAATTTTACTCTACTTGTCTATCTGATAAAGGAAGTAGATATTTTCTCTCTTAGCTTTCATCCCTTTCTAAAAAAAAACATCTCGGAACGAAAATGCTGCCATCAAGATGCATATCAACTTTCCCAAGCCTGTCTGTCCGGCTTCGCCGACCCTGGAAGGTCGATTCTAAATAAAAATCGAGGAAGAAGCATTTGACATGTACATTGG
This sequence comes from Belonocnema kinseyi, assembly GCF_010883055.1. Taxonomy (NCBI): domain Eukaryota; kingdom Metazoa; phylum Arthropoda; class Insecta; order Hymenoptera; family Cynipidae; genus Belonocnema; species Belonocnema kinseyi. The sequence continues at coordinate 84,944,911 of NC_046659.1, read as the reverse complement.
CAAGAGTCAGGACATTGTAAATTTACCACATAGATCTTGAGGAATCAACACTTTTGCAGTCCTGCTGTTCATGGAAAGTAGAAAGTGGCCATTATGAAATTAATAGGCATGATAGCACGTTTTGGAAAGGTGACGTCATTGTTGAGTGGATGGAATATAATAATATATTGTATCGGGAGAAAGACTCGAGTGTCTCAAAACCCCTTCAAGATTTTTAGAGACGCAACTGAGTAGATGGAGAGCTGATAGATGTCTTTGCGTTTCCGAAGAGATCTAAAGAGATTTCGTAACAATTTCAAGTAGATGCTAATATTTTTAAAGCCTACGTGAAGTCTACATCATCGAGTCATGGACATGAGCTGTCGGTTAATAAGTACTTTCAAATATAGTAATATGGGATAAAAGGGCAACTTTTACTCGATGACAATGAACTAATTATGTAATAGAAACCAATATAGAAACGAGATCTTCAAGATGTTATTTCAGTGATCCCAAATACTTCAAATTTCAGGTTCTTTCGAAATTCAACTTCTTTTCTTATTGTTAAAGGAGCAGACTTCACACTCTTCTCCCTATTCCCCCCTTTTCGGCCATTTAAAGAATTCCTCGTTTTTCCTGGTTTTAAAAAAAAATTCCCTTTCTCCCCCAATGAGAAAAGCCAAACATTATTGATAAATATGAGTTCTTCTCAACTGAAAAATGTACTATTATATTTTTAGCTAGGACTTCTTTTTTTTTGGGTACAAACTTTGTTAAAAACTCAACTGTTTCTCTTTTTTAATTCTCCTTTTGGGCTCTAAATTCAACTATCTTGTTGAAAATTCATATTTTCGATACTTAAGTCTATTGTGAAAAAATGAGTCTTTTTCGCTTTGGATGACACATTTTTCTTTTAGGACTTAAAGTCGTTCTTGGTCGAACTTGGTTCAACTTTTTTTATAATATACAAATGTTTGATTAAAAAAGAATGTCAATTGGATTGAATATTCATCTTTGAATAAATAAAGTCATATTTTTGTATTCAGAGATAATCCCAGTAATCCTGAAATTAGTTCCAGTAGTCGTGATGTAAATTTTCATGCTCTTTTATTTAATTCGGATGAATATAATTTCTATTTTTTATTATAAAATGCTAAAAAGAGTGGGGTTTATCATTAAATGTTACTTTTTACATATTTTTGAACAATTTATTCAAATTACAACCAAGTTTCACAATTACTGAGACGTTTAACTTAATTTTTGTTTAATTGAAAAGTCTACTATTATATATTTGATACAAAAATCATCTCTCTTGGTTGAAAGTTTTTAAAAATTTTTTGGCCAGAAAATCTTTCTAGTTGAAAATTTGTCTGTCTTGAAAATTAATCTCGTTTGACTAAAAATGCAACTAGTTGGTTGAAAATTAATCTGTCCTTTTTTATTGAAAATTCATTCTTGGTAGAAAAGTCATATTTTGGTACCAAGATAATTCTTGTTTATTAGGAAGACTGCTATTATATTTTTTGTTCAAAATTCATCTCTTTTACTTGGAAATTAAACTAGTTTGTTAAAAATTCAACTCCTTTGTTAAAAAATGCGTTTTTGTGTTTAAAAATCTCAAAATTTGGTTGAAATTATTTAGAAACTCAATTACAGAAATCATTAATTCTTGACTACAAAATATTTATTAGTTACAAATTCGTCTGTTTGTTTTTTGAAAATATATATTTTTCGGTTGAAAATGCAACTTTTTGGTTTAAATTTAATCTGTTTTCGTTAAAGATTCAATTATTTTGTTGAAAATAAACTTTATTTTTAAAAATTCATGATTTGGACTTGAAGATTCAATTGTTTCTTTTTTAGAAGATTCATTTTTTGCCTTCAAAATTGAACAATTTGTATGCATTTCTTTTTCTTAACTGAAAAATTTTTTTTTGTTGATAAGTCAACTATTTGATTAAACGCTAAACTTTTTTGTTTCAAATTCATCTTTTTTTGCTTAACAGTTCAACTATTTCTTTAAAAATCAATTGTTTTGTTGAACATTAATTGTCGTATTTTGAAATGTAACTATTTGGTTTAAAATTTATCTTTCTTGATTAACAATGAACTTTTTTGTTGAAAATTCATCTTGTCGGGCTTAAAAGTCAAAATGTTTTCGAAAAGTTGCCTTTTTAGCTTGAAAACTCAACTCAATAGGATTCTACAAAGTTTTCTTTTACTACATTTTTGGTGGACTACTAGATAGTTTATATATGCAGTATAAAAAAAGCTTATAATAATTAAAAATAATAATAATTAAATAAATAATAATAATAAATAAATAAATAATAATTAAAAATTATGAAAGAATTAACAATGTTCAATATTTAAATATTTGTTAAAACTTGCAAATAAATACAAAATTGAGTATATATTTAATAGCTAATAGTCAACAAAAGAAATCTCGTATAGAAGCCGACGTTGGATTTTTCAGTGGGCTCGAAAACTCATCGTTTTTGGTTGAAAATGAACTCTTTTGTAGAAACTGCAATATATTTCGACTTGAAATAATAGGAACATGATTCCTGAGTTAATTTTATTATAATTAATTTATTCCTAGATTATTTCTCTATTTTTGCGAAAAATCATCCTATTTTTCCTAGTTTAGGACTATTTTAGTCAACTTTTCCCAAAATTGTTTTTCTCAAGGCGTCGGCTGAAAATGTACATTTTACCAGTTTATTCTAAACTACTTGATCAAGAATTAAATAAGGTGAAAGAGAACAATGACACTCTTGCAACAGCATAGTTACCTAAACTTTTTTGTTGTCTCATTGAGCGTCATTTTAAATGCCAGTAGGCCGAAAGACATGCCCCTGTTTCTAAATAAAAAAGTGAAAAGTGTATAATTACAAAATAAGCATTTTAGTTTCATAGTCACTTTGCACTTTATTTTAGGGGTCAACCATCAAGTACGGAAAATGTTTTTTCTGAAATTTCCAACACCCCTTCCCCCTATGTAAGATACTATAAGATTTGATATGACTATTATTTTTATTTCAAATTCAACTGCTTTTATTCAAATTTGTCATTTTTGATTGAAAATTCAACTATTTTGTTACAAAATTCAACTATTTAATTAAAAATAAACTTTTTGTAGAAAATGTGTCTTTTTTCTTGAATATTCAATATTGTTTGTTTATTATGGCAATTCAACTACTTGGTTCAAAGCTGAACTATTTTGTTAAAAATTCATCATTTTAGTTGGAAACTTATTTCTATGATTCAAAATTTAACTATTTAAAAGTTTTCTAACTGAAAACTTAATTTATTCCGATTTTTTTTTTGAAAATCTTTATAGTAAAAAATGTATCTTCTGGTTTGAAAATTCATCTTGTTAGTTGAAAATTCGTTTCTTTAGAAGAAAATTTAAGTGCATATTCTGTTGAAAATTCCTGTTTACTTTTGTTTGAAAATTAATTTATTTCTTAATGTAACTTTCAGCTATTCCATTTTTGGGTAAAAGTTTTTTTTCCCGTTCACAATTGATCTGTTCAGGTGAAAATTCACCTTTTTTTGGCAGAAAATTAATCTTCTTGCTTTAAAATTTATCTTTTCGATCGAAAAGTCATTTTCTAGGTAAAAAATTGAACTCTTCTATTTTATGTATAAAGTTTTTTTTGTAGTTGAAAAATCAACTGTTTGGTATTTGGTTCAAAATTCATGTATTTTGTTGAATATTCGTCTTTTTTGGTAGAAAATCAATCTTTTTGGTAAAAAATGTATCTTCTAGGTAAAAAATTTATCTTTTTGGTTGTAAACTCAACTATTTGTTTGAAAATTTCATTTTTGTTTTTGAAAATTCATCATTTTAGTTGTATTTCAATTGAAACATCTTTTACATGCACAATCTCATTTATTCAATTTTGTAACATTATTTTCAAAAACTTATAGCACAATTAATTACGATTTTCCTTCAAGAGAAAATTCACTTTTAGTCGAGATCGCATTTCCTGTGGACTTTCCTCTATTGTATATTGTAATATCTTTGGTTTTATTTCATTTTACTGTTTACTAAAAATTGAACGCACGTATGAATTTTTAATCTCCCCCTCACACAAGACATAGTAAAAATTGACCACCCTCCACACACACAAATCATCTTACCTAATTTTTAAAGGACCCCTCATGTTTAAAAAAACAAAGTCAGAACTTGACAGTCCTAGAATTGATAAATTTTTGTTATTCGAATTTTGGACAAGCAGAAAAAGGATTCAAAAAAAGAATAAAAATTGCGGGTAAATAGATCCAGGTACGGAGGAATTGTGACGATGGATGTTCAAATTGTTTTCTAGCTTATAAATAAATAAATAAATAATTGAGCAACGCGATTTCAATGAAAGAATCTGAATAATGCAGGTAGAGTAATGTTCGAAGGATAAAAAAATTCTCTACGAATGCGTACGACCTTGCGGGGTGCGCGGGGGCAACGACTGCTTTCCAATCTTCAATCTGCTTTAGTTTGATCGCGACCAGGTGAAACTAAATCGTGACGACTCCGCGTTAGAGGATTACTATATTACACTGTACATACTTTCAGAGTTGTTTAGAACTCTTGGCAAGCGAAGTTCTGTAGTTCTTCAAGGAGAGTTCGAAAAGTCAACCGAGGAGTCGTGCACGATGAGGCGAAAGGTGAAAGTAGCATCCAGCGGAATCATCAAGTACCGTCCTCAGATTCGCTTGTGAAAACTTTGCGAGCACTAAATTCATTAAGACTGTCTAGCAAGTCCCATTTGCACAAGATGACAAATTTAATTATATTGGCAACATATTACAGATTGAAAACAAAAATTAAAATTGAACCTGCTGATGTAACTAGAGAAGAGGAATCCAATCCAATTATTAAAAAGTATATCAGTGCCACTTTCGATTAATACCTCGAAACTATTCTGTCGTCCTGATGAAGGAACTATGCAACTGCATTGAAAAAACGCGTTTAGATCTGCACCTTTTAACCTACGAGAGTTTTTGAAAAAAAAGTAACGTCCATGGGTAAATCGCACATGCTCTATTCATTGAAACGAAACTGTCATTTTCAATCACTTATATACAAAGATATTAGTATTAATATTCATGAAAAAAGTCGCCGAGACTGAGTAAGAAATCAGTCTCCAAGATCTCCGATTTACCTGATGGAAAAACTCAAGTTCCCTAAAAATCATAGGTAAATCGGACTTCATAAACTGAGGCCCAGCGGAGAAGACACTTTGTCTAGTTTTTTGTATACATTATCTAAAAAGTAAAAAAGAGTCCCGGTAATGGCAGTTTTTATTTTTGAGTAAAATCTATTTTTTATGTAATAATTGAAAGAAAAAAATGCGCCTTATTAGCAGCACCACGATAACACCACCATCGCTATAGTAGAGTTTACATCTATTTTTGCTCTTGTCACTCACGAAATCAAAAATCGCGTCTTCATTTGACCTCGGTTTATGGAGTCCAACTTACTAGTGATTTGCGTTAACAACTACAATCGTCCAAAAATTTATAAATTACAAATGTGTGGTTAAATTAATATTTCAAAACTATCTAGTTCGTTACTGTAAATATTACACATGTTTCATGTTCGCGCTTTTGGCTGGAGATTAGTATTTTTCTTAAAAAAAATTTATTATTAAATCAGAAAGATTCGAAAAAGACTTGAAATTCCTAAAAATTTTGAGTTGTGTCGCCCCCCCCCCCCCGGATATTAGCATTTTTTAACCAAAATCATCATTGAGATTAGCATTTTTTAACAATTTTAGGGTGTGTTAGCGTCTTACATTGGAAATGGGTATTTCTAATCAGAAATTATTAGATTTTAAAGATTCATACATTTGTAACAATTTTCGCTTTAGTTAGCGTTTTTTAAAGAAATTTGAGATTTCAAATCAAAATGATCAGATATTATAGGTTCATAATTTCTTAAGCACAATAGGTTACGTTAGCGTTTTACATCAGAAATGGTTATTTTACGTATTAACATTAAAAATGATTCTAATTTTTAATAGAAAAAAATCACATATTTGAACAATTTTAGATTATGTTGTCGTTGTACACCAAAATCTGATATTTAAAATAAAAATCATTGTAGGTCAAACAAGATTTGACATTTCGGAACACCATCAGGTTATATTATTCTTTTTCTCAAGAAATTAGTTTTTTTTAATGAAACTAATCAGGCTGCTGATTTTTATTTAAAATAATAAAACTTCCAAGCTTGAAGAATTTCCGATTGTGTTATACTATTAGTGTGTTTCGCCCAAAATTTAAATTTTCATTAAAATATCATTAAATTTCAAAAAAGCTTAATAATTTTTTTAACAGTTTTAGGTCGCATTGGTTTTTTAAATTGAAAATTGGTATTTTTAAACAAAAATCATTACAATTTGAACAGGATCTATATTCTTTGAACAATTATAGATTATGTTGCGTTTTTCGTCATAAATTGGTATTTTTATTTTAAAAATTATATTTCAAAGAAAATTTACAAGATTTGAAAAATTGCAGATAATATTCATATTTATACCAGCAATCAGTTATTTATAAACAGAAAACATCAAGGTGAAAAAAATATTTATATTCTCAAATATTTGTTCTTATGTTGTTTTAGTGTGTTTTATAACAAATTCATATTTTTAATAAAAATCATTAGATTTCAACAAATATTTACAATATTTAAACAATTAGTTTAGTATTTTCGTCGCAAATTAGTATTTTAAAATAAAAATTCAACGGTTTGATTATTTATACAAAAACATTATATAATAATTCTGATTTTAAGATACTAACTTTCTTTATAATAAGGAAAATTTTGTTCTTGCTTTTCTTTTCTATTATATCCGATAAGAGATACAATTTTTTAATAATATTAATTTAATAATTAACTTTAAAAATTGCGTGAGACAAAAAAAACAACAATTTCGCGCAGCATGCGTGTTTACTTTCTAGTATAATTGAATTACAATGGATTGTTAAGTCAAATCTTTTTATTGAAAATCTAATTGGGGTTTCATTACTTGAAGTTGTTTTATATCTTAAATTTGAAATTTTGTGTGAAATTTTGTTAAATGAAATCTACAAATCATTTTTATTTGAATTTTAAATAATTTTAGTTTATTTTAGCATTTTATACCAGAAATGAATATTTTTTATGTAAAATTATTAGAATCGAAGGATAAAAAATTTCTCATCAATTTACGTTTTACGGTCTTGTTAGCGACTTTGTTGGTTTTTATACCGGAAATCGTTACTTTCAATTAAAAGAATAATTGGATATTCAAAGAAGGGTACCGTTTTTCCTAAAATTTTCGGTTACGCTCGAACTTCTCACCGAAAATAGATATAGATTCACAAGAAGATTTTTAATGGGGGAAATATTTTAGGGAAATCATTATATTTCACGGAATATTGACAATATTTGAAAACTCGCCTTTTTTGGCAGACAATAAATGTTTTTTTTTTAGTTTTTTAATTTTAAAACTTTTAAAAATTTTCTACACAGCATTTAAGTTTCATCCCGAAAATATCAATTTTCAACCAAATAGTTGCATTTTTATTAAAAAAGTGAATTTTTAACAAAACAACAAAAAATTAGCGGTTTTCACCGAAAATCCTTCATTTTCGTAATCATTACGTAATTTAATCTTTTTGGCTGAAGAGTTATCATTTTTGTCAAAAATTTAGCTACTTAATTGAAAATTCATGTATTTTATTGAAAATTGAAAATTTTAATTTGAAAATTGGGTGGTAGAAACAAATAATTATCGCGCAAATGTTTGTTTTCTAGTGTGCTCAAAATTTTAATTTATTTTAAATCACATATAAGAACTACTTTATTGAATTCAATAAAGATCAATTTTCTCTAGGGTATACTCTTGAAGAATTCGATATGAGAATTTTTATTAAATTGGAAAAAATTGTGGTCGTGCAAGTATTCTTGATTATGGTTTGCTTTCACCCGAAGAAAATATATTTCCTTAATACATCATCAGAGATAAGTGAATTATAATTTATATTTTCTTTAACATGATAATATTATTTTAGATTATTAATCATAATCTAAAAATGCTTTTCCTCTGGCAAATACGTATCTTGTATAAGCAGCCTCTATCATCAACTTTCGTGACAAGGACGAAGAAGATTATTAATAATGCTAATTGCATAATAAGGATCCTAGAGCTCTTAAGTTCCCTTTCATAATTTTTTTGACTAATTAACTCCGTCCCCTCAATTAATTTTTAAAACCGAGTTGTACTCAGTTATTAAAAGTCAAGGAATATGAACTGCATGTGATGAAGCTCATATAAAATTTTCGCCAAGGTTGATCGTTGGTAATTACAAACGCAAATTTAATTTCGTTTCCCAACCCAGGCATAATATGTCGATTAGTCCATTACGCGTCGCTGCTAATTTTTCTACCGTCCTTGTGTATCAACATTAATTTATGTCGTTATGAGCAACGAATTTTTTCTCGGAGAACAATGTATATGTCGAAAGGCGGTTATCTTCATTATGATCGAAGGAATAACTCACTTTAGGTGTTATGTGAGAAGACGAGAAATCATTGTGAGTCTTGGGTATTGAAAGTTCACACATATGTATGTAAAAGACACAAATGAATTAATTACATATTGTTAAAATGATCTTACTTCCACTTTAAAGTTTCCAACATATTTTCTAGATGTCAAATCCGTTACCAGATTTAAAAATATCAACACAAAATTCTATCAGAGGAGAAGAAATAGAAGGACTTTCCTGCAAATAAAAGGAATAATAGGGGAATAAATTCTTTTTAGTAATAAAATTAATATAGGTATCATCACAGAATAAAGTACTGATAAAATTTGTTGCAGGAAATTTTTTAGAGGGATACAGTTTTCTTCAGACAATTTCGCGTTTTTCAAAACACATGTGTTGTTATGGAAAAACAACAGAAAGTTTAACCGATATTTGGTTAAAGTTTATCCTGTGAAGTTCATTTTTGTTGCAGCGAATTTTTCATTGGAAATCGACGTAAAGTTTATCTTCTGTTTTTTCTGTGATATTCCTAAGATTTCAAATCAAAATATATTACATTTTGAACAAAATATATGAATTTTCAATAGAAAATGATGAATCTTCTACAAAAAGAGTTCAATTTTCAAGCCAAAAAGAGTAATTTTCGACAAAATAATTATATTTTCAACGTTAAAATAAGAATTATCAACGAAAAAGTTGATTCTCAACCATAAAGTTAAATTTTTAACAAAATAGTTAACTAATAGTTTAACTACAAAACAGTGGATTTTCTCGGTAGTTAGTTCAAGTTTTAACTAAAAAAGATCAATTTTAAACCAAGTATTAATCAAAATAGTTGAATACTCAACCGGAGGAGATGGATCAGCAATTTAAATAGTCGAATTTTCTAGAAAGCAGTTAAGTTTCATCTCGAAAACATGAATTTTCAACCAAATAGTGGAATTTTTATTTAAAAAGTTAAATTCTAACAAAACAAAAAAATTAATGTTTTACCCAAACCGTTGAAATTTCAAGTCAAAAAGCGAATTTTCCACTAAAAAATTGAATTCTTAACCCAAAAATTTGAAATAAAAAAAATTACTAATAAACCAAATAGTTGAATATTGAAAAAATAGTTCAATTTTCAACAAAATAGTTTAATGCTCAACCAAACGAGATGAATTTAATAGAGTTAGAGAGATCTGACCTTAGAAGTAAAATAATTCACCTTCTGTCACACAACTTTCTGTTTAAAAAAAAACTTTGTCCGTAGTTTGTGTGTTTTTTCTCTTTTTAAAATCAATACGAATAAATTTCATCAAGTGATGCCTAAAGAGATGATTACTAATTAAACTTTTCTGGGCAATGAGAATTCAAAGGTATTGCCTAACTTGTGTGTCTAATGAAGGACCGCTTTCAAAGTTGCTTGAAAAACGGAATAAAGTACGGTAGTAGCGAAACCGCATCATCTCAAGTGCACTCTATACTTGCGTCATCTCCTGACCACAAAATAGCACCGAGCGCCGACGTGAATTTCACGAATTCGCACGATAATTATAAAGTGCTGAAAGTACAATGACATATGATTATTACGCTTAAATGATACCGACCCTCCCTTCTCACCCTCTTGAAAATATTGTGAAAGATTCAAGGAAATTCTACAGAGGTACGTGTTAATTGGCAAGCAATTAGCGTAGGCGTCGTCATTTCTTTAGTTGCAATTCCTCGGTCACCAGATCGACATTCACAAATTGCTTTTTTTCATGCATCTCTCCAATCTTAATTTATTCCTACAAAAGCCTCACAAATGGTGTCAGAATATATTTAAGAAACCACAAATTCTTCAAGGTAAGGATAATTTCACCGTTGTGGTAGTTGTTGAAAAGAATTGTTTGCGGGTCATTGTCAAAAAGATGCAAATTTAGAGTGCCTTTGGTTTTCTACATTTTTGTTTTTCAATTTTCTTTAAAAAAAAAGAGAATTGAGAAAACGCACACTTTACAGCACAAAATGCTCTCAGGAAAGGAAAAGTAGGAAGACCTTTCACGAAAATAGGGTAATAAATTATTTGTATAATGCAATGAATATATAGGCACTATATGCTTAAGATTTAATATCGAAATATATTGAATTGTTTACACAGAAATATTCAACCAAATAATTGAATTAAAAAAAAGTTAAATGAAACAGTCGCATTTACAACCAAAAAGGTAGACTTTCAAGCTTCAGAGCAGCATTTTTAACCAAATGGTCTAATTTACGAGCATATCAAATTAAACTTAAACGAAAAAGAATTACATTTTTAACCAAATATGTGAATTCTACAGCCAAAACGATAAATTTTTTAGAAGACAGTTAAATTTGTAACCAATAAAGTTGACTTTTTGACAAAAAAAGATTACTTTTTAACAAAATATTTCAATATTCAATAAAATAATTATTTTTTCTTTAAAATAGTGGCATTCTTCGATACAAAGGTAAAATAGATGAGTTTTTAACAAAATATGGTGTTTTTAATCGAAAATATCAAATTTTGTAGCAAAAGAAATTAATGTTCAAATCAAAAAGAAAAATTTTCAACCAAAGATTTGAATATTCAACAAAAAGTTTATTTAAAACTAAATGTTGGAATTTTGTACCAAAATAATAATATGTTCACCCCAAACCAAAACTATTTTTCTACCAAAAAATTGATTTTTTAACTAAAAACAATCAATTTTCAGCCAAAAATGGAATAATTGATTTTTCAGTTCAAGAAATTAATTTTGAACAACAGAAAAAAATTTCAACAAAATAGTTCAATTTTCAACCCAAGAGATGATTTTTTAGTAAAGCAGTTCAACTTCTAAATAAGAAGTTGAACTTTTAATTTAAAAAGAACGTTCAATAATCAACCCATAATGGAATAGTAAAATTTTCAGTGCACAAAATTAAATATCAACCAAAGAAATAAGTTTCAACAAAATAGTTCATTTTTCAAAGATATTATTTTAAAACAAAGTAGTTTAACTTCAAATGACATTGTTGAATTTTTATTCAAAGAGGTGAATTTCGTACCAAAAAAGAACACATTTCATAAAAATAGATGAATTTCCCACCAAATAATCGAATTTTAAAATTAAAACGATCAATTTTCAACAAAAAATGTAACAGTAAAATTTTCAATGCAAAATGGAAGTAATATTCCAGAGAAAAAAAAATTAATTGTAAACCAAAAAGAAAATAAGTTTCCAACAAATAATTTAATTTTCAACCGCAGAAAAACGATTTTTAACAAATTAGTCTGACTTTCAACCTGTTAGTTGAATGTACAACCAAAAAAGATGAACTTTTAGCGAAAAATGTAATAGTTAAGTTTTCAATTAAAACTATCAATTTTCGGAAAATTTCGGAAAATTCAACAGAATAATTACATTTGCTATCAAATAATTAAATTTTTATGCAAAAGAGATGAATTTTGAAGCAAGAATATAATAGTACATTTTTTAATCCGATTTTATCGGGTTCTAATAACTCAGTTCGGATTCAAGTGAAAAAATGATAAAAATAGTAAAAAGGAAAAAACTGGGGGAAAGAGGAATTTTTAAAAAGGGGGGAAAGAGAGGAAAAGGGCAAAGAGTGTGTAAATTATGAAAAAATGATATATTTAAAAAAATCAAAATTTGTCTACTTTCCAATTAAAAATAAAACCAAGGGTCAAGAATTAAAAATCATTTTAAAACGCTTAATTAAATTTAATAATTTAAAACAAAAATTCAGTTTTAAATTATTCAAAATGGAAAGGATCTTTTATATGTGCATACTTTTAGTAATAGTTTGGGAGTGAAAACTCCTATCCGAATATAACCCAGTAAAGCTCTGCTTTACTTCAGTGATTGAACGAGAAGGCTTTAATAAATGCAAACGTCCAAACGGACGCTTTAAAGTTGCAAAGTTTCCAGATTTCATGTCAAACAATTTTTGAAAATGGTTGAATTTTAATTTTGAAAATTGATATAAATTAAAATTTAATCAAATTTAATTTCCTTTTTGACATATTTAACTTCAAGTGCTTTCACTAGTAATTTATTAGATTTAAAAAACTAAACTCAAAATAGCCAAATATTTAATTATTAAATTACAGTTTTTTAATCAACGCAATAATAACAATTTAAATATGACATTATTAGTTAATGATCGTTTTCAATTTCTAATTGTACCTTTTGAACTTTTTCATTTGTGATAATTAATACAATTAATTAGCCCTTACAAAAGAAAATTGTATGATAAATCATAAAAAGAGTTAATTTTGTAAAAGATAAAAACTCAAAAAATATTTAGATAAAACCCATTCAAATTAATGTTTCTAATTATAAACGACTTTCCCTCACAATGTGTGGTTAATTCAGCCAAGTTTTACTAAATAAAAAACGAAAGTTAATTTGCTTCCGGTATTTGAATGTCAGAAGCCAAATAATGTATATTATTTCATAAATAATGTTTAAGTGACCGACTCCATAAAAGAGCCTCTTTTGCCGTCTCCTGATGAAGACATCAATCTTCAAGCCCATCACTTCGAAGTAGAATCTACATCTACAATATCATCAAGACACTTGCAAATGAGAATTTTAATAAATAAACGTTTAACCAAATAAAAATAAAATTCTGAGCATTTTTCATCACCTTTTGAGTAATACAAGTCCTAAATGTGTAAAGCAATGCGATTAAATTGTGCGAATCTCATTGAATGCCTTTATGCGCTCGAAGATTTCTCCGCGAAAACTATTACCCAGCCAATAGGTCTGGGTCACGGGGACATTGATTTCCTTATATGCAAGAGATTGGAAGATTCTCTTTTAGATTAAACTTGAACATAATGGACGATAGTTCAACTATAAACGCCAAGTATCATGGGCCAAAATGTCAAACGAAAATTTCTATTTCACAACATTTTAAAACATTTTAAAATTGTCGAATTTTAAATCAAAGTTGGGCATTTTTGAAAATTTAGTGCGCAATTATCCAAATTTGAACTTTTTTAATTAAAAGCTGTTCAATTTAAAATTATTTCATTTCATGCTCTGTTACTTTTCTGGATGTGGAAATTTTTCCGCTTTTATTTCTAAATTCATAGACTTTTGTCGGATTTTTCTCTAACCAATTTGTTATTTTGCCTGATAAATTAATATTAAAAGACCGTCGTTTTAATCTTTTAAAATTTTTAATACAGAATCTTTTACAAACGGAATACTAAAATAAAATTTCAGCTTGCTGTTTAAAATTTTTATATTTATTGCTTTATTTTGCAAAAAAATTAGACATTAAGTTCGAGCCAAAAGCAAAATGAATATTCAACAAAGTAGTACAATTTTCAACCAGAGATGATTTATTAACAAAGTAGTTCAAATTTTAACCAAGTAAATGAATTTTTGTAAAAAAAAAACAATTATTAACCCAAAATAGAACAGTTAAATATTGAGTGAAAAAATTAATTGTCAACCAAAAAATAAACAAGTTTCTGAAAATATTCAATGTGAATTCATTCAAAATTCCACCGTTTATTTTTCTTTTGATTTTTTCTAGATTAAATCTGTGCCCGCACCTTTCGTGAGAAGAGAGCATTCTTTTGTCTGGAAAACGAAAATTCACCTTTTGTTTTTTAAAACACCACAAGATATGAAATACGTCAAAGAAATACAATTATTTTTTTAAAACAGTTCTAAAATAATATCTCATGGTTGTCTAAAAATAAAGAAGAGCATAATTGAACAGTCTTTTTCTGTTTTTCATCACAACAAAAAATTTTATTGTAAAAAAAAAATATTTAAGGATTTTTCACACATTTTCGCAAAAATTTGGGAAATAACGTGAGATAGGAAAAAATTTTAAAGAGATATTTTTCTATAACTTTTTAATATTTTGAGGATAAGTGAGTGTGTGAGTTTCAGAGTTTCAAACACTCAGGTTCAACGACTAAATCAAAACCACTTTGGTCGAAAATCGTTTTTTACAGTAACAAGTACTTTAGGTGTTGGCCTATCGATAAATGTTAGAAATATGTAAGGAAACAAATGTTATTTTGTCACAAAACGTGGTTAAAGTTGAGGTGGTTTCTGAGAAATGATTATGACCCCTGTGTGAAGCCCATTTTGTTTTGAATGAATAAAAAATTTCTTTAAATTTTTTAATTTAAAAAATTTAAATTTATTTAAATTTTATTTTATTTAAATTCCATACTTCTTTTGTTTTAAAATTGAATAATGTTGATTAGAATTGTTCAACAATTTACAATTTTCTTGCAGAGGGAAAACTTTAAAAGTGGAATAACTTAACGTTAATAAATGAATAACTTAACTTAGTAGTAAGGTAAACCTTCAAAATTACAGTATAATCATAATGACGATTCGAAACGTTAGAAATCGATAAGCGAAATGTAATCAGAATAGTTGAAGCTTTTCTATGGATTCGGAATTTGATTTGTTGTCAAAATTGAAGTGCCCGAGAGTTTATTTTCATCACAAATTTCACATACATGTTTCCTCTTGTGAGAAAAATAATATATGGAAAAGGAAAATTTAATCGGGTAATATTTAGGAATTTTTGAGGGTGGTGAAAAACGGGAAATAAAAGTGAATTTATTTTTTGACACGGAATTTTAGAAATTTTTAGAAGAAAAATCGATCTAAAATATTAAAGTGTAAAACCAATTCAATTGAAAAAATTATAATTGAGAAAAAGAACCATTGATTGATATATAGAAATATTTAAATGTTTATTATCAAAACTTAATAACTTGAAACTGAATTGTTTGAAATATAAAACCTTCAATCCGTAAAATTTTAGACGAATAAATTTACACTTTGAACGCCACAATTTTAATTGTTCTATTTTTGAGTTTTCTAAAATTTATAAGTAAAATTATTGAATTTTGATATATAAATAACAATTATTAAATTATAAAATTTAAAAATTCGCGTAAATTTTAGAGATATTTAGAAGTTTTAAAAATATACCAACTTGATTTAAAACTTAAAAATATTTCCAAAAATTAAAAATCAAATGTAAATTTGTGCAAATTACAGCAGAGTTTTTTATACCATTCAAGGATTTTTAAATGTTTTAAGCTGATAAAAAGAATTGCTTGAAACTCCTGTGAAAATTGCAATGATGTTTTATTTTGAAAAAATTAATTCTAAGTGAATATTTAGAATGATTAAAAAAAGGATGAATAAATCAAAATAAACTAATTATTAATTTAGGAAAATCTAATAAGTTTGCGCTATATTCAAAGGTTTTGAGATGAATGAAAAATAATTTAAAACCTGAAAAGATTTTTAAAAATTTAGATTTCTGAATATTTGAAACAAAAAAATTATATTCGAGAACGAATGGCCCCTCGGCCGCAGGTGAAAATGCGAAAAAGCCATTTCTATTTCACAACACTTATATAACGAACATATAGATAAGAATTCTCAAGAAATATAATCGAAGATAGCGAAAAATAGTGACATTATACGAGCAGTGATTGCGCTACTTGTCTACCCATGTAATTTGCCACCCTTTTGTTTTTCTTAATACTAAAAAAAATTATTTTTAATTTCTTTTTGGGTCAATGCTTAAAAACATTTTACAATGCTAAAGGTCAAGTGGGAAAATCGCTGATGCCAATTACGCACATCTTTCCTCACGCAAATAAACGCAGAAAACAATTTGTCAAGACTCAAAGAGAAAGATCTCTCTATTTACCACCTACTTGTTATTTACAATCTCCCTTCTACATAATATTATTGCTCTCTCTTATTTAACAAATTGCCAGTAAATGAGCGCGTTCAAGTCTTTCGATTTTTATTTCCTAACATTCAAAATATAGACAATAAAAAAACATGATTAACAACATTTTTAAATATGAATTATTAAACAAATTTGCGCAATAATTAATAATTTCGAATTTAAAACGGTTCAAATTCTGAAGAAAATTATTGAACGATTTCTAACTGTAAACGTTCCCAACCAAAAAATTCTAGATTCAGGAGAATTTCTAAAATATGAAAATATTTAGAATGGAATGGAAAAAATTTTACTTGAATCATTTTTAAATGAAGCTGTTTAAAATTTAATAATTTGAAATTAATTATATATAAAGTATCTCAAATTTCTCACTCAAAACGTTTAAAATTGAAAAAAAAATTATTTCTTCTAAATCTTGAACTTAAAAAGGGACAATATAAGGACATCTGGTAGATTAAAAATAAAAAATTAAACATAAAAACAAGATTGCTACGAATACGATTTCTGAAATTGCACAATTTTGAGCCTTTAAATTAAAAATTATTTTTTTCCAGATGAGTTTGAAATTTTCATATTTTGGAACATTTTCAACTAAAAATTATTAAATTTGCAATACCTAGTTCTAAAATCTTCTTATTCTGAAGGCTTTCTTGTTTAAATCTGAACAATTTTTTAAATTAGATTAAAAGAGTTCTTATCTTGCAGGTATTCCAAGTAAAAATCTAAGCTTTTCTTTCAGTACAAATGAAATAAAAAAGAACCCTTAATTTTTAGAAATAGGATTAATTTTTAACATCCATTTTTTACCTGCTTACTTTTGAATAACAAAAAATTAGTTTAAAGGCTTTTTAATTTTTTTAAATTTTTTAGTTATGTTTCAACTGCAAATATTTCGGAATATTTTTGAATAAAAAATAATTATTCAATTTACAATGCTTAGTTCTAAAATCGTCTCATTTTTTAAGCTTGAATTTGATAAATTATTTTCTTCATTTTTTTTAAATTTATTCTGGAGGCATTTAGTAACAAATAAATTTAATCTTAAATCATGCATTTTTTACGTTTGAAAATGAAACTAAGCCATTTAGAATATTTAAATCGAAAGTTATAAAATTTAAACGAAGTATCTCGTCGTCCTAAAATTCGGCATGAGTAGACGAATGTTTTTCATAAGCCTAAATAGTCATACTGAATTATCAGAGCAGGTTTTTTAAGAATTTAAATTTAACTGTAAAATACCTGCGAAAAGCGAAAACCGTGAGCGACTGTGGAAAAACCGGCTGAACTCGGGTGGCGGTTTCCTGCAGTTTTCCTCTCCCCTGACCAAACGTCTTCTAATTAAGTTGGATGCAGTCGGTGGTTATCATTAATTATGCTTAAATTCATTCAGTGATTCTAAGCCCACCTGGGGTATATGTACTCACGCTAAAGGACTTGAATGGTACTTAGCAGCGAGGGTGACCCGTGCATAGACCTATATTTCTCCGGGGTTTTAAAATAAAGGCAAAATACAATAGGTTTTACCGCATTGACACGGGACATAAATTTATGATAAAATGCAAAAGAAATCAGATTGTGTTATTAAATCTTTACTTTTAATTTAAAAATATTATAATAAACAAACGTTGGTAATTTCGCAGATTTTTGGTTACTTTCCATCTTCAGGAAGAGAGTAATTGGCATAAATTTTATTTTTAGCAGTGTCGTGTAGCCTTTGCTTACAGTCTTACACCACGAGGTCCACGTAATTCCAATAAAACTGAAAGTTGATCGGTACCGTTTGATGAGTCTGTGCCTATGTAAGTCGTAAAACAACGTGAAAGCGGGCTTTTCAGATTCTTCAATGGACAATAAGATGTCATTATCTGCCCTTTCGAAGATTCTTAACTATCATCATTCATCACTTAACTTCTTGCATAACAGTTATCGGTATGGCAATAATGCGCCTACTGCTCGTTTGGGTTCACCAACTTTGATTGAGAGTCTTTATGTAAAAAAAAGGTACTAATAACATCTTCGGTTTTACTTTTACGCCATCCAATAATAACTGCACTCTGACATTTGCGAACTTTATTTGCAATTATACAATTTTGAACATTTTTCCTTAAAATGATTCGGGTTTTATCGTTTCAAGTTATTAAACTTTAAACATCTCTTTATTTCGGGTTTCCTGATACCATATAAGATTGTATTTTTTATTCTACATTATTTCTATTTAATTAATTAAAATGAAACTAATTAACATTTATTTGGAATATTATAAGTTAAAATTGTGCATTTTTTAATGTTTCTTGTTAAAATTATTTAAGTTAGTTAGTTAAAATTATTTAAGTTTTAATGGTATGAGAATTCAGGATTGTCGAATATTTTACAATTTTAAACGACTTAAATTTAAAGTTACCCAGTTTTGAATATTTAAAATCATTCAAATTATAACGTTTTAATCCAAAAATTCTTAACCATTAAGACTTCCAATTTGGAATAAATAATGCAGAATATTACAAAAATTCAATTATAGTTGAAAAATTCTCAGCTTACTGAAATCTCTCTTAACTTCAAGCACTTACAATCTGAATTTTTATATTTTGGAGGGACTTTTTAAATCATTCATTTTTGAGAATTACAATTAAAAATACAAAAATTTTAAGTGAAATTTAATTAAGAAATTAAATTTCAAACTATTTAAATTATTTTAAACTTTTAAATTATATTCTTTTGAAACGTAATTTTGATCGTCCAAAGCCTAAAATTGAACGGCATGGCAGGCATAAGAGCCTAGCTCACATGCATACAGTTTTACTGAAGAGATAAAAAAGGTCCTTAAAGATCGAATTTTTAACTTAAAATAAAAAAGAAACTTTTCAGTCAAATCAGCGCTGAATTAAATCCTGAAAAACTTCATTTGAAAATGTTATTTGTTTCCGAGAAAGTTCAGGGAAAAAGTTTTTTTCCGCTCGAGGATCACGTTTTTTCAATTTGGACGGTAATAAAATATCCAATTAAAAATGTTTTAAAGTTTGGAATTTATTGGTTAGCTATTGAATTTCTGAGTCGCTAAAAAACTTTGAAGCTATTGAGTTGATAAATCAATGGAAAAAAATTTGATTAAAAAATATTATCAGGTTTCAAAGCACACGTTTGGACTTGCTGAAAAAAACGTTGGTCGTTGATGAAAAATCAAATTTCGAATTTTAAAAAACAAATGAGAATTTACTTTTCGCTTCAAAACATGTCAGTCGTCATAAACGGTTCAATCAATTTGTTTTGATGTTTTGATCCAATAATCTCATTTTCGAAAATTCGTGAATTTTAAGCCCTTATAATTTTACATTTCCCTTCAACGTCCAATATTAAAATGCAGCTATTAAATTCTTAAAATTAAAAAAAATCGAAGAATCAAATTCAGAAAACACGCTCCCAAATTCCCCAGGTCAAATTTAAAAAAATTCTTTCTACTTTTTTGTTTTATTATTTTTTTTTTCAATTTGAATATAGATATTTTAGAGTGTGTTTTCCCAATCACTGGTTTTTTTTTTTTAATAATTTCATAGTTGAGCTTTAAAATTATACATTTCATAATATGTCTATTTTTGTTCTTTTAATTCCTCACTATTATCAAGGAGACTTCAATTTTGAACAATTAAAAAATAATAATTTAATACAAAAATTTTCCACATCTGATTTTTTCCGGATCCAAACGTATTTCGATACTGGACCAAAGACAAATTCAAAACGTGAAAGTAACCACATTGTAAAATACTTACAAAAGTGAAATCATATTTATATCAACGTTTGACCGTTTTATTTCCACAACTTTATAAATTTATTGACACTGTGAAGCTTAATCGAGGTGGCAATGAATCTAATATTAATATCCATCAGTCATCTCTTCAACAGATGAAACTTTCAATTCTACCTCGGGGATAAAATATATCGACTCAACTTTAATCACTGATATCTTGACTGTCTTTGATTAACGGTAGCACGAATGCCAGATAAATGGGTGTACGTATAGAAACTGCAACATTAAGCTTACGGAAACATGAACTCGTGCCGCTGGCAGCCACTGAGTCACTCTGAATGTGGGTACATTCCAGAAAATAGAAAAGGATGAGAGTACTTTCGCATCTTCGTCCATCGAAAAGAGCCACGTGTTATTCACTTAAAATCAACATACAATGGTGAACGACTATTACGAGGTCTTAAAGAACGCAAATGAAGGGACCCGATGTTATTTCTCTTATAGTTGTATCTTTCCAACAACTGACAAGGAAGATACTTGAAGATGTCTAAAATATTCTATCAACATCAAAGAAATGCTTTCACTTTCATTTCTAGTGCCTATAAAGAAACATTCAATATTAAATTTATTACCAACGGGTAATTTATAATCGAGCCGTTGCGTCTACACATGTTACAATAGTTTTTTAGAGCAAATAAGGAATTAGTCAATTTGCATTAATCAATTTCAGTTTAAATAAATTTCGTCATTAATTATTAGGCTTGAGAGCGGAATAGAGTCTAATATCATTTTTAACATTAACATTATAATTAATTTTACTTCTTTTCGTGTACATGTTTATGAAGATTCTGATGAAAGAATGTGCAGACCTAGGAGACTACAATTAGTAGCAAATTATCTAAAAGTAGAAAACAGACAATGTTACTTATAGTTATTTTCATTTTAGATACAAGTTTGCGAAATTAAATTCCTTTCTTTTTTAAGGCTCTTTCTAATTGAATTACTCGTAATCTCGGTACGCTTGCGTTTAAAGCACAGGTCTCGAAGTTTTAGGCATTAGGCCACGATCCTTTGCGCTCAAGTCTAGAATTCCATGCTTTTGAATCATAAGGTCCGAGACTTTTAAAACACGTAAAAATTCTAGCTTTAAAATCACGTGCTTCCGTGAAAATCTCTTAAAATTTCTCTCCGTGTAAAGTAAAAAATATCTGCTTTGATTTTTTGGATCGAAATTATTAAATATAACATAAAATATAATAAAGAGCCTTAATGAATACAATGCGAAACGCTTTTGATTTTAAGTCGAAATATATTGCATTTTTAACAAAATAGTTGGATTTTCAACCAAAAAGATTAATTTTTCATACCAAACTTGCAGAGACAATCAAATAGTTGAACTTTCAAGCAAAAACAAAAATCAATTTTTGAGGAAGGAATTCAACTTTCAAACAAGTAATTAAAATTTTAATAAACAGCTGAATTCTTAGCCAAACATTTAATAGTTGATATTTTAACGAAAAAAGACAAATTTTCAACCAAAAAGAAAAATATTTAGCAAAATAATTGAATTTTCAAGACACAATGACAATTATTCTACAAAACAGTTAAATTTTCAACTAAGTAGTTCAATTTTTAAACAGAAAGATTAATTTTCTAACAAAAAAAACGAATTTTAAACTAAAAACAATTACATTTCAACCAAAAATACAATAGATAAATTTTTAATTTAAAAAATGGCTTATCTACCAAAAAGATGAATTTTCAACCAAGCAGCTAAATTAAAAATAATCAGTTTTCAACGCAAGCGATTAATTTTCAAACGAAATAATGAATCTTCAACATTAAAAATAAATCTTTAATACAGGAGTTCAACTTTCCACCAAGTTGTTAAAATTTCAATAAAAAAGATTAATTTTCAACAAAACATGTGAATTTGATATTTCAAACAATAAAAATGTTTATTTTACATTTACAAAAAACAGTGGAATTCAGAAAAAAGGACGAATTTTCAACAAAACAATTGCATTTTCGGGAAAATAGATTACTTTTTTCTAAAATATTTGAATTAAAAAGAAAAACAAAATATCAAAATAGTAGTTGAATTCTTAAACAAACAGTTGAAATTTCAAAGAAAAATAATTATTTTCAACAAAAAAAACCGAATCTTCAACAAAATAGTTAAGTTTTTAACAAAAGAGATCAATTTTCAACTAAAATTATAAGTTTTCAACAATACAAATGAATTTTTAGGATAAGTGTTCAACTTTCAATGAAGTAATTAAAATTTCAATAAATATTCAAAAACTTAATCCTCAACACGTAATCCAAACACGTAATAGTTGATATTTCAACTACAAAGATAAATTTTCAACAAAGCAGTTAAATTTACGATAAAGAAAAGATGATTTTTAAACAAAGTAATTTAATTTTTAGGAAAATAATTAAATTTTGAACATAATTGTTGAAGTTTTAAACAAATAGTATAAATTTAAAAAAATCAGGCAAACACGGTATAGATAAATATTCAGTTGAAAAAATTATTTTTCAGCATAAAACAAGAATTGAAATGAAACTAGTATATTTTTTAATCAAAGAGATGAATTTTCGGCTAAAATGTGACGGATGAATTTACAACCAAGTAGTCGAATTTTTAACTAAATATGATTCATTTTCCACAGTATAAAAAGAATTTTCAACCAGAATGATGGGAAGACTGCGAAGTCTGAGCGTGACCTGAATAAGTATTTTGAAAGTGGAACTAGTTATAAAATTATTCTTAATCAAATTATGTACGGAAATTGGAAAAATGAACATGATTTCTTAATTTCAACCTGATTTTAAATCATCGATGTGTTTGTAGATTATAATAAAATGGCTAAATATTGACACTGCACTCGAGTGTAAGTTGTATGCAAATCACTTTCTTTAAGAGGTGCTAAGAAAAACTAACGTGACTCTGCCTAATCCTTACTTCATACTCTCTCTCTCTCTCTCTCTCTCGTTTTAACAAAGATAATTTTTTCACTCCCCCGCTTCAAACTTTGCCGCGTATTATTTGTTCATCACCTAGAACGCCGACCTTAACAAGTGCTAATTACTCTTTGTTCGTTTATCCTTATTATCCCTATTAATGCATTTATTGTTAATTTACCATTCGCAGTGATTACACTTTCCATGCTAATTATTGCATCTTTCCTTAGTTAAAATACATATTGTAATTCTACATAAATTATATTTTTACGTAATTAACCTTTTACTTAAAAAAGAGATTTTTATAGTTTGTCGTTAAAATTTCTAATTTTCCTTCTAAAGCCATTTTTAATTAAATGCGTACTGAAATCCTGGAAAGAAATTCCCTGATAACTTTATGTTTTTTCCGGGTTCATAGTACATAGGAAAACTAGGGAAATAAGCAGATTTTTTATGAAAGTAGATCATTTTTTGAATAAAATTAATATAGATAATAGAATAGTTAAATTTTCAGTTGAACAAATTAATTTTTAACCAATAATAAAAATAAATGTTTCACAAAATAGTTACATTTCCAACTAAAGTGATGAAATTTCAACTAAAAACATAAATTTTTAACTAAAACTGGACCAGTTAAATTTTCAATTCAAAACTTAATTTTCAACTAAAAATAAAAACAAATTTTTAACAAAATAGTTAAATTTGCAAGGAACATAATGAACCTTCTACTTATATAGTTGTATTTAAACCAAAAAGAATCATTTTTCACTCAAAATGCAAGAATTAAATCTTTATTTAAAATATAATTTTCAAACAAAAATAAAAACAAATTTTGAACCAATGTAATGAATTTTTTAATAAAATATTTTGTCACTGCGATGGTTGAGTTTTTAATCAAAAAGATCAACTTTTAACAAGGAAGTCTAATTTTCTAGCCAAAAAGACGAATTTTCATACAAACAGTTCAATTTTCAACTAAAAAAAGACAAATTTTTAACTAGAGATGGGATACTTAAATAGTTAAAAAATTCAAGTGGTGAATTTCGAACTAAATGGATAAATCTTCCACTGAATAGTCGAATTAAAAAATATTAACTAAAATAATGAGTATTTAACTAGAATAGTGGAATTTTCTACCAAAAACATGAATTTTCAATGAAAAAAGATATATATTTTCAGTTGAAAAATGTATTTTTTCAACAAGAACAAAAAAAGGAACTTTTAACCAGTTTACCTTTTAACCATGTAGTTTAATTTTCAACTAAAAAAGATAAATTATCAATTAAAAATATAATAGTTTATATTAAAACCAACAAATATTTTACTTTTAAGACTGCGTCTAGATCTAGACACTTCATAATTTTAAATAAAAAATAGTTCAATTAAACCAAGAAATACGAATTTTCCACTAAAAATGATTTTTCACTCAAGAGAAGAAAAAAATCATTTCCACCATTCTATTCAATTTTCATGCAAAAATGTGAATTTTTAACGGAATATTTGAATTTTCAATCGAAACGACGAATTTCCTACCAAAAAATATAAATTTTCAACAAAATGTATCAATTTTTCACCAAAAATATAATATGTAAATTGATATTTAAATAATTAATTTTCGACCAAATAAAAAAGACTTTTTAACAAAATACATAGTTAAACCCACTAATATAAAAATATTTTTACAAATGGAAGAACATTGTTATTTAATTTTATATTGTTTTGAAAAAAAAATTGAACAAGCTCTTAACAAAATTCCAGGTTTTCCAGGTTTGCCAGGTGATTAGCTACACTATCCAGTTTATCTCATCTTATTAAGAAGCAAGAAATTATTTTAAAATATACCAAAGAATTTGATTATAAAACACTTTCGTGCACTGTAATTGCGAAGAATAAAGATGACTTGTAATTTTTCTTTTTGTTGTAAATAAACGTCTAACGATTTAATTTCACTAATTAAACGGTACGGAACAGTTGGGAACAGTCTTACACATACCGAACAATCGCGTGCACAGGCAAATTTATCAACCTCTCAACCTCCATTCTCTAAAATAAATCATTTATATTAACTAAAAAATAAATATCCGTTAGTGGCTTCTAACAGTTTACCAGTCTAACCTAAATTATTTTTTTAATATTTAAATTCAAATGATTTAATTGGCTTTAAATAACAAAACAACATCATGAGCAACAACAAAAGTTTATACAAAAGAGTTGAAGAAGATTAGGATTTCTACAAATCTAGCATCTTTATATTTATTAATCTAACCAGTCTAACCGAAATATTTTTTCTAATGATTTAAATTTTAATTAAATTTATATTTACTATCCTTTCGAATTATTAACTAAGTCTTCACCGATTCTAGAAACTTTAAAAAAATCGTTATTATGGAGTTCCACGTTTCGGAACCATCGTCTTTCGGCCTTTCAAGTTTCAGTTAACTGCAAATATACATTCAGGACTGAGCAATACGTAATTAATTAAGACAGTGTTTATTATTTAATTGATTAATCGATCAGTGTTTAGTGCTACTATTGTCACGTAACTGAAGATAGCTGCCCAATTAAAATAAATCTTTCTCAACCTTTTCTCTTTTATTCTGCAAAGTGGGAATATATTTACTTCGGGAGTCTTTACAATACTAAATAAAATTGTTTTAATTAATGTAAATTATTTTTCTACTAAAGAGATATAATTTTCTGAACACGTGGTTTGATAAAAATCACTGGAAAGTATGTTAGCACTTTATAACGAGAATGTTAGCGATGGACTTTCTGCAATCCGGATGAGGAAGTAAAGACGAACGGAACTCACCTGTGAATTGAAGGTAATTATTGTTGAATCAAGCGATGCTTCTTTAGGCTACATGGACCGTTCTCGCGAGTACCCGAACGACTTGTGCACACGCTTGTGAGAAAGGTGAGAGTGAATTGCTGAGAGCATCTTCACCATTCAAGCTTTATATAGGTATTGTTTCCCCTTACTAGGTTCCTGTAGAGACATCCACCACCATTTGGCTGTAATTTTGTTACCTTTCAAAAGAGACTCATTATCATTCTTATTCTCATTTGAGATGTACAAATTATGAGACAAATTTTAATTTTAAATATTAAAAATTACTACTCTTCAAAATGCTGACCTCGCAGAAAAAGAGTGGGATGATTTTTGTTGCCACTCAGTTGTTTTGGTCTCTAAATGAGATTTTTTTTCTCAAGATGAAAACACTTCAAGTGTACAACTATAAGAGATAATACTCAACAGAAAAGATGAATTTTCGTCCAGTTTTTGCAGGCTGACTTAAAAGTATGGAGTTTAGGCGTGGCTTACTGATTTGCAAGTTTCCACTTTAAAGAAATCATTTCCTTCAAAGTATATGGCCTCTCTCATAAATTTCATGGCCGATTGTCTTGGAGAGAAGCACAGCAGGATTTATTCAACAGGATCTATTGCCCTTTCCTAGCTGTTTTAGCTAAATTGGCAATCTAGAAATTATCTAGCAAAATTTAGCTGAAACCGCTAGATATTTATGTAACACAGCTATATTTCCTAAGAAGACGAAATCCAGCTAAAAGTTTAGCTGGGACAGCTCTTATGAAAAATAAGTATTGGTAATTATAGTATCCAGTACTTACCAATGTTTTTTTCATAAGGGAGATAAACCAACTCATTCTCCGGCATCTCATTTTTGTTGCAACTCATATCACCACCGAATTGTTGTACTTTTGACGATCTACGTTTTTCTGTGCTAGGTTAAGGAAACCTGATGTGGATTAATCTTAGAAAGTTGCAATTAAAAAATGGAGTTTCATTATTCTTAACTAGGATAATGCGTAAAATCATTGGTTAGGGAATATTTCTAGTTTAACCATTTGTAAACGACACTATAAGCGATGAACGAAATTTAAAAAAAAAAACAGATGTATATAGCAACTTTTTAAAGATTTAAATTACATAACTAAAATAAGGAATCATTAACCAAAAGAATGAATTTCCAGCAAAGCAGTTCTACTTTTAACACAGTAGATGAATTTAAAAAATAACCAATTTTCCGCTAAGAGGGTTAACTTTATACAAAAATTGACTAATTTTTAAGAAAATGCATGGATTTTCAACTACAAAAGATTATTATAAAAAAAGAATTTTCAACAAAATAGTTTTAAAAAATTATCCAAACAGGTGAATTTTCAATTAAAATGATAAATCAATGACCAAAGCAATGCATTTTTAACCAAACAGTTTAAATTTTAGCCAAGTAGATGAATTAAAATAAACAACTAAATATTTAAGCAAAAAATTTAAGCAAAAAAAACGAATTTTTAACAAAACAGATCACTTTGCAGCAAAAAAATAATTGCTAAACGAAAAAGAGAAATCATTGGACAAAAGGATAAATTTTTAACCAATCAGTTCAACTTCCAACCAAGTAGATGAATTTAAAAAAATTAATTCTCCACTTACCAAAAAAGACAATTTTTCAACGAAATAAATGAATTTTTAACCAAAAAGTTTAATTTTTAACCAAATATTTCAATTTCCCATAAAATAGATGATTTTTCAACAGAAATGATAAATCTGTAATCAAAAAAATGCATTTTGAAGCAAGCAGTTGAACATTCAAACAAGTAGATGAATTAAAACATTAAGTTTCCGCCAAGAACATTAATTTTTTCCCAAAAAAGACAATGTTTTAATAAAATACATGAATTTTCAACTAAAATTTGAAATTCAAAGAAAAAAAGATTGATTTAAAACAAACGAATTTTCCACTGAACAGATCAATTTTGCATCAAGCATATAAATTTTGAACACAAATGATGAATCACTAACCAAAGGAATGATTTTTCAACCAAGTAGATGAATTGAAAAAAAATTCGCCTGCAAAAAGATAATTTTATACCAAAAAAGACAACGTTTCAAAAAAATAAAGGAAAATTTCTTCTGCGTGCGTATTCTTTTGAAATTCATCTACTTGGTTGAAAGTTAAACTGACTCGGTAAAAATGTATTCTGTTGGTTATTGATATCTCATTTTAGTTTAAAATTCATCTATTTAGTTGAAAATTGACCTCTTTTGTTAAACATTTGTTTTCTTATTGTTGAAGATTCATCTCTTAGGTTGATAATTTAAGAATTTTGTTGAAAATCCGTTTGATTTTTGGTTGACAGTTAATTTTTAAATTGAAAATTTAACTATTCTATTATGGTTGCAAATTTATTCTTTTTAGTCAAAAATCCATTCGTTTGAAAATTCAAGTGCATGGTTGAAAATTCATGCACATTGTTAAATTTTTTCAAAATACGGGAGAAGGGGAATTAAAAAAAAAGTAGAGGCAAAATAGGGGAAAAAATAATTTTAAGTACTTCAAGGTAGTTGTGCAAAAGCAGGTCTCTGGGAAAAAGTTTTCTATGATTTTATGAATTGAAAAGTATTCTCAGTCATTTCTTATGAAAAAAAAACATTTTTGATGAATATTCTCTGTTACTTCTTATGAAAGAAACACATTTTTTATGAAAACAGTTTAAAAGATGTGAAAAATAAATATTTTAACAACAGTTTTAGTAAATTAAGTTTTTCTTACTATTGCTTCTTACCAATTAAAAAAAAAGATTGAACTTTAATAAATTATGGCCTATTTTTCCAGAAAAACATTTTCTACAAGTTTGTTTGAGTTTCTTCCTTTAGTAAAGAACTATATATTTTTTTATTATTTTAAAAACTATTCTTTTATGTCGAATAAAACGGAAGCAAGAAATTTCAAAAGAAATGAACGTCTATATAAGTTCCACAAAAGAAGGTCTTATTTAGAAGGCCATAACTGCAGTTTTATTAGAGCTAGAGCACTGTATTTTTTTAGATTTAAAAAAAAATTTTGTCTACTTTAACTTATTTTTTTTTTAAATTTCAACTGCAATTCACAAGAACAGAGTTATTTTAGGAAAACTGTTATTAAACATTTTTGTAGTCAAGTTTTTTATATAGGCCAATTATTCATCACTTCAATATTATTTCCACAAAACTGAACCAAAAAATCCCTTCGAAAAAATTAATAATAGAGATATTTCAAAAAAGGCTTTCACGATTTTTTCATTTTGCTCCCAAAATGATCGTCAGCTATCACATTAATTAAAACAGAAAGAAAACGGGAGGTGCAATAAATTTTGGGTTGAGTTCCTTCGAAGCCCACTGTAAAATATCTCTAGAATTTACTCGAATTAATAATAATTAATTTTTTCAAATTGAAATATTTTGTTTCTAAATCTTCGATACACTTCTCCGATATCTAGTGAAATAATTTGAAATGTTTTAAAATCTTCTTCAATTGTCTCTTTAAATTCATTTAACATTATAAATTTCTTTGAAAATTATTCGACTTTTTCCTATGATTTTTTTAACTCTTCAAAATAAAAAATTGCCTTAAAATCTTTCAGATTCTTCTTGGACAATTTTATAAATGTTTTAAAATTTTGTCAAATATTTTCTTAAAATGAATTTCTCAAAATGAAAAATCATTTTAATTTTTCCCAAGAATCTAATGAAAAGTTTTCATTCTCTTGAAACCTTTTGGAAATCTTAAAAAACGTCTTTTTCATCTACATTTAAAAAACTTTACTCTTTACCAGTTTGAATTATTTTTAAACATTTTAGAACTTCTACATACCTCCTAAAACTACTATAAACTTTTGTAAAATTTTCTGATATTGCCAAGTTGCAAAATATTACTTTAAAGCTTTTACATTCTCTTTCAAAATTTTATTAATTAATTTTAAACGTTTTCTAATATTTCTTACATTTATCTTAGAATTTATTTTAAAAAATACAATTTTCTGTTCATTCTCTTGAAAACTTTCAAAATTCTTAAAATATTTTTAAAAATTTCTTCGAAATTTTCAAAAATCTACATTTTGTGTTACAATTTTTAAAACCTTTTCAAGCCTGTAATTATTTTTAAATCTTTAGATTCCCTCGGTTTTTTCCTACAATAATAAAGATTTTGTCTTCAAAATCTGGGCAATGATAGCAAACATGCTAATGGACGTCTCCGCACACTTTTTTTTGTGGATTAATTCAAAAAATGTTAACTACGCCAGATACCTACATTGCCGTAATGAGAGAGAGCTGAAAAAAAATCATAACTTCAAAGTAGTGCACATGCATAAAATTTGTATTCAGCACAATAAATTTTTGTTTCTTATCATCCCTAAAACAGAGTCCGGGGACGTTCGTTATAATATTGTATAGCATCTCCAAATACAGTTGTTAATCATTTTCATTTTTGTGGAAAAAAACCGGGGAAACTGTACCCGATTGACCAGACGACGAAGTATTACATG
Organism: Belonocnema kinseyi; assembly: GCF_010883055.1. Classification (NCBI taxonomy): domain Eukaryota; kingdom Metazoa; phylum Arthropoda; class Insecta; order Hymenoptera; family Cynipidae; genus Belonocnema; species Belonocnema kinseyi. The sequence goes on along the minus strand of NC_046659.1, from coordinate 84,914,604 downwards.
CCCTTAAACTTACTCGAATTAATTCTAAAAATTGTTTATCTCGTAAAATTAAAAATGTATTCTTTAAAGTCTTCTATATTCTGCAAAATAAAGAAAATTGTTATAAAATCTTCCAGATTGTCTTTCGTGACATTTAGAAAGCTTTAAAACTTAAAAGTATTCTTTTAAAATAAGACCTAAACTATTAAAATAAACTATTAAATATTAAACTTTTAAACCTATTAAAATAAGACCTACATAATTACGAAGCTTCTAAATTGTTGTTTCGAATTCTTTAAAATAATATTCCACGCTCATAATTTAATTTTTCTTATCTCTTTGAAAATGTATATATGTTTCTAAATCATAGCACGGTAGCAAAATGTTAAGAACATAATTATTTCCCAATATTAAAAAATCATTGACAATCAAAAATTTCTCTTGTGTAAATAATGTTTAGATAGGATAGCAATACATTATTCTAAGATGAAATCGTTCACAGTTAACAATGAATCGAAAATAGAAATTGAATCATTACAATTGAAAGTGCTTGAAATTACGAAACTGAGAAAGAAAAAAATCGAATTCTCTACCGGCTCACAAAAATTGATTGCACAAGTAAAAGTCTCTTTATATGTATGTACTTCAGTTTTCTCAGTTTATTTGTTCTATAAAAATAATTTACTACCGAGAGTCGTGTAGCACTAGGACAGTTATTACAAAGTAGAAACAAATGTAAACAATTTTACGTAAGATTCAGGTGCACAATTGGAGAGAATTTATGTAATTAATCAGCAGCCTGCTTAAAGCATTATGTGACTGGTGCTCCAACGCATCTTTTCACACGCACACACACACTTGCAGAGTTCCATAGCTTTCTCGATGCATCTTGATAAAAAGATGTAATGTATACGTCTGAGAAGAAATGAGCGTGAACGGAAGCTCAATGGAAGAAACTAAGGTCATATAAATTGACCTTATCTACAGGGCTTTCCCGAAAAGGTCAAACTTAAAAGAAAAAGTAATTGCTACAGATTTCTCTCAAAGAACTACTATTATGAGTGGGCACTTTTAAGATTAATAAGATATTACAAAATCGTTAAATGGAGTATTTATTTCAAATCGAGTGATACTTCCGTAATACAGATTTCACAGCCCAAAAATTCTCAAAACACAGGAGAAATAGGGTGATTTTTTATGAAAATAAGGGAATAAATTCTTTTCAATCAAATTTATTGTAGGTACCATATAGAATTCAATATTAAACAAATTCTCAACTAAAAAGTTAATTTTTCAACCTAAGAGATGAATTTTCAACTGAAGTGATAAATCTTTAACAAAAAAGTTAAATTTTTAATAAAGTAGTTCATCTTTCTACCAATTATAGTTAAATTTTCAACCAAAAATACAGATTTTGAATCAAGAAGATTCATTTCCTACTAAAAAAGATGGATTTTCAACTAAAAGTGGAGTACTAAAATTTTCAGCTCGAAAGATATAACTAAAATGTTGAATCTTTACCCAAAAAATTAATAGTTAGTAATGTAGTTCCATGTTTAATCAAGTATAGTTGAATTTTTAACAAAAATTTAAATTTTTTAACAAGAAGATTAATTTTCTATAAAAAAGCCGACTTTTCAACAAAATGCATGAATTCTCAGCCAAATATTTGAGTTTTCAATTAAATAAGATCAATTTTCAACCAAAAATGGAAAATTGACAAGTTCAATAATCAATTACCGTTCCCTTTTCACCTCCTGATCGTGTATATTCTCCTTTCTCATCTCCTTCTATATTTCCGTTTAAGAAATACCATCCCAACTTCTCCAAGCTCATCAACAACTTGTTTCCCTCTCCATCTAGTACCTTATCTTTGGAGTTTCTTCCTCTCTATTCTCCCCATTCCCTTTCTCCTCTGTCTCCTGTTCACGCATTGAAATCCCTATCTATTATCATCCTAATCTCTTCTTTATTTTCTTCAATCATTTATTTCATCTCTTCTAATTTCTCATTAGAGGGACAAAAAAGCAATAGCAATATGAATAAAAGGGGAGCAAAAGTAAAAAGAGTATATTGAAATGGTAGAATGGAAGAAATATTTTTTGGATTTGCTAGGAGGAGTAGAGAGAAAAGTTATAAAGGGAGAAAAATATGGTAGAGAAAAAGATAAGGAAGAGAACATATCAAGGGAAGAAATAGTTAAGGCTTAAGTAATAATGAAGGATGGAAAGGTACCTGGTATATATGAGATTCCAAATGAAGTATGGAAATATGGAGGGGAGGAACTAGAGGAATGGGCATGGATAATGTGTAATAGAGTATGGAGAGGAGAGGGGTGGCCAGAGTTATGGAAAGAAGGAGTAGTTATACCAATAGTAAAGAAAGGCAAAGGAGAGGAGGTTAAAGATTATAGGGAGGTGACGTTGATGCCAACACTGTATAAAGTATATGTACACTGTTAAAAATGTTTGGAGTTGTACCACACATCTACCATAATTCTACAATACAAGCGTAAAGTAAGATTGCAACCATGGTATGGGAATGACGAAATTGCAATACATGTATTGTAAGTGTTGTAAATCGCGAGTCATCGTCCAGCATTCCAATACATGTAATAGAGCGTTTGTAAGATGAAAATTGTGCACAAGGAAATTACCAACAGCCAAAATTACTTAAAACGGCGAGTCAACGATCCGGGTGCATCGGGTTATCGGTTCAAGCACCAGGTAGCTTAATACGTATTCTACTAGAACTTTTAAAAAATTTATATTTTGTGAATAATGAAAACAATTCCAAATGGTTAGTTGACGACCCGGGTGCACCAGGTCGCCCCCTTAGGTATCTTAGCAAGTATTCTACGAGAACTTTTTCAAAATTTAGATTGTTTCAACAGCCGAAATAACTAAAAATTGTGAGTCGACGATCCGGGTGCACTAGGTCGAGCACCACGTAGTAGTTTAATACCTATTCGACGAGAATTTTTTCAAAATTTAGATTGTTTAAACAGACAAAATTACTAAAAACTGTGAGCCGACGATCCGGGTGCACCGGGTCAAGGACCAGGTAGTTTAATACGTATTCTACGAGAACTTAAAAAATTTATAATTGTTTGAATAATGAAAACAGTTCCAAACGGTTAGTCGACGACCCGGGTGCACCAGATCACGTCCCTGGTATCTTAGCACATATTCTATAAGAAATTTTTCAAAATTTAGATTGTTTTAACAGCCCAAATAACTGAAAATTGTCAGACGACGATCCGGGTGCACTAGGTCGAGCACCACGTAGTTTAATACGTATTCGACCTGGAGCACCCGGATCGTCGACATATAATTTTTAGTAATTTTGGCTGTTGTAACCATCTAAATTTTGAAAAAGTTCTCGTAGAATACGTCCTATCGCAGAAAATAAAGATAAGGAACTAGATATAAACCTTTATGTAAATAGTTGTAAATAATTGTATATATAGAAAGGATAAGATGGTAAAAAATATAGATATAAGCGAAAATATTGTAAGGAATGGAAGTCATATAAACCCTTAAGGGACACATTATGAATAAAGAAGAAAAGTTAAATATTTTTTCAACCAAAGAGGTGAAATCTTTAATGAATCTTTAATGAAATCTGTAATGAAAATGAATCTTTATCATAACAGTTTCACTTTCAACCAAGTACGAATTTAATTTTCAACCAAAAAAGAGGAATTTTCCACCAAAACTATAATAGTTGATGTTTCAAGCAGAAAAGATTTTAAATTTAAATAAAAAAATTAAACATTGAAATTCAATCAAAAACAACTTATTGAAAAAAAAAGAGTTGAATTTTTAACTAAAAAATATTATGAATAGAATAGTTGATACATGAACCAAAAAAATTTGTAATAAAAAAAGTTGAATACTTGTAACAAAAAAAATATGATTTTCTAACAAAATAGTTGAATCCTCAACCAAAACAGATTAATATTCAACAAAGCTGTTTAATTTTTAACCAAAAAATTATGAACGTTGTACCACCAGAGATGAATTTTCAAGAAAAGAGATGAGTTTTCAAGCATTCAAGCAAGTTTTCATCGCATTCAAACGGAAAATTGAATAATGAGAAAAAACAAAAAGATAAAATTTCAAGCATGGAGGTATTGTTGCATGAAAGGGGAGACAAACCAAGAAAGATGAATATTCAACCGAAAAATTGAATAATGAGAAAAACAAAAAGATACAATTTCAAGCATGGTGGTATTGTTGCATGAAAGGGGAGATAAAAGGGCAATAGCACGGGTGAAGGGGGTGTTGGGTAAGATGGAGAAGAATAGAAGGAAGGAGGAGGAGGAATGGAGAAGGAAGGATTGTAAACAGGAGGAAGAAGATATAAGAAAACTGTAAATATTGTAAATAGTAGTTAAGTATTAGGTGTTAGCCGCGGAGACAGAGGCTGGCAATGCGAGGCATAGCGAGGAAAGCGAGACTTGCGTGCGAGGCGAGGCGCAGCGAGGAAGGTTAGAATATAAAGACGAGCGGATTAGTTATAAGGCGTGGATGGATGTCAATTTGTGATACGTAGTTAGCTGTAAGAAAATTCTGTAAAAAAACTGGAAGTGTAAGGAAGTCATTTTTTTAAGGCCAGCTGGCCGAAAAATAAACGTTTATCTATCGATCTAATTTTAATTTTTGTCTAAACAAATTTAAAGTAGCTTGCTCTGAAGTGGAGAAATATTTATAAAACTAATAAAGCTGTAGTTTTTTTTTTTCTTTTTCTAAAATTATAATGGGTCCCAGAGTTTCAAAGATTTTTAACGTTTAGATTTTTCTTTTTGGTTTCAAAATAATCGTAAGAAAAAGGAGAGGTGCAAGTTCTTTAAGGTTGAACTTAATCCAAGCCCCCGTGTTCAATGTTCAGGCTTAGGACAATGACAATCTGATCTATCCCAGTGAGTTGGGCAAAGAGAAGACCCTATTTTCGCATTAGTACCGATCTACCGATCATTAGTTGCGTAGGCCCGACAGAAAACCGGCATTAGCGCAGATGATTGTAACATCAGTAACAGGTGAAGTATTCTCTGGAGCAAGCATGATGTTCTCGAGCTAAAGTATCTGATCTAAGAGTGCGAGTATTCCTTTTGTTATCACGGTTTTAAGGCCAGGCGTAAGCGACTTAGCGTAAAATGCGTCGAGAGGCGTTCAGTGGGTAGCAACACTGCGTACTTTAAGCTAATGAACCCATAACGACTTCGATTTCCGAGTTCTGGGTCATCGCTGTTTTTGGCTATCAGCAAACCTTGCCCAAGCTGGAAATAGGATAGATAGGCAAAAGAAGAAGAAAGAATTATGGCTAGATGAAAGGGGGAACTGAAGTTTATTGGTATCAGAGATATTAACCTAGCGCTTGTGCAGGAATGTTCCAGCAAAATCGTATACAATAAAAGCGCATGAGTGTCCAGTTACCTATAAAAAGTAGATGTAGCAAGTACAAAGGCAACATGAGTAGAGGCAGAAGTTTTCTTTTGCAAGCTCCAGATGAAAGTTTTGAAGATCCCTTTACAGTTTTCTTTACATCTATTGAACTGTCTAAGCCATATTATTTAACATATAGAAAGAAAGAACTCCGTTCGATTTGTTCCAGTGCCATATCACAAGCAAAGAAGGTCATTGCCACACAAGTAGCTCTTTATTTGAAACATGTGATACCACCTGTAAGGCCAGGATATAGTATTATAAAATTACCTCGTGTCGACAGCAAACTCTCGAAACCAAAGCAGCGTAGGTGCATAGAGAGTATTCTAAAGAAAGAAAGTGTTGTTAAACACCAGCCAACTACGAGAATGTTGGAGCCCTATTGGGATGAGGTTCTTGCCAAGAATCTTAGCAGGCACCTAAATTTACAAGGTCTGAAAATCAAATAGGATATTTGTGGGTTACAATCACATTGGGGGGATTGAGAAGAATATACTGAAATCAAAAAAAGCATCAGGTTCTTATGAATTAACAGGAAGAGATTATGCAAATATACTCAACGGTGTTCTTTTAGGTCTATTCAATTTAATCAGTTGGACAGAGAAATTACCGCCAAGTCTTTTGGCATTAGGTACTTGTTTTGCACCAAAAAAGGGGCATGAAGATCAGCGTGGTAAGTACAGACCTATTACTATTTCTTCGGCCCTAGTAAGAAGTCTGCACATAATTCTAGCGAGAAGAATGGAAAAAGCCATAACGATTGATCCGAGACGAAGAGGGGTTAAAAAGTCATATCGATGGTTGCACGGACGAAGTGTTCCAGGCATACTGATTTTGACATAGCATCATCAGTCTTTCAAAGTTCTATTGGAATCTGAAATCTTGATTACACCACTAGCGGCAAAAGCAATATGGCCGGCGACAGTAGGTAGACGTCTCATAAGACTCATGCATTTTTTACTTTATTTTGTTTTATTTCTTGAGCCATACTGTCAATAAATGCTGTAAATGTAGTATACGATTTTTCATTTTTTTTTTAAATAGGAGTTTATTTATATTTCAGAAAACCCGAATAGTTTCTTGCTTTCGAGCAGTAGAAGAGCAACCAAACATACAACAAAACACTTTGCTCTTCGATTTTCGTGGCGAAAACTCCATTGATGAAGTTTGATTTATTTTATTTGTAACTTTTTATTTGAATCCCGGTTCCACTGTAAAAAACACTGTAAAACTTCTAGAAAAATTATTTTCGTTTATTCGCCTGTGCTTCCCGTCAAAATTTACCTACGCTCAGGGCTTTCCGATACTGTCAGCAGGTGGCGTACTCGAGTATTTCAGATCTCAATATATGGCTTCAGCCGATGCTCCAAAGACATTTCCATCAATCTCTCATCCAGCCCTTTCAACCCCATTACAATTTTTTGGTTTTCCTTCTCAATTCCTGAATTATATGAAGGTTGTATATACGCACATGGATTTACAACTTTACAGGAACAAGGCTGAATTTCTGAAAAAGTAACGTCGTAAGGAATTTAGCAGCAGGGGTATGCCCCCTCATCGCCGATATTCAACATACTAACACATCGAATGTCGGAAGACCTAGTCGCAGAGATAGGTTTTAAAATATGCCCTATGGTACTTAAATCTCTTATTAACAACTTGAATAACTTTTTTCACTCAGAATGGAATGTCTATAAATCCAGATAAAAGAAGAAAACAGAGAAAAATGAAGCGAGAGGAAGCATGGACATAACTCGGAATTCCATTTACGCAGACAGGAAGACAGAACGTCAAAGATAGCGAAGTCTTAGTATAAAAACCTAGAGAACCTGGCAAAGGGTCCACTGACTCCGCAACAAAGACTATTCGCTCTGCATACAGCGGTGCTACCAAAGGTTTATCATCAATTAGAATTGGGAAATGTCCTTTTGGATGTACTTAAATGTGCCGATAAAGCTGCAAGAGCTGCTATCAGAAGGTGGTTAAAATTACTACACGTAACTCCCAAAGTATATGTGCATGCGCCAATTGCAGAAGGAGGTATATGAATTCCATCAGTGCATTGGATAGCCCCAATGTTAAGAAAGAACAGTTTGAAATCCTTGAGAATAAGTGTCATTGACGCAGCACACGCGTGTCTGCTTATCCAATAAACTCCATTCTACAGTTTATGGGGGTAGCCTTAGTCAATCTGCCAGAAAATATTGAGGCAACATCAATAAATTGGTGATGGTACCCAGCTCTTATACAACAAGGCTTTTATCAATTCTTTTGGTTGAAGAATTAGCGCACTTCCAATTCGATCGCGCACATCTAGAGGCAGGCACAAAGACAGCCGAGCTGAAAATGCTTGTACAGGAACCTCTGAGGATCCTGTACATGTTCTGTACACGAATCTGCACACAAAACTGTACAGGTAATCTTGACGGTTCCTGTGTAGGAATTTGGCGAAGGAAATTGTAGATGATCCTGCAAAGGAACCTGCACCGACAAAGGAATCTTTGAATGAGCATGTACATATTCCTTTGCGAAGTAAATTGAGGCGCGGGTTCCTGTACAGAAACACGTATAGGGTCCTTTATATAAAGCTATGACGAACATTCATGTCGCTTACAGCTATAAAGTTACCTTCCCTTTATTTCCTTGCAGATCCAACTCACTTTCAAGAGCCAGGTCACTAGCAAATCGCAGATTAGCTCCTATGAAGGTTTCTGTACAAGATCCTTAACAAGATCCTGCACATGAACCTAAACCTTAATTCACTATGTACAGGAAGGTACATTGTAAAGGTTGTCTTGCGTACAGGTTCCTTTGCAGCATTATGTATAGTTTCCTTCGCCTAATTCCAGAAAGGAACCGTCAAGATTTCCTGTACAGGGTCGTGTGCAGGTTTGTGTATAGGAACATGTGCAGGATCCCCCAAGGTACCGGTACAGGAATTCTCAGCTGTGAGGAGATGCCGGGGATGCTGCGACGTCGCAGAAACTTTAAATCATTTGATACAAAGATGCCACAGAACGTGTGTAAAAAAGAATGTATAGGCAGGAAGCTGTCAGTAAATATGTTATAAATAAACTACGCTATAAAGGTTATAAACTTATAGTCGTCACAGAAACGAGAATCAACACTTAAGAAAGTCTTAGGAAACCAGATATCATTGCTACCAAGAACGATGTTGCGTTAGTAGTAGGTGCGTAAGTTGTCAGCGAGAAATGCGATCTTTGAAAAACCTACCGGCACAAAAAGCGGTTCTATATAAACAATCCCATAATACGTGCTTACATAAAAGACAATATGTCTATACCTAACGCAAATATTTTTTTTAGTTCCATGGCACTCAACTGGAAAGGAGATAAAGCAGCAGATTCAACATCAGACCTACGATGATCTTTTTTTTTAAATATTTGAAGACGCGATCATCACCAGTGATAATTTTTGGTTACTCATCATTCCGAATGTTTGGCCAAACCGCAGCGTTGAAAAGCCGGAACCACAGAGGCACTAGTTAAGAAGAAAGGAGAGCTCGAGGTTGAGCCCCACACTTAATTCATGTCGTTCGTATCCAGGAACATGTCCAGGATCCTCCAAGGTTCCTGTACAGGAATTTTCTGCTGGGCGTAACCTATAATCATATGAGATAAGTATCATGATTCTCTATAAAGCTGGACTATAAATGAACTTGTATGCAAAATGTCAAAAGCTTTACTAGCTGGCAGAAACCATTATCTCAGACGATGAGTCTAGTTGCAGCCACGCCCGAAATTGCCAGAAAAGGATTCTGTTCCTAATCTTTACAGTGGACTATAGGGGAGTCTGGGATCCTGAATCCTATTCCCCTGGTACTAAAAACGAAACTAAAGTACTCGAACAGGTTTTGATGCCAATATTGGATGCTAGAGTGTTCAAGAGAATGAAGCGTATTAACAAAAACTCGACAAAAGGGGTGAATGTCATTAAAAGGGACAAAATTTTGCTTAATGACATTTTCGCAATTCTGATTATAATCTTTAACATGCTACGAATAGGACACGTTAGTCCCGAAGCCAGCAAGGGATTCAAAAGAAGTAAAAAAACTGAGCTGCCATCAACATCAGCGAAAAATAGCTGCGGTAATAATTTTAACCTTCTTTTGGGTAGAATAAAACATTCAAAACTGAAGAATGGCGGAGTGTTTGCAATGGTTAACGTTGAGAAAGAGTTTGATTGGGTACAGGCGCGAAATTCCTATCGATATTTAACTACGTGTCGGGTCCGATAGTCAGTGAGATTTAGGAATTTCTCTTTTTCTGATCTTTGGACCAGCTACCATCACCCCAGTTAGAAATCTCGATAGTGCTAAAAGACAACAACCAATGTGGACCTCGCTAGGCTAAATTCCTGGTTTCTTATATGCCAATCACAGGATGATACTTTGTGACCATCGAGATGGAAGACGAGACAATAAAAGAAATGCAGGTGCTGGTCGAGACAATATAGCAATAAAACTTAAATCATAACACTAAAGGCATAGTTAGAATTAAGAAAGCAGTAAGAGATCACGGGGATGGTTTGCTTCTCATGCAAGAACACTATCTTAATGATGGCAAAAAACCTGCTGGATAAGGATCAGCGGCCTTTGCCGAGGGTTCTATGGCACCCAAAGCAACAATTATCTCATTAAAAGATGAGGTGAATATCACTGTGCTTATATCACTTGACCACAGAACATTGTGCCTGTTTGCTGGTGATTGCGCCATGTGCAGAGGCGGCGGAGCCCCTGGAGCCTCAGGAGGCAATGCCCCCTGCAGAAATCGCCCAAGATGGGGGCAAAGTATTGATTTGTCCCCCTCTGAAATCGAGTGATTAAATTCATCAGGTCGTTTGAATTTTTCTAAAAATCTACCTGAAATCTTTGTGAAATAAATAATGCCTTTGTGGAATCTTTTTAATCTATCGGAAATCATTGCCACGTATTTGAAATCTTTGTCAAATATTTGAAATCTTTGTCAAATATTTGAAATATTTGGAAATATTTGTGAAATTATTAAAATCTTTCAGAAATCGTTTAAGTCGGTGAAAACTATTTAATCTATACGAAATATTTGAATTATTTTATAAATATTTGATAATATTTTGGAAAATCATTGAAATCTTTATCAAGTATTTTTTTTTAATATTTCAATTATTAAAACATTTTGAAAATAATTGAATTCTGTTAAATATTTAAAAGCTATTCTAAATCTTTCGAAAATATTTGATCATATTAATGAAATGATTGAAATCTTTGCAAAAATCTTTTAAACTATCCGAATTTTTTGCGAAAAATTTGAAATTTTTTAGAAAAGTTTAGAAAATATTTATTAAAATATTTAAAAATATTATTGAAATATTTGATAACATTAGTGAAATTGTTTAAATCTCTTAAATCTTTAGGAAATCGTTGAAATCTTTGTTAAGCCTTTCTGAAATCTTTGAAAATCTTCCAAATATTTTTGAAACATTTGTGAAATTATTGAAATCTTTGGGAAATCATTTATGCCGTAGTGAAAATTTTTAATATATCCAAAATGTTTGTGAAATCTTTGCGAAATATTCGAGGAAATATTTAAAATCTTCGCTAAATATTCTAAATCTTTGGAAAATCATTAGACCCCTTTGAAAATATTTTTGAAGTATTTGGTATATTTTTGAAATTGAGGAAATCCTCTCGATATCATTGAAGAATTTGTCAAATCTTTTAAAACCATCCGAAATCTTTGCGTAATATTTGCAATCTTTGTGAAATGCTTAGAAAATCATTGAAATCTGCGTGAAATATGCGAAATATTTTTGAAATGTGTTATAATATTTGTAAAATTCTTTAAATTTTTTGCGAAATATTTGAAATATTTGGTAATATTTGTAAAAATGATTTAATTATTTGGTAATATTTGTAAAAATCATTGGAATATTTGATAATATTTGTAAAAATGATTGAAATCTTTGTGAAATCTTTTAAATCTATCCGAAATCTTTGGGACATGTTTTTATCATTTGGGAAATCATTCTTATCTTTGTGAATTCTTTCTGAAATCTTTGTGACATCTTTTAAAGGTAATTGATGTTTTTTTTAATCTTTTAAATCTATACAAAAACGTTGCAAAATATTTGTAACACCTTTTATATCTTTGGGAAACCATTGAAATCTTTCTAAAATCTTATAAAATCTTTGAGATATTTCTGGAATATAAGGTAACATTTGTGAAATTACTAAAATCGTTGCGAAATCATTCAAATCTTTGTGCAACCTTTGAAATTTACCCGAAATTTGTATGAAATAATTGAAGTCTTTGTGAAATCTTTGAAATATATCCGAAATCTTTGCAAAATATTTGAAATCTTTGTCAAATGTTTGCCGATCCAGTAGAGCCACACTCACTCATCTGGACACAGTTCCGAAGGAGTTGAGAGGGGAACAGTTAATTATATCGATGGCTATTGATACCAAATCCCCGCCCTGGAGAAGCAGCACTACTGATAAGAAAGGCTTTAAAGTAGAATTCATTAAAGGATTTGAGATTACTCAATGACCAATGCCCACGGAAGAAAGTAAGAACCGTTGAAAAAAAACTTCAGAAACGAACTTGTATAATTTTTAACTAAAAGAATTCAATTCCGAACCAAAAATATAATACACTGGAGCTTAGATTTAATACCGGTTTCGCGCATGGCTCGCAGTAGTCTTGAAACGAAATCCAGACCATCGGAACGTAAGCAGTCAGGGTCGCGTAAACAATTTCTGTTGGATTTGGACGCAAGACTCAACCTTATGAAACGGACATAGGATGTCGTAAAAATGTAGCCAAATTTTGTGAAAAGAATAATTAAGTTTTAAACAAAAATAGTTGGATTTTCTTACTGGGTTCCACTAATTCAGTTCTTATTCATGCGAAGAAAAGAAGAAAAAGAGGAAATTTAAAGGAATCTGTATTATCATCAGAGCTAGTTACTATCAATCAGTGTAGATATATCAATCCAGAATCCGTGAAAATATAAATCAACGCTATCGATGAAGTTAACTCTTCAAATAACAGAATTTAGTTACATTCATTTCAGAGTAGATTAAAGTAAAATTTGAAAAAAAATTTAATTAAATTTCTTTCTGAAAAAATATCTTCTTTCTTTGCTCCACTGGGAATTGAACCACAGAACTTTCGATTGCCGGTCGGCTGCTTGTCTGCAGATCTTTTTTCAGAACAAAATGTAATTAACAAATTTTTTAAATGTATTTTTTATCTAGTCTGAAATAACGTTAAGGAGGGCAACCCATGTAACGGCTTCAAAAAATCGATTTCTTTGTTGTTGCTTAAATGGAAGTTTGTCATCCCAAAAACCTGCTATGAAAGTTTCAGAGCCTTTTTTTCAACATGTAAATCTTTAAATGCGTTTTTCTTGGTTTCATATTTTTGATAATTGCCCGGAAGATACCTCAAAAAGTATTTGACCGATTGAGTTCTCCTTGCATACACGTATAGTTGAAATGATTTTCTTATATGTGAACCTCTTTCAACGGAAAAAAAATTTTTAACAAATATTTTTTAAACAATTTCATGCAAATTTTTGGGTAAAAATTCAAAAATTTTTTTAACGGACGCCATTTTTTCAAAAATGATTATTTTTGAACTTTTTTTTTCGTTCAAACAGAAGCTATGAATATATACTTTAAGAAACTTTTTTGTTTTTTAGATTCAGACGACTCTATGAGAAACTAGAGTGTGGGCAATTTCACATTTCCCGGCTGAACATGTTCAACATCTGCCCTTATAATTAAAAATGCTATTTATATTTATGGCTGGAAAAAATGTATCTCTTAATTCAAAAGTGCCTTAAAACACCATAAAAGTTTTGGAAAGATTCGTTATATTCTACATACCCAAAAAAATCCCAAAATATACTTTTATTTTTTAGTGTTACATAGGTCTTAAAAACAGGGAAACGGGAGGAATCCTTTAAAGGGGGATAGGGAAAAGAGTATTAAGTCTGTTAATATAAATCTGTAACATATAAACCATAATAATATAGTGAAAATAGAAAGAAACATTATTACCAACATTCCATACAATACTCATGTAGATCATATTTATTGTTATAAGTACAAAGATTAAGAATATCACGCAAACGTACAAAATTATATTAACATTTATTACAACATAAAATCACCATTGGAGTACAAAACTGCCTAATAGAAATCTTCATTGAAAAAAGCGATTTTACAAGACCCATTTGAAAAGCATTTTTAATTTATGGATTTTACCAAGTTTGTTAGTAGCTCTAAACTAAACGTAGTTCGATTTCGCTTTCCATCTTTGAAGGTATATAAATTAAAATAGATGTTCGGATATTTCACTCACCAGCTCCGCAATATTTACCGATTGTTATCAAAAAAACAGTGCGTTTACGACTCTCACTTTGCACCTAGTTTGTCGATACAAAGTATTCACTTGTTGAAACATTGACCTTTTATCAATAATTAATTATCGCGCATTATGTACAAGCAAACTAATTGCGTGAAAGACAATAGAAGTATGCATTCTTTTATTCGAATTTTCAAAACAAATTTTAGGGACGCTTGGGACATTGAAATTTTTTAAATAGAAAAAAAAATCTAATTGTGCCTCAAACCGGCTTAATTTCCTTACATTATTACAATTCTTAAAATCGAAGTTAGTCCTTTTTTTGGGAGAAAAATTGATTCGACTTGATTGAGATTCAACTTAACTTTTGGTTCAATTTTTTTTCAAACAAAAAAAAGAGTAATTTTGATTTAAACGATCTAATAACACAGCCCCACAAAAAAACTAGTAGGATGTCCGACGGACCAGACTAGCCCATTCTTACGTATTTCGGGTCGCTGAATACAAATCCAGAGTGGCCACTATTTTTTAATTTTCCTCTCCCGGCTTTCTCCAGGTTCTACAGTTAAATATTCGTGATTTCTTTCGATTTAGAAAAAAAATTACTCTCTTTGCAAAACCCAGTTTTTTCACAAATATGATCCATTACGAAAATCGATAATCATCATCACACCCTTTTGCAAGAAATCGATTAAATTTCAATTATATAAGTTTTCATCATATATATATATATATATATATATATATAAAACTCTGTTCAAAGTGGATTAGTCGGACGACGCCCTAATTATGAATCGAGAATTTTATAATCGTACTTACGATAATGCGCAGAGGCCATCAGGGCAGCGCAGCTACGAGACCGAACCCGAACCTGCTTCAGGCTACTCTAATAATAGCGGTTATGCCGGCGGATCAAGAGGGGGTACTCGAGCACGCGGAGGTTTTATGCCTAAAGGTACCTTACCGCCAAAGCAGCAATCAACGCAACCAAGAGGAGGAGGTGCTCCTAAGTCTAAAATCTTATCAACGGTTGCTTCAACACCTAAGAATGATCCACTACATCTAGAGGCGCTGCTACCAAATCCAGGACAAGAAAGTAGACCCGTCGCAGAAGAAATGGTTGTCTACCCTGGATTTTACGCCATCTCGGATTTAACGAGAGAGACTCACTGTCAAGTTGCGGCAGTTGACACAAGCGTCAGCCGCAAGGTACCAGAAGGAGCATTCGCTTACTACGTCGCGGTACTGGCTTATGCCAGAATGTTGAAAGTTTTAAAACTTTCAAGTAAAAGAGTCACCGCCGAAGAGGAGGCTTTTATGGACCTAGTTTACCAGGGAAATTTTACACCGCCTGAGTCTGCCTTTTACTTAAAAGGCCTTGGCAATTGTAGATTGCCGAATCTAAGAGTTTTACGTTTCCGTGCAAAGAAATGGGACGTTGTTGCATCAGCCGACGGAAGTATCGGTTGGTTCGGAAAGATTAATGCTGATACGCATTTTCTTTATGCTAGTTATCCGTGCCTAGCAGTATACGTAGGGCGTATACAGAGTGATTTCAACATCACCAATGACCGGGACCTTGACCCTGATTGGGATCTTCCCGATGACATCGCTCCAGACGATGAGAATGCTGGTTACCCAACCAAGAATTTATTGGGATATGCACCAGCTCAGCCGTTATCACCAGCGCAATTACAGTGGTATCGGAATGCCGGATTTTCGCCAAACTTCGCGTTTGACAGCGAACATGATACAATCCCTTTTATCTCGGGATTAATGAACGCGGTCCAAATAGAAATAAATGCCGCTAGAATCAAGACAGCAGACGTCATCGATACAGGTGAAGGATCTGTCGTTCAGACTGTAGTCACTGAGGTGCCTGCAGAACCTATTGGACCCCGTCGTGAGGCCAGATGCCCACAAGTCGCTAGACATGCCTTCGACATCAGCGGAGCAGTTGTCGTAGCCAGCAAGAGTTTGCGCTACCTTCGGCGACATTATTACATCAGAGGAGAGAAACACATGGTGTATTTACGACTTCAACAATTATCAAGAAGTCCCAGAAGGGTGGATTGCAACTGCAAACACCTTGTATTCCAGTACATCGGATCTCCTACAACTAGCTTGTTATCGAACAGTTAGTTATTCTAATGAATCGGAAATTCGTAAATTAGTTTCCGTTTTTAAAAAAAAACCACCTATCTCACGGTTGTGAGGCGTGGTTA
>NC_046659.1:84888246-84898481 GCF_010883055.1 Belonocnema kinseyi | reverse complement strand
TACCTATATTTAAATCATATATAATATAAGGAATTTTTTATGTCCGAGAAAATAAAAAGGCAGAGATGCGTTTTATTACATGCCAGCAGCAATTGCACGCGCGCAAATAACGCTTTCACGTCTCTGGATTTTTATTTCTGAACATGAAAAATATGCAAATTTAAAAATCCATTACAAAATCAATTTTTTAATACTATGTTTTAAATATATTTTTTAAGCAATAACCAATAATTTTGAACAGAAAGCTTCTAAAATAAAAAAATAAAAAGTAAATTGAAAGATTTTGTAGCTTAATAAGAATAAGACGTTGAATTGCATAATTTCTAAATCGAAGCCCTGCAAAGTAAACAATTTTATTTTTAATTTAAAAACCACGAAATTGAATAATTTTAGATTAAAAATGTATAAATTCGGACAATTTCGCAGCCTTAGAAATTGAATATTTTAAGATTAGGTGATTTAAAATTCAGAGGAATTGAAATTGTATTATTTCTAGTTAAAGCGTTCAAAACTAAATAATGAACAATTTGAAACTTTGGAGCTTAAACAATTCTAAATTCAAAGTAATTAAGATTTTACAATTTCGTATTGCAAAATGAATTGAATATTTCAAAATCAAAGCTTTCAAAATTTTAAAATTTGAAAATGTTATTGCATAACGAAATTATAGTTTAACATTAAAGCTGATTAGACAAGCATTTATAAAATCCAAGAATGAGTTGAATTATAACAAAAACTTTCAAATTAAATAGTAATTTTAAATGGGAAACATTAAAAATGACAAAAAATCTACTCCAGAATATTCAAACCTCAAAATTCAAGCAATTAAATTTTAGTTGCAAACTTAAAACTTATGCAAGGGAAATTTTTTTACTTGAGAGACCTAATTTTTAATTTTTAAATTTCAAATCTTTCGAATTATTATTCACTCTTGCAATTTTCAAATAAAATATTTTCCAATATGAAATAATTTATTTCTTTAAGTCTTTTAACTAAAAATCGGAAAAATTTAAGATTATACATTGAAAATTAAAATAAATAATACACAACAAGATTGCTGTAATATAATGCCATTTTTTGAAATTATGTCATTTTAAGCTTTGCAGTTCGAAATTACTTTAAATTATATCTAAAATTATGAAATTCAAAACTGACTATCAAGGCTTTTAATATGAAATTATTAGATATTTAATAGCAGACTTATTCTACCATTTTGAATAATTATTTTAATTTGAAACTTCAACATTTTGAAAAAATGTTGTAAATGTTGTAAAACATTTTGTAAAACCTCGAAAAATTAATCTAAAAATTAATTTAAGAAGAAACTTTAGTTTCAAGGCCTCAAAGACTAAATTGTTTTAGAATTGCGCATTCAAAGTCATAATTTTGAATTAAAATGATAGACCCTTTAAAGACGATAAATATATTATTGATAAGTATCTAGTCGAAAACTTTCAAAAATTACAAAACGCGATAATTTTGAAATACGGGAAATCTGCTGGTCTAATATTTATAACACATCTTTTCGGATTCTGCGATTTAAAATACGTAAAAATTGACAAGTCTGCTCCGTCCGACATCCTACTTTTTTCTGTGGGTCTGTGATAATCGAAGGAAATCAAGCCTATTTTATGTGCAGATACATTTTTTTCTATTTAAAAAAATCCAATGTTGCAAGCCTGTTCAAACTTTCATGGAAATTTCGAGCAAACATAGAGCAGACCTCTAAGAGACAATTTTACTAAGCGAAGACATAAAGGAAGATCAAATTAAAGAAGATTTTTCATAAGTCTTTTTTACACAGAGATGCATCTGACTGCATTGCTAAGTATTTATCATTTTTTCTGTGAGCTCGGCTTCTCGTGTTTGACACGAGAAAGAGCAATGTATGATTTACATGTAGAAACGTCGTGCCAGCCGACTGGACCTCTTTCGCAATCTGCGCAAGCCAAGTATTTAACATTGTCTACCGTGTGTGAGACACCGATGTTCTCGAAGCAATTAATGTCTTCAACCATCCAGTAGTCTGAAATAGGTTCCCGTTTGTCTGCTTCGCCGCCTTTCTTGCACATGATTTCGGGTAGAACAAACTGAACAATAAAGAACAATGCTTAGTCATTCAATAAGAATTTAATTGTAGCATTTGCAAAATTTTAATATAAAATCGAGGATATACTAGATCAAGAGTTGATATTAAATTCTGGTTTTAAAATTGCATGAATTCCTGGTTTTCAAGGTCTACTTTTTTCGAATCAATTCTACTCAATTTCAACACGTTCCACTGGTCCACTAATTTATTCACAATTCCTTGTAGAATTATTAAGTAATAAAATTGTAAAGGGCTTTTCAATAATATTAGTTTCTAGAATTAAATTTATGTTAGATTTATCAGTAAAAAAAAATCAATTCGTATCAACTTGCGAATTTAAAATTCACGGTAAAGTACTGAAAAATTGTTCAAACTTTCAAATAAGTATAAATAAATGTTCTAGTACTTTTTTTTTACATTCTACGACTTTTCCAGACTGTCTAAATCTTGTAGTAACCCTCAAAGGCTATTAATCAAGTTTCTACACGGAGAGAAATTTCAAGAGATTAATTCACGAAAGCGCGTGCTTTTAGATCTACAATTTTCGCGTGATTTAAAGTCTCGGACTCTGCGATCTAAGCGCATAGAATTCGAGACCAGAGAGCAAAGGGGCGTGGCCTAATGTCTGAAACTTCGAGACCAATGCTTCAAAAGCAAGGGTTCCGAGATCTTAGTTCTCGCGCCAAAGCGTAATAAAATCAAGGAGTAGTGCCGTGAATTAATCTACCGAAATTTCTCTCCATGCATTACCAAAAATAATTTTTTTAAGTGGTAATAGGACAACAAGGAAAAAAGTCAACAATATACATCTGGATGGCTAAGAAACTTTCTTTTCGAAATTTCCTGATTCATTTTTGATTTTCCCTGTTGATTAATATTTAAAGACCAAAATTCTAACCTTATACCATTTTTTGTATCGCATCTTTTATAAGTGGAGTATAAACATTTTAAATTAAAATTTACAAAAGTTTTAATTCATTATTCTCGAGGACGCCATAGAACCATTTAATTTGAATAAGTAAAAAACAGTCCTATTTAAACCCTAAAAGTGACTAATGTGCAAATATTGTGACCAATGTTCTCTTGAATTAACAAAAATCAATTTATAAGACTTCAATGAATTCAAATTATTCCAAAAAAAATTGTAATCCTAAAGACTTCATGGATTTCAGTAAACTTGGAATAATTTAGCACAATAAAGAGATATAAGAAGAATTTGATGAAATTCATAAAAATTGAAGTTGAATTTAAAAAATCAAGGGAATTCAAACGAATTCAAAAGAATTCACAAGAATGTAAAAGAATTTAGAATGACTCATGGAAACCTTACAAAACCGCTCACTCCTTGTAATTATTTTTTTTGAAATCCTTAAAAATATAGTAAAATCCCGTGAAATTATATGAAATCTGATCTTTTCTGAAATCTTGGAAAGTGTATTGAAATGTCTTGAGTTTTAAAATCCCATAAAATCGTTAAAATCATCGGTAATCTAATACATTTCCTTGACATTTTTTTCACGGAAATTATTTAACATCTTTTGAAATCCTGTTAAACTTTTCGAAGCTATTTTAAATTGTCTTCAAACAATTAAAGTATATTAAAAACTCGTTGAAGTTGTTAAAAATGCCCCAAAAGATTTCAAATTCCTCGAAATATTTCGGAATCGCTTGAAATTTTTTAAAGCTCTTACATATTTCTTGGAATTTTTAAAAATGCTCCAAAATCTTTTCAAATCCTTTCAAAAATTCTTTAGAATTTTTTTAAATACCCTAAAATATAGCAAATCCTTTAAAAACTGTTGGTATCCCTTAAAACTTTTTAAAACTCTTAAAAATACCTTGGAATCCTTTAAAATACTTTTAAATCTATCAAATCCTTTGGAATCGTATTAAATTAATTGAATAAATTTCAAATTACTTAAAATCTGTTAAAATACCCGAAAATGTTTAAAAACCTAAAATTTAATTTAAAACCCCTAAAAATATTCAAATCTTCTTAAATCTCTCGAAAATTTCTTGAATGTTTTAAAAATATCTTAAAACCTTTAAAATTCTTCAGAATGCCTACAAAATATTAAAATATATTACAAATTAACTTATTCTTTTAAAATACTCTAAAAGCTCTTAAATCCTTTAAATTCTTTCGAAATCCTTTGAACATTTTTAAAGCTCTTGAAAATCTAATGGATTTTAAAAAGATTCCTTTAAAGTTTTTTAATTCTTTGGAATTATAGAAATCTATTGCAAACTCCTTCGAATCTTTTAAAATACCCTCTCATATTGCGAATCCTTTGAAAGCTTTTTAAACCCCTCTTGAAACTTTTTAAATCTCTTCAAAATTCCTGGGAATTTAAAAAAAAACATAAATTCTGTAAAATTCCTTCAAATTATTGAAATCTATTTAAAGTTCCTTGGAATCTTCTGAAATGCTTTAAAATATTGCAAATCTTTTGAAAACCCTTGAAACCTATTAAAGCTCTATAAAATTCTTTGGATTTTAAAAAATCCTTTACAATTCCTTTAATTATAAATTATCCAAATTAATTATATATACTAAAAATTCCTCGATACCTTTTAAAACACCCTAAAGTGTTTCAAAACATTTGAAATCTTTCAAGTCTTTAAAAGTTTTTAAAACTGTGGAAAATTCTTTGAAATTTTGTAAGACACTTTCAAATCTTTAAAAATATCCTAAAATTTTTTTAATACTTTGGAATCCCTTCAAATTATTGAAATCTATTAACAATTCTTTAGAATATTTTTAAACACCCTAAAAATGTTTCAAATCTTTTGAAAAATCTTTTAACTTTTGAAAGCTCTTTAAAAATTTTTAATCTTTTTGAAATTTCTTGGAATCTTTTAAAATATCCTCAAAGATTTCACAAAACTCTAGAAAATTTAGAAACAGGAATAGACCTGAATTAAAAAGTGTTTAAAAGCGTTGGAACCATCCCAATCTCAAAATTGAATTGCCTCATTTCACTCCATAAATACTAGAATTACAAATGTTTTAGATAATTAGGGCCTATTCCTGTTTTGAATCAAATCTCTATTTAAAGTGAACAATTTTCTAATTGCAATAGTTTTTGCGTAAAACGTTTTTTTTTATTCTCGCACTAGAATCCAAAAAAACATTTTACACAGAAACTATTGAAATTAGCAAATTTTTCACTCCGAATAAAGATTTGATTCAAAACAGGAATAGCTATCTAAAAAAATATGTATGTATTTAAGTAGTATCTATTTAAGAATGTATGTGAGATTATTTGATTGTAAAAACAAAAAACGACTAAAGTGATATTTTCATTTAAAAAAGTAATTATAACGACTTCATCTTTAATAAATGATTTTAGAAGACAAATGTAATGAAAGTGACAATGTGGCAGTCCTGACTATTCTTGAGTTAAAGCCAAGTACCTTTTACAAAAATTCCCTGATTTTTGCCATTTTTTTTTTAAATCCCAAATTTAATTAGATATTTCATCTCATATACAATCTTACAATAAATATTAGTAAAGCAAATGTAACCCTGATGTAGAATTAATGAAAATAATGAGCAACATGTTATGAACTAACCTCAATATTTACAAACGCAGCAGCTCCAGAATTGAGAATCTTGGATGGGCAAAACGTGCAATAAACCACATCTGCATTTCTTCCTGATGAGTCTTTTCTCTCTTCGACTAGAGCCATTTTAGGACAATAGTAATTGTTTGTTAAATTTTCCTTTGATTTCCAAAAACTCGGAACACGTAATAGGTTATGTCAAGTTATTTCAAAAAGAAAATAATATCACAATTAGATATGTTGCCTTTATTGGACGAATATATCAAACGTAAGGGTTTTAAATACGATAGCAGTAATTTATTTACTATGAAATCATATAAAAATGTAAAAAAAAACAACTATTTTAAGAGGGAGTGTCACTATTTTACACACTAAAGCTGATACAGGAATATAGCTGCTGCGCATGCGTTCGATATATCGAAATTCGAAGTGCACTCGATTAATTTTCAAATATTAAAAAAATGTACTTTACAATAAAAATTAATTTATTGTATTTCATACAATGGCAGTTTAAAGTGATTTGTAATAATTAATTACAGAAAATTTTTAATTTACTGCTACAAAAATTAAATGTAACAATTAGTACTATAAGATTGAATGAAGAAAAAAAAGTGCTTTAATGTTTATAATACATATTAAATAAGATTTAAAATGATCTTAATTTTAAAAAATATTGATTCGTGTAATTGTTCAAATTAAAGTTAGGTATAATAATCTCACAATTCGATCATTCATTTGAAAATGCTTCAATTTTTAAACAAAGTTTGGAATTGTTTCATTTTTATAACTGTAAGTTTGACTTCATTAGTTTTGAATGCTAACAGGTCTGACAATAGGCGGAAGGGGGGGGGGGCGGAAAGATTCAAATGCTTGAATTCGACAATATTTTTTAGTTTCAAATTTAAAAATTAAAAATGTCAGGACAGTTTCATTCCTAAATCTTTCAAAATTGCAGAATTTCATATTGGAAGCTTTGAAAACAATGAAAAATTATATCAATAATTTCTCAAATTCAAGCTTTAAAAATGAGAAGATTTTAAAACTATACCTTCAAATTTTTTTTTAATTCGAAAATGTTCCAAAATATTAAACATTTCAACCTCAACTAAAAAAAAAAACAATTTCGAATTGAAAGGCCTAAAATTGTATAATGTCAGACATTATAGAATAATATATAGGTACTATATAGCAATCTTGTTTTGTATTATTTTTTTCATTTTTAATTGTCCCATTTTTATAGTTCAAGATTAAACAAATATCATTTAAACCCTAAAAATATCAAATTTGAAAATTTTAAGAATTAATAAGTATAAAAAAAAATAATTAAAAAGAAGTTTTGATATCACAATTCTTGGCGCCTAAGAATGCTTTAAATTTTCTAATGAAGTTCGGATTCGTGAAATTTTGAACGTTCCATAGTAGACATTTTTTCATGTTTCCGATTCAAAATTAATTATATTTCGAAGGTTTTTTAAAGGATTCTAATTGAAAATGTTTACATTGCGAGCTATGAAAATGACGGTGAAATTACTTTTCGATCTAAGAAAAATTTGTCTAATCAATTTTAATATTAACTTTTGATTTTTTAAATATAAAAACAATTTAAGATTCTAGAATTTCAGAATGTTGGAAGTTTATCTTTTAAATATTCAATTTTGTGTTGAATTTCAAATTGTTCAACTTCAATCGCTTCAAATTGAAAATTGTTTATATTCAAAAGTTTTTTATTTTATTATATTTAATTTTGAAGGCTTTTAATTATAAATAATACAATCCCAATTACTTTAAATTTTAAGTAATACATTTAATTTCGAGATTCTTTAATTCAAAATAAAAATGTTCAATTTAAACCATTTTTAAAACTATTTTCTGGTTAAAAATTCATATAATTCTAATGCATAATCATTTCGTATAATCATTAATATGATTTAACTGGTTGAATATTGGACTTTTTGGAGAAAATCAATATTTAATGGTAGAAAACCCATATCTTTTTTGTTAAAAATTCTTCATAAACTGCAATTTTTTGGTTAAAAATTCGGCTTTCTGGATAAAAAATTAACTACTTTATTGTTGGAAGTCGAATTGATTTGTTATAAATTTGTCATAAATAGTTTTCTAATTATATTGTCCGATTTTCAGAATTTAAGCCTGAAAATTTTCAATTTTGAAAGCATCTGATAAAAAATGTTTCATTTTAAACGAATTCATTTAGAAATAATAAAAGTTCAATTTCTTTTTATTCCATTCGAAATATTCTCCTTTTCCAAAATTTTGCATTAATCTAAAATTTTGTGAATATGGGATGATTTCGTTTAAAAATCGTTCAATACATACTTTTTTAATTTAAAATGCCTTCTTTCGAAATTATTCATTTTCCATTATATTTACAAAACATTGAAAAACAAAATATTTAAAAATTGGTTGAAAGACGCATTTTTAAATCGTTACTGCTAGATTTTTTTTTTTAATTAATCAATTCAAAATGACAGTATCCTGAAGTCAATTTCTTATTCGCCTTACAATAAATGAAGGTTTTGATTTTTATTTCGGTTTCCACGGTGACGGCAGTCAACAACTTTAGTTTTACAGTCATGGGATTTTGATACAGTCTTCAAAATTAACCAGTTTTTTTATATAAATTTATTTCTCACCATTTCTTGTGAATGATACCTGCAAAATCTTCAGTTTATATTCTTGGCCAATTTGTTTAGAAATTTTTGTCAAAATGGTACATTTTTTTTTCTTTCACGCAAACTAATCTAACTTACTTTCAACACTAGGGAGGGATTTTAAATAAAATATTTGCTTTAAATACCAGTAAAATAAATAGTAGTAGAAAAAAATAGAAAAAACATGAATTTTAATGGCAAAACTTTTTTATGATAGCGTGAGTGTATATCAGTGCATGTCGGTCAAGCCGGAGTCCAAATGGGAAATTCCTGTTGGGAATTATACTGCTTAGAACATGGAATAGAACCTGATGGCAAAATGCCTCCTGATAAAAAAATGACATACTCGAGCGACTGCTTTAACACATTTTTTAACGAAACCAGCAGTGGAAAAATGGTGCCTCGTGCTGTAATGGTGGATTTAGAACCAACAGTTGTAGGCAAGTATTTTTGCATTTCGATTAGACCTAAGTTTTATTTTTCCAATTATTTTTAAAAAATACGCTAATTAAATCCTGTTTTGGCGGTTGAAAGGACTTTTATATTGATTCAATTGATTCAATACCATTCTTGAAATTTGGTACATACACCGTTCATAAAAACTCGTTGGATCCCTGGAAATCCCTTGAATTCTATTTGGTTGAGAATTCCACTATTATGTTTAAAAATTGTTTTTTTTCGTTTAATTCAACTGGTTGAAAATTAATTTTTTTTTGCTACCAATTCCACTTTTCGGGTTGAAAATTTTCGTTTTCGGCTTGTAAATTTATCTATTTTTAACTGATTTTTATTGATTTTTTTTAAATTGGTCCTTTTGGACTCATAATCGATCTTTTATAGTAGGAAAGTCATCTTTTTGGTAGAAATTGGACTTCTTTACTACAAATTCATCTTTATGGCTTAAAAATTCAATTATTTGGACAAAGTTGAATTATTTTTTTTTTAAATCCATCTCTTTTGCTTATAAATTTAACTAGTTTGATAAAAGAGAGATATACTCACCTCTTCGGTTGAAAATTTAACTATTCTGTTGAAAATTCGTAGATCTTTTTAGATGGAAAATTTAACTTTTTTGTTGAAATTACATTTTTAAACTGAAATTTTAGCAATTTAATTTTTGGCTACTTGGTTAAAATTTCATCTTTTTTGTTGAAAATTCCTCTTTGTAGGAAAAATATTCCGCTAAGGTCAATGTGCCAGTCTTCGTCAATGCATGGGTTGTCGGAAAATGGACAGTAGTTTACATATACTAGTAAGCTGTTGTGTTCTTCGTTCTCAGCAAAAATGTTTTTTCCTAAACGCTATTGCCGATCACTCACACATCGAAGTGCGGATAACTGAAGCAGCCACATTTCTTACTAGCCGATAACCCATGCATTCTCGTATTTATAACATCGAACTTCTTATAATATTCATTCTAATAGGATATGTTACAAGTAATCAATAATTTACCTTTCTAATGTTACGCTTTATTCGATAAAACCCATTTCTTAAGCTTGATATACTAGGCAGTCTGATAAGTCCCTGAAAAATGAAACACGGAGACGTTTTTTTGGCCAAAGTCGGTTTTATTTTTCAACATACTCTCCTTTTAGGTCGATACAGCGAGTCCAACGATTTTCTAACTTTTTGATACCGTCCGAAAAGTACTCGACCGGAAGGTCTCCAAAATACGCCTCAGTTTCAGCTATGAGCTCCTCATTTGCGTAAAAACGCTTACCGGTGAGCCATCTCTTCAGGTTAGGGAACAATAGTCGCTGGGGGCCAGGTCTGGTGAATACGGTGGCTGAGGAACCAATTAGAATCCGATTTCATGCAATTTTGCTTGTGCAACTAAGCATAAATGAACAGGCGCATTGTCGTGATGATAAAGCGGTTTTTTCTTCTTCAAATGCGGTCGTTTTTCG
>NC_046659.1:84880025-84888146 GCF_010883055.1 Belonocnema kinseyi | reverse complement strand
AACGAAACTCGGTAAACCACTTATGAATCGTTCCAATCGACGGTGCAGAGTCCGGGTAATACTTATCCAGCTTGGCCTTGGTCTCGGATATCGCTTTCTTGCAAAGATAGTAGTGTTTGATCAAAACTCTAAATTCAGATTTTTCCATATTAAAAAAAAACTCGGAGGTTAGTCGCTTCTCAGTGCTGTAACTTGTAAATGCGTAAACATAAATGGCTAAAGTTTTGACAGGCGTCATTTGAAGGATCAAGCTCGACGAAAATGGTTCACATTAGTGAATACTAATACCATCTCTTAGAATTTTCAGGTACTTACTTATCAGACTGCCTAGTATGTTTAATATAGTTTTTAAGCATTTGAAATCTGCAATTCGCCTTAAGCTTCCGATAGCTGGCACACTTACCTTATTTGGTCAAAAATGCAATTATTTTGTTGAAAATTCGACTATTTTATTAGTCACCTTTTTGTCGGAAACTCAACTATTAGGTACAAAATGCACGTATATTATTTATTTTAAATTCTTCTTCTTGGTCGAGAATTCAACTATTTTGTTAAAAATTCGTTTTTTACTGCAGACAATACATTTTTATAATGAAAATTTAACAGTCTCATTTCTACTTAAAGAATTATGTTTTTCATTTGATAAATTAACTATATTTGGTTGAAAATTCGTCTTTCATGGTCGAACTTTAATTTCCTAGTTGAAAATTATTCTTATGGTAGGAAATGCATCTTCCTGGTTGAAAATTGATCTTTGTACGCAAAAAATTCTTCTATTTGTTAGAAAATGTATGTACTTTGTTGGAAACTTATCTTTTTGAATAGAAAATTAAATTTTTATTTGCGAATTCATCAATTTGGTTGAGGTTACAAGGCTGTAGCCAGAAAAACTTTGCAGAGGGGTTATACAGCAGGAAAAAATTTCGGGGGGGGGGGGAGTATGCACTGAAGTTTTAACAATTTCATTTTTAGTTGAAAACTTACCTATATCATTTGAAAATTCAACTCTTTAATTAAAAATCAATCTTTCTTCACTAAAAATAACCTTTCCAGTTGAAAATGTATCTTTGTATGTAGAAAATTCCGTTATTTGGTTAAAAATTCCACGATTTTGTTGAAAATTCAACTATTTTATTAAAATTATCTTTTTTGATCGAAAATTCATGTTATTTGTTTGGAAATTCATCTTCTTGGGTAGAAAATTAATTTTGTTGTTAATGCAAGTTCATCTTTTTGGCTGAGGAATCAACTACTTTTATCAAACATGCAACTATTTGGTAGGACCTTCATATCTTTCGTTGAAAATTCATCTTCCAGGTTAGAAAATAAAAGTTTGTTGTAAATTCATCTTTTTGATTGAGAGCTTATCTTTATTGGTTGAAAATGAATGTTTCTGCTGAAAATTCAAATTGCATAGATAATATTCGTCTTTTTAGCTTAGTTTAAGTACAATATTTAGTTGAAAGTTCAATTACAGTGAAACTCTGAGACTGGGCCGGTTTTGTGGCTGGGGGAGGTGGGCAATTACCCAGATAGAGGGCCGTTTCATAGAAAAAGCTTTTATTTGTTCACGCCTAAGCGACCGCCGCTCACCCCACGCAGCTTCTTTTACTCGCGGCGCGGCGTCAATTCTCGGAATGGCTATAGAAGGGGGCCCTATCTCTAAGGTTCATTGTATTTTGTCGAAAATTCTTCTGTTTAGATAGAAAAATCATCCCTTTTGGTAGAGGATATTTTTTGGTTGAAAATTCAATATATTTCGACTATAGGTAGAAATTGGGTAAGTGCTACATGGACTTTACGAATATTATTCTTTAATCAGATTATTATTCAAAGTCTCTTTTATCAGATGAAGTACGAGTGGGACTCTACAAGCATCTTTACCACCCTGAGCAGCTTATAACTGGCAAAGAAGATGCAGCAAACAATTATGCAAGAGGACATTATTCCATCGGCCGAGAAGTGATTGATGGTGTAATGGACAGGATTCGAAGATTGACTGATTTATGTACGGGTCTCCAAGGCTTTTTTGTTTTCCATTCCTTTGGCGGTGGTACCGGTTCCGGATTCACTTCCCTCTTGATGCAAAGACTATCCGACACTTATGGAAAGAAGAGCAAGCTTCAATTTGCAATTTATCCCGCACCTCAAGTAAATATTATAACTCTAACTTAAAGTCATGTAGTAGGCTGCGACGTGACCAATTTTTTTTAAACGAACTTACTCTCAAAATAATAACCCGAAAGAGTCTTTGATACCAGACGGACCTAAAGGCTTTATTTCCTTTACATATGTCTGTTATGAAAAATCTATTCAAATTACACTCAACTCTAGATATTAGAACGATTTCGGACATGGCTTTCAGCGGCCTTGATCCCAAATCGAGGAAATCCAAATGTAAACATTCACGAAGCATTTCTGTTTTATTTGGACGCATGACGCAACATGATGCAATTAACCTGCTGAGAGTGGGGTTCAGGAGCTGTTTGCCATGCTTGACTGAGCACCGTCTCTCTTTCAGCTCCGCGGCTCTTCTCATTACGAAAGTAAGGAGGCCATCAGTTCTAGGAATATTGTAAACCGGGTGTTATTATATCGGAAGTTGAGTGCATTAGTTAGTGAGTAAATTCGTTTAAGCGAATTGGTCACTTAAGGCCTTAAGGCCATGTAATACTGACCCAGTTTCTAGCTTACCAACATCTTTTTATAATTATATAAAAGGCACTTAAATACGTTTACAGTCCAAGATTTCTGAAAATACAAAAAAATCAATTTAATTTCCTTGTAGTCTTAGAAATTTAAGACAAAAAATGTTCCTTAATGCTAATAAGGCAGGAATTGGGTGAGTATTGCATGATCTTATAGGGACCGTTCAAAAACTACGTGACACTTTCGTTGGTGGGGGGGGGGAGGTTTAATGACCATTTTTTATGTAGAGGGGAGGGGTTAACGTGAAACAAACTTCTTTAAATTCTTAAAAAAATGGAAATTAGTAATTTCATTTTACAAGTAAAATCACTAAAACTCTAAATTTAAAACTTATCACTCTTCCCCCTATTTCCCTCTTTGCTTCCTTTAAAAGAACTCCTGTTTTTCCCATGTTTTTTTTGTTGTTGAAAATTAATTTTTCAACCACCAATTTAATTATTATATATTTGGTTGAAAATTGATCGTTTTTAGTTGAAAATTCACCTATTAAATTTTCCATCTAGAATTCTCCTTTTTTAAATTCAACTATACTTGGTTGTAAGTTGAACTGCTTCGTTCGATATTTATTTCATTGGTTGAAGATCGACCTATTTTGTTGAAAATCTTTTCTTTTTTGGTAGCAAATTTTGTTTTTCAATTAAAAATCTCACTTTTTCATTGTTGGTCGAAAATATTTTGCATTTTGTTAATAATTCAATCATTTGTTTGAAAATTCATGAGTTTTATTATAAATTTGTCTTTTTTGCTATAAATTTTATCTTTTTGAATAAAACTGGACTTTTTGGTTGAGTTCATATTAATTTCCTTTCACTTATTTTTAATTTTATTCATCAGTAAGATAATCTTGTTTGAAATATCAAATATTAGATTTTTTCGTTGATATTTTAAATTTGTTGTAAAATTTGACAGTTTTTAATTTAAAATTAAAATCGTTTCTTACTTGAAGTTTGAACTATTATATTATTCGTTAAGAATTAATCTTTATCAAAAATTCTTTTTTTTTAAGGTTCATCATTTTAGTTGAAAATGTAATTGTTTTGTTAGAAATTGTATTATTTTGTTGAAAAATTAACTTTTCAGTTGATCATCTTTTGAGGTAGAAAATACGACTTTTTAAATCTTTTATTTGAAATCTCAACTATATAGTTGTAAATTTAAATATTCTGGTAGATAATTCAACTATTTTGTTGAAACTTTAATTATTTTATTAGAAATGTTTTTGAAAATTAAATTTTTTCTGGAAAAAATCATATTTTTGTCTTTCAAATTCAATTGTTTTGTTGATAATTCGTCCTTTTGTCTTGAAAATTCAACCATTTTTTTATTTAAATTTATATGGTTTAAAATCCAACTATTATGTCAAATATTCATCTCTTTTGCTTGATAATTCAACTATTTGGTTAAAAGTTAAAACATTGATTTGAAATTTTATCTATTTGGTAGAAAATTAACTCTTCTTGGTAATTAATTCTTTGTTGTGGAAAATTTAACTATTTGCTTATAAATGCATTTTTCTATGCTCAAAATTCAACTATGTGGTTAAGAAATCGACTATTTTATTGAGATTTTTTTTATTTTGTTAAAAAATCAACTATTTTGTTAATAAGTGATTTGTTTTGTTGGAAAATTTAACTGATTTGTAGAAAATTCGTCCTTTAGGATTAAAAATTTATATTTTTGCGTTGAAAATTAAATTATTTTTGTATAAAAGTTCTTGGTTGGCAATTTAAATGATTGTTTTAAAATACGACTATTTGATTGAAAATTCGTCTTTTTACTTTGAAAATTCAACTTCTTCGTAAATGCAACTGCATGGCTTGAGATTAATTTATCTATTTGTTGAAAATGTAATTATTTTGTGGAAAACATATTATTTCTTAGCTGAAAATTCATTTTTTCCGGGTTTAAAAGTCAACTGTTTTCTGAAACATTCGACTTATCGGTTTAGAAACAAATTTTAAAAAATTGGATATGATTTTATTTTCAATGTCTTGAAAATGCGTGTAATACATTTTCGTACATAGAATTATCCCCATTTACACTACCATGATTGTACATAATTTAATTAAAATATGTTAACTTATTTTTAAGAAAAATAATTTTTCTGTTGAAATTTGACTGCCAATGATAAGAAACAATAAGTAAAATTTGAAAAGTTACTTCTTGTAGAAAAATGTTAAAAATGTAAGAAAAAATTCTTATTATCCTTAAAAATTAGTTTAAAAATTTTACTATTAAATTGTTTACAATTATGATAATATAAAAGGCGATAATTTTATATGTATGCAATTTTAATACACACATTTCCAAAACATTGAGATCATAAGAAAACAACACAAAATTTGTAAAAAGTCAAAGTTCGAAGAAATGACCTTTAAATAATATCTAATTTTGATTTTTTTTTTAATTTATTGACTAAAAACTTACAACATGGGCTAGTGAGCGTGTTCAGATCCAAAAATGTATAATTTTTTTTTAGTCACACTAGTGTCGTTTGTCCCAATTCCTCGGGGGTTCAAGCTTTGTGGCATGCTCTGGGACCCCTAAATCAAAGAACCGGTTATAACTTTCTGGCACCTAGTGTGCCAGAAATTAATATGAAATTAATAATAAGGGATCCTATTTCGAGTGCTAGGAAAATGATAACCGGTGCTTAGATCCGGGCCCTCAATTAAAATAACTCTAATCTCAAATTTAAAAAAAATCCACAGGTATCAACCGCTGTCGTTGAGCCCTACAATGCAAGTCTCACTACCTATTCCACAATCAGTCATTCGGATTGTGCTTTTATGGTCGATAACGAGGCCATATACGATATTTGCCGAAGGAAACTGGGAATCGAAAGACCCAGCTACGCCAATTTGAACAGACTCATCAGCCAAGTGGTTTCATCTATAACGGCTTCTTTGAGATTTGACGGTGCCCTGAATGTCGACTTGACCGAATTCCAAACGAATCTGGTGCCTTATCCCAGGATCCACTTTCCTCTTGCGACCTACGCACCTGTTGTCTCTGCTGATAAAGCTTTCCATGAAGGAATGACTGTTGGAGAAATCACCGCAGAGTGTTTTGAACCAGCAAACCAGATGGTGAAGTGCGATCCAAGAGAAGGGAAATATATGGCTTGTTGCCTTCTTTATCGAGGAGATGTGGTGCCTAAGGATGTCAATGCCGCAATCGCAGCTATGAAAGGGAAAAGCACTATTCGATTTGTGGATTGGTGTCCAACTGGGTTCAAAGTCGGGATCAACTATCAGCCTCCTACTGTTGTTCCGGGTGGAGACTTAGCGAAAGTGAGAAAAATAGGATTTTATGCACCAAGGGAGAGAAAAGGGACTTTTTTGGCTCGCGAATTCGCGCTGGCCTACAACTTTTACTGAAAGAATACATAATTCGTAAAAAGTCCCCTCCTCCTTGATGCATACTATTTTTTTGTATAACAAGTGTATCATTTCAAAGACGATTGAAACACATGCCTGGTAATTCATCGGTAATTCGTGGTAACTCTGGAGAAAGTTTCGGATAGAAATTCATTCCGAAAAAATCCGAATAATTCGCAAATATTTATCCAAACCAATCCGAATCTATCTAAACTAGTCGGAAAAAATGTCTAAATTTCGTTCGATCGAAATTGGTTAAAAATTAATCTTACTCAATACGATTCAATCAGATTTTCGATCCAAATGAATTTGAACTCGGATTGACCTAAGCCGATTTTCAAACCGAATGAATTAAATTCAATCCGAACTCGGATTCATTCGAATTGAAAATTCAGTATATATCAATCTGAGTTCGGATTGGTTCGGGTTGATTCGGGTTGGTTCGGATACAGATTTCGGAATAATTCGGAATGAAATCCTATCCGAAACTTTTTGAGTACAAAATGTAAGCTTATATATGTCTAATTTTCATTATTCATCTCTGACGTCACACTTCTGCTCCCTAGGGAGCAAAAGTCACCATGCTCGAAAAGTACTACTTCAGTTCCGTTTTAGAGGAAATGCATTGGAAAGGTCTGAAATCATACATGTGTTATAAAAATATTGTTTAATTAACGGTTGTTTATTACAGTTAGTAATTTTAAATCCAAATATTAAGATGGTTCAAAAATTGTTCTTCTATGCCTTGTTTCATAAATTATTTGAATTCGGTTTCTTTTAAGGCCATGTAATACATAAAGGCCATCCATAGAATATGATACAAATGGGGGGGGGGGGGCTAAAAACTGTGGTTTCAAAATACTTCAGAAATATTTCAGAAAAATTAAACAAATAATTTTAATAATATTTAGTACATTTCCTGATGATAAATTTAAACAACTTTTTGTGACGGATGTCCTTGCCACGGTACAGTTCAACATTAATTTAATAAGCTTGTAAATCACTTTGATATTTCGCCTTTCCTCTTTTTCATTTCGTTTGGATAAAAATGCGACTATTTAATTAAAAATTTAATTACTTTGTTGAAAATGCAAGGTTGTTAAATAGTCATCTTTTTTTGGACAGAAATTCAACTACTTGTGCAAAAGTTGAAATACTCTGTTGAAAATTCATTTTTTGCTTAATGAATTATTCCTTTGGTTGAAAATTGAACTATTGTATTGAAACTTGTTTCTTTTTTTTTGGTTGAAAATTATTTTCTTTAACTATGAAAAATTTAACTATTACATTTTTTGCTTAAAATTAATTTTATTTTTCGAAAATTGATGCTTTCTACTTGAAAAATCTACTAATCGGTTAAAAATTCATGTATTTTGTTAAAAAATGGGCTTTTTGGTAGAAAATGGATATCCTTTGCGGTTAATAAGTTAAAATATTTTTAGTTGAAAAGGACCCCGCACTAAATGTATGGGAAAATGGCTTTCGGTGGATTTAGCTGAAAATTTGTCATTTTTAAGGTTATAAGTGCCGGATGAAATATCCGTAAAAAAATCCAAAAAAATGGACAGTTTTAGCGCTATGCGGGGCAAGCGCTCAAGATCAGTGAATAAAACGAATTACAACAGATTTTGTTACAAAAGCGATGTAAACATAGAAATCACGGTTCAGATCGTGGTCTGTCATATTTTCGCCTACACTGTTGACTCATATAGCGCGCATCTCAAAACGATCAAACGCTAAGCGCCCAAGATTTTAACTTGACTAATTAATCACTTCTTTAAAGACAGAAATGGTATCCAAAGTAACATTAGTAACTAGTGCGCACATCGATAATAACAGTGTACCCTTCGCCAGAGGGCCGAACGATAAGCGCCCATGATCAGCGAATAGAACCAATCCTACTAGCTTTATCGACACAAGCGATGTCTAAATACGAAACACGCATCAAGAAGTGGTCAGTAACATGTTTAGCCAAACCAATGACAATATGAGTCAACACCGTTGACTCATATAGCGCGCTTCTCAGAACGGG
>NC_046659.1:84861885-84879925 GCF_010883055.1 Belonocnema kinseyi | reverse complement strand
TAGTAGCCTCAACCACTTTAATAGCAGCGGCATATATTACAAACTAAAATAGTTGGGCCTACTACTTTGTTAGTTGTCCCAAGCAACTAGTTTTTTCAGTGTGTGTTGTATTTCTTATTCCCTTTTTGTGTTTAGTTTCTTGGGTTTATTTGTTTTATTTTGTAGTTTCTGAATTTTTCTTTCGTTTTATTAATACATTCCTCTGCCTTTCAAGACCATAAGAGCTTGTTTCTCTTATGGTTTAAAAAATGGCATTCAGAGTACGAGTTAATTGCTATGTGTGCGATAGAGTCTATCAGCCAGGAAAAATGGCTCGAATTGATGGAAATAATAATCCTGATAGGCAAAACATTGCAATTTTTAGACGCCTTCAACATCGAAGACCACCACTTGAAGTCGGCCTACTTTCAGTTCGTCGCTCATTCTGAAGTCGTTCGATTTTTGCTTTAAAAAGTGAGAGTCGTTCATCATTCAGAATTCACTCATTATTTTCATCGACGACAGTATGTTTGTCTGCCATTCCTTTTGTGAAAGGCCTTTGAAAAAGTGATTTCTTAGTCAAGTTCAAATCTTCTGCGCTTAGCGTTTGCCCGTTCTGAGAAGCGCGCTATATGAGTCAACGGTGTTGACTGATATTGTCATTGGTTTGGCTAAACGTGTACCCTCTGGCGAAGGGTACACTGTTATTATCGATGTGCGCACTAGTTACTAATGTTACTTTGGATACCATTTCTGTCTTTAAAATAGTAATTACTTAGTCAAGTTCAAATCTTGGGCGCTTAGCGTTTGATCGTTTCGAGAAGCGCGCAATATAACTCATTGGTTTGGCTAAACATATTACTGACTACTTTCTGATGCGTGATTCTTATAGTGACATCGCTTTTGTCGCTAAAGTTACTAGGATTGGTTTCATTCGCTGATCTTGAGCGCTTAGCGTTCAACCCTCTTGCGAAGGGTAGAATGTTATTATCGGTATGTGTGCACCAGTTACTAATGTTACTTTGGGTACCATTTCTGCCTTTAAAGAAGTGATTGATTAGTCAAGTTAAAATCTTGGGCCCTTAGCGTTTGATCGTTTTGAGAAGCGCGCTATATGAGTCAACGGTGTAGGCGAAAATATGACAGACCACGATCTGAACCGTGATTTCTATGTTGACATCGCTTTTATAACAAAATCTGTTGTAATTCGTTTTATTCACTGATCTTGAGCGCTTAGCGCCACATAGCGCTAACACTGTCCATTTTTTTGGATACGAAGTTTCTGCTAAATCCACCGAAAGCCATTTTCCCATACATTTAGTGCACGGTCCTTTAACTATTTGGTTAAAAATTGAATAATTTATTCAAAAATGTAACTATTTTGTAGAAAATTAACTATTTATTGAAAAAATCATATTTTTGGTTTAGAAATTCAACTGTTTTGTTGATCATTCTTTCTTTTGGTTTCCAAATTTAATAATTTTGTTGAATTTTCCTCTTTTTTGGTAGAAAAATTGGAAAAGTCATCTTTTTGGTTGAAAAATGAAGTATTTGGTTAAAACATTAATCTTCTTCGAGGAAAATTCATATTTTTGCGTAAGAATTAAACTATTTGGTTAAAATGCATCTTTTTGTTTCAAAATGCATCTTTTGTCAGTTGAAAATTCATCGATTTAATAGATTTATTTATTTCGTTCAAAATTCGTCTTTCTGGATAGAAAATTAATCTGGTGTTGTGAGAATTCATCACTTTGGTTCAGGATTGAACTATTTTGTTAAAATGCATTTTTGTTGTTGTTGCAAATACAGTTTTAACTGGAATTGTAACGTTTTCATTTTTGGCTGAAAACTTATATTTTTTAGCTGAAAATTTAACTATTCGGTTGAAAATTCATCATTCATGAATGAAAACTTACTTTCTTGTTGCAAATATAGTTGAAAATTCTACTGTGTGGTAGAAAATTCATCTTTCTGGATCGAATTTTAAATCTCTCGATGTGAAATGGCGTTTTGGTAGAAAATCTATCTTTGTAGGTTTAAAATTCAGATATGTGATTATAAACTAAATTATTTTGTTGAAAATTTAACTGTTTTGTTGAGTATTCGACCTCTTGTATTGAAAATTCATCTTTTATAGTTGGAAATTCAACAATGTTGTTGCAAATTTAATTATTTTATTGAAAATTCAACTGTTTTGTTGAATTATTTTCTTTTTGGTCAAAAATTTAACTGTTTTGTTGAAAAATCGTTCTTTTCGATTAGAAATTAATATTCTATGCTAAAAAAAGTCATATTCATTGATCGAAAATTCATCTTTCTTGGTCGAAAATTAACTTTTTTGTTTGAAAATTCAACTGTCTTCGAAAAATTCATCTGTTTGACTTGAAAATTTAAGTATTTGTTTCAAATTTTACTATGTTGTTAAAAATTCGTCTTATTTGCGTTGAAAAATCTTCTTTTTTAATTGAGAATACAACTAATTTGTTGAAATTTTAACTGTTTTGTTAAATATTCGTTCTCTAGGATTAAAAATGCATTTTTTTGTCAGAAAAGTATAATTCTTGGTTGAAAAAAAGATTTAACTGTTTTGTTGAAAATTCGTCTTTTTCGATTAAAAATTACTATTCTATGCTAGGAAAGTCTTTTTCATTGATCGAAAATTCATTTTTCTTGGTTGAAAATTAATTTTTTGTTTGAAAATGTAGCTGTCTTCAAAAAATTCATCTGGTTGACTTGAAAATTTAAGTCTTGGTTTTAAATTTGAACTATTTCGTTAAAAATTCGTCTTATTTGGGTTGAAAAGTCATCTCTTTTGGCTGAGAATTCATCTATTTAAATATTGGGTTGGAAATACTTTGGGTTGAATTTTAATCTTTTTTATTTGAAAATTCGACCATTTGGCTGAAAAATCAACATTTTTGTTAAAAAATTAATAATTCTATTGAAAATTCAACTATTTTGTTAAATTAGTTTCTTTTTTGGTCGAAAATTTAACTGTATAGTGGAAAATTCGTCCTTTCTGATTGAAAATGCTAAATGCTAAAAAAATGCTAAAAGAAAGTCATCTTTCTTGCTTGAAAATTAACTTTTTGTTTGAAAATTCAACTATCTTCAAAAATTCATTTTATTGGTTTGTAAATCTAAATACTTGGTTAAAAGTTGAACTATTTCGTTAAAAATTCGCCTTTTTGGGTTCAAAATTGATCTCTTTTGGTTGAGAATTCAACTATTTTGTTGAAAATGAAATAAATTTTGTCTTGAAGTCTTAGGACGTACCTTAGTGCCTATTATTTAATTTCCCAAATTTTCAACTCGACATCTCAATTCGTGTAGATGTAAGTTGGTTGTGAAAAAATGTCGGAAAAATTGAAATTGCATAAGCAATACATGGCTTCAAATAAAAAACTAATTCCAGGTTCAACGAGCAGTCTCGATGTTATCCAATACGACAGCCATCGAAGAAGCTTGGGCCAAATTAAATCACAAATTTGATTTGATGTACAATAAGAGGGCTTTCGTGCATTGGTACGTTGGAGAAGGTATGGAAGAAGGTGAATTTAACGAAGCCAGAGAGGATCTCGCAGCTCTTGAACGCGATTATGAAGAAGTCGCTCTTGAATCCCCATCAACCCCAGATGCTTCTTCAGAGTACTGATCACTTCAAAAAGGAAGAAAACCTTGAAAAATCAATACCAAAAAGAAGTTTTCTAGAAAATATAAATATTATAAAGCATCTGTGCGAAACTCTCTGAAACTAAGCTATATAGGAGAAATTTTATGGGGAAAACCTTCCTACAGTGAATAGTATAACCTTCAATGGATAATTATTAATTAAAAATACTCATGAAAAATAATTAACTTAATTTATTGAATAGTCAAGAGGCTATACGTGTTAATCAATTAAAATTTTTTCTTTTATTTGTGCTATTGATTAATGATTATCCACTGTTGGTAGCATTATCCACTGTGGGGAGGTTTCCTCTAAAGGTATCTACAATCAATGAAATGGTAGAAAAAGTGTATCAGTAGTTACCTAGCTTTTTATAATAATTTACAAACTAGACTGATATTAAGAAGAACATTCTAATTATAATTGGATTTTAAGACTGTCCCTAAATCTAAATTTTTTGTATGTCAGAATCACAGTGATTGTTCCAAAATGTTAAGTTCCAACGACGGTCGGCTTTATGAATCAATTGATTTTATATCTAATGTACTTTTTATAATTATACACGTTGGTACACAAAATATACTTCCTTTCAATTTCTAGATCTTAAACGTGTTTTTTAAACCCATAATTATTTAAATTTTTTATCAGTAAGCAGTGTGTTTATTTAAATCTTGGAAGAAAATTCTCTAATAATTCCAGTTTTTTTTCGAGATATCTTAATTTTTTTCCTTGTAATATTCGGAACCAATTAAAATATTTCGCATTTCTTTAAACAATCGCCTCGGAATCTGTGTACAGTTTTGCGAGTTTATTATAAATTATGTTCTTTTTCAGTTTCTGGGGATTCAATTAATATTTTTGATTTAGAAAGCTTAAAAAAATTATTTTACAATATATTCTTCAAAACATTAGCACCATCGATTAATTAAATAAGTAAATAATAATTCAAACAAAAGAGTACTATATTCACTTCAATTGTAAACGCTTTAAATTCCTAACTTTTCAAGTGAAATATCTCATTTTCAACAAGATAGGTGAATTTTTAACAAAACAGTTAAATATTTAGTTAAAAACTTTAATTTTCTGTTAAAAAGATGATTTTCCAACCAAACATATAAATTTTCAATGAAAAAGTTGCATTTTCAACTTAAAAAAGACCAATTTTCGACCAAATGCTGGAATTTTGAACTCAAAATGATCAATTTTTAACCAATAATCGAAATTAAATTCAGTCAAAAAAATTCATTTTCAAGAAATTTGATGAATTTTCAACTGAAATGATGAAGCTTTAACTGGAACAGTTGAATGTTTAATCAAAAAGATTAATTTCTACCAAAAAGGACGATTTTTCAACTAAATGAATTCTCAACTTAAAAAGATAAATTGCCGAACAAAAATTGAATAGTTAATTTTTCAGTTGAACAAATTAATCTTTAAGCTGATATTTTTTCCAACTAAAATAATAGAAAATTCAAATGCAAATAGTTACATTTACACTTTAAACAAAATTTCAACAAAAAAAGCTAATTTTCAAAAAAATAGTTACATGTTCAAACAAAGTGATTAACTTTCTACTTAATTAATGAATCTCCAACTGTAATAGTTAAATTTTAACCAAAGAGATGTATGTTTAATCAAAAAGATTAATTTTCAATAAAAAAGTTTAATTTTCTACCAAAAAAATACAACGATTTTTTATCAAATACATGAATTTTCAACTAAAAAATATAAATTTTCAACCAAAAATTGAATTTAAAATTTAGGGTAAAATTAATATTCAACCGAGGAGATTATTTTTAACCAAACAAATAAAATATTCAATTGCAATAGTTACATTTTCACTTAAAAACAAACAAAATTTTACAAAAAATTAATTTCTACCGAAGAAAACGAATTTAAAACGAAACTGTTGAATTTTCAACGAAAAAGCTTAATTTTTAATTAAAAAGTTGAATTTTTTACCAAAAAATACCATTTTTTAACTAGAAGACAAATTTGTAACTAAATAATTGAATTTCGATCTAAAAAAGATCAATTTTCTACAAAAAATGGAATCGTTAAATTTTTAGTAAAAAAATTTATGTCAACCAAAGAAATAAATTTTCTACTAAAATGATAGAATATTCAATTGAAATAGTTACATGTTCCGTTTTAAAAAATAATAATTAAAGATAGTTGCATTTCCAAACGAAATGATGAATTTTTAAATAAATGATAAATCTCCCAATGGAATAGTTGAATTTTTAACCAAAAATATTGTATTTAAAAAAAAATTAAGCACACACTAGAAAAAATGACCTCACTGAAAGAACAATTCCCTGACATTTCTAGGTGAGGTTAGAAAAAAAATCAGTGGCTTTTCTTTTCATTCGTTTTTATTCAATAAAAATTGAACCTAAGAGCCAAGTAGGAAAAATTAATTTCAAGAAAGTGTTTGTACGGAACGTGAATGAATACAGATATTACGTAATTTTTTAAAGGAAAGGACAGTGTGACTCATACGTTTTATATTTTATAGACTGCTAAATGCTACCAACTCAGACATTCTCTTGTATACAGTACAAAAATTTGGAAGATACACACTTAATTGATGTACAGTCACAAATGACATACTTAACTGCAAACTCCGATTACAATAACAATTTATTGAAACGAAACTGGTCTTATGATTCTCAGTACACATCCTTAAATTTTTTCAAATGTAAACTCAAATTTATAAAATTATCTTTTATATCAGGTAATAACGCCAATGCCCGTCCAAAAATAGTCGTCCGATGTTTTATTTTTCCCCGTTAAAATAATTGGTACCGTTCTTTCAATAGGAACAATTATTAAAGTTGAAAATACTCATATAAGAAAGGGAAAAAGGTAAAGTAATCGGCTATTTGAGAGGCTGCTGGACTTGCAATTTGGCAGACCTACAATGGTTCCTATTCTTCAATCACATCATTCTATTTTAATTGAAGTTATTATGAACGAACAGTTACGTATGCAAGTAGTTCAGCTAATTATGTACACATCTTAATTTGGTAAAGTAGCATTTTTCACATCCACTTAAGAAGATTAAGATTTACTTGATTCCTAGTTGTATACGTGCTTAAACGAGGGGTACTGAAAATCTTAAAACTTCAGTGTCCATCATGCCACAGAAATTGGCTATAAAATATTCTTTAATTCACAAAAAATAGTCAGTTTGCGGCTTCTTGCTTGGAATTCCTCGGCTTTCTTGGGGTGCAGCCTCGAATATCGTAAAGTCCCTTTGAAGATGTTCGTTTAATTCTAAAATCGCAGCCACATTACCGCACCTTGAAGGAAATAACAAAATTTAGACAAGGAAAAGCTTTCAAAGATATCAAAAGATGATAGAAAAGACTGCCAAAAATTTTTTTAAATATTTCAAAGGTCCCAAAACATTTCAAAATAACTAATTTAGAAGATTTGGTACTGGTTTTTGAAAGATTTCAAAAAATTTCAGAAAGATTTGAAAGGTTCCAAAAGGTTTCAAAATAGGTAATTCAGAAGATTTTGCAAAGATTTAAAAGATTTCAAAAGACTTTACAGGTCTCCTAAAGATTTCCGAGACTTAAAAAATATTTTAAATATTATATTTTGTAAATATTTGTAGGATTTCAAAAGATTTCAGATGAATTTAAAAAATATTTTAAAGATTCCAGAAGATTTAAA
The DNA here is from genome assembly GCF_010883055.1 of Belonocnema kinseyi. Taxonomy (NCBI): domain Eukaryota; kingdom Metazoa; phylum Arthropoda; class Insecta; order Hymenoptera; family Cynipidae; genus Belonocnema; species Belonocnema kinseyi. The sequence continues at coordinate 84,872,592 of NC_046659.1, read as the reverse complement.
AATAGCTCATTCAGAAGATTTTGTAAAGATTTTAAAGATTTCAAAAATATTTAATAAGATTCCAGAGATTTCGAAATAGCTAATTTTGAAATTTTCACAAAGATTAAACAAATATTTCACAATGATTTCAGAAAGTCAATTCAAAAGATTTGATAAAGAATTTAAATATTTTAGAAAGCTTTCAAAAGATTTCACCAAATGTTCAGAAAGATTTAACGAAGTTTTCAAAGGTTCCAAAATATTTCAAATTAGGTGATTCAGAAGATTTTGCAAAAATTTGAAAGATTTCAAAAAGTTCTCACAAATATTTCAGAAAGATTTAAAAAATATTTCAAAGGTTCTAAACGATTTTCAAAAAGGCAAATCCAGGAGATATGGTAAAGGTTTAGAAAGTTTTTAAGAAATTTTCAGAAAGATCTAACAAATATTTTGAAATAGGTAATTCAGAAGATTTTGCAAAGATTTTTAAGATTCCAAAGACTTCAAACCCGGTAGTTCAGAAGACTTCGCAAAGATCCGAAATATTTTACAACGATTTCAGAAGATTTAAATAATTTCACCAAAGTTCTTGAAGGTTTAAAAAATATTGAAAAGATTGAAATGATTTCACAAAGATGTACAAGATTTCAAGAATTTCACAAAAAAACTGATTTCAAATAGTGTCAATAATAGCATTTTGTAAAAATAGTAACAAAATGGTGGCATATTACTGTTCTCGAAAACTTGATTGGCTTTTCATGACTTGAAGTTATTTTATATCTTAAATGTCAAATTCGAAAAATTAAATCTACAAATCATAGAAAACTGTATGTGAATTAACAAACATTTGTGCTTTTTAATACTTTAAATACTCTAAAAAAAGAAGAAAATGAACATTAAGGACATGTGACACAGCTAAATACCTATATTACCGACCTCACTTTTTCTGTTCACTGAATGTTTTTTTGAACCTAAGAACTTTTTTTGTGAATAAAATATCGAGATTAAACTATGGAAAATATATTAGAGTACAATAAAGTACGTTTAGGTACTGCATTTTGGTAGGAACTTCACTGAAAACTATTTCATCTTTTTTCTGAACCTCGACATTTTTTGAACGTTCGAACTTTTTTTATACATAAAATATCGGTATCAAACTTTGATAAATACAAGAGCTGAAAGAAAACTACGTTTAAGTACAAAGCTTAATAATAAAAGATATAAAAAAAAAGATTTCACCTATCAATTCCATCGGCATCAGCCGGTAACGTTGTACACGAAAATACGAACCCTCAAGAGCCTCGTCTAGTGGCCGCCAGGATTCGTATTTTCGTGTACAACGTTATCGGCTGATGCCGATGGAATTCATAGTTAGCAGTATCTAAACGTACTTTATTGTACTCTAATACATTTTCCAAAGTTTCAGCTCAATATTTTATTTACAAAAAAAGTTCTTAGGTTCAAAAAAACATTCAGTGAACTGAAAAAGTGAGGTCGGTAATATAGGTATTTAGCTGTGTCATATGCCCTTAAATCCTAAAGTTTCCAAGAAGACTTAGAATTTCTAAAAATGTTCGGCTGTCAGTTTTTTTCACAGGAAATTAGCATTTTCAAACCAAAATTATCATCAAGATTCTCAATTTACAAGAGTTCTATGATATTGAAATATTGATAAGATTTTCAAAAATTTAGATTTTTGAAAACTACAAAAAACATTTTGAACCTTTTTAAGAGTTTTCAAAGGTTTCAAGAGAATAATAAAACTTTATTAAGATAGATGGGAAATTTTTTAATACTTTTTTATTTTTACAAATGAGTTCTAAAATTCCAAAAAAGAATGTCGAAGATTTGATGGAAAAAATTTTGCAACTTTCCCAACTTTTAGAAAAATTTAAGGCAGTTTAAGAAATATTTTGAAACTATACAAAAATAATTTAAAACTTGTAAAAAAGATTTCAATTATTTTTTTAATATAGATTTTTAAAGATTTGCAAAGAATTCAAAAATATTCTTTAGATTCCTAGGAAAATTCAAAATTTTTTTATTTTGAAAAGTTAATTTAAATAAAACATTAAAAAAGAATCCAAAACATTTTTTAAATTTTCAAAAAAGAATCTGTCAGATTTTAAGGCTTTTTTTTAACTATAGGAAAAAGTGTAATACTTTTAAAATATATTAAGAAAGTTTAAAAGTTTTGAAAGCATTTTAACAAAATTTTTAATTTGAAAACCTCAGAACATTTAAAAAAAGATAGATTTTTGAAAGATTTTAATAAAATCAAAAAAGTTTCTCTAGATTTCTTGCAACATTTAAAATGATTTTTTTGTTGTTATAATTTGACGTGAATAATTAAAAATGTTTTCGAAAGATTTCCGAAATATTAAGAAAAAATATGGAAGCTTTATAGGCAATATGCTTAATTTTTAAGATTTTAAAAGAAAATTGAGGAAAGATTGGAGGCAATTAAAAAGGCGTCTAGGAATTCAGATGATTTAAAGAGGTTATCATTATTTTAAAACTTGAAAAGATTTCAAAAAATTGACAAAATACTAGTAAATTTCTTTCAGACTTCTAAAAGTCCTAAACCTCTTTTAAACTGGCTCGAATTTTTCCTATCATTTTCTAAACTTTTGTTTTCGATAAATCTGAAATCTTCAAAAAAGAATTTGAAATGTTTCAAGAATCGTAGGAAAATTATATTTACATAACTATAAAAACAAACTGATAATACTTATTTGCTCGTCCTCAGATCTCGGAATCTAATTTGAGCTCGAATTTCAGTATTTAAAGCTTTTAGCAAATAAATAGTTATTTAAAAATGAATGTGATTTTTTTGTACCTATTAAAAATTATTTTTTCCCCCAAACCGAAAAAATATGCTCATGCTAAGCGCGGGATTGATGATGCTAGTTTTAAATAAAAAATTATATATTCAGCTATTTTATTTTAAAATGGTAAGTAATGGTGTGACTCTCAATCTCCTGTAAATAATTTATTTTTCAAGACTCACCTGTAACAGTAATTAGGTGCAGACCAGACAGTCAAGACCGTCTCATTAAAATGCCATTTATATCCTTCCATCACTAACTGATGGGCTCGACATATCATATCGATATCGTTAGCAGAATTGAATTGCGCTACGACATCACTACCAAACAAATATCCGGCTCCTCGAGGCGATACACCCCAACCCTGAGTATCTTCGGGATCCGACCACAAGAGATCACACATTGGACCGTCATGAGGTACCTAAAAATTAAAAAAACTATTTCTTACGACTTCCTTTTACCGAAGAAAACTCAAGAGCAGGGTAAATATTACAATCATTGTTTTCTTCAGAAAAATATCTCTGTACAAAAATATGTTTTTTTGTAGGGCGCATCGAAAAAAACAAAAAGTTGTTTTTGCGCAAAGTTCTATTATCAATGGAAACTTCCTTTTGGCAGTCAAATCACTTCCATAAAGTTTGATTTCAACACAGATGCCCAAATAATGCATTTGCTTGTTAAATTTGTTTTTAAAAATCATAAAATTTGTCAACTCATAATGAATGTTGCTGAATTTATTATGAAGATCCCAATTAAAAGTCTGATATCGACACAAAAAAGAATTTTTCCGTCGACAGATGCTCCAATATTGCATTTTTTTATTCAATTTTTTTAAAAAATCATAATATTAATCAACAAATTATGACTTTTGCTAAAATTATTATAAATTTCCTAATTGAAAAATATTGACATAGAAAAAAACGAATATTTCTGTCGAAAAATGCCTGATTATTGCATTTGTACATTAAATTTGTTTATAATATAAATAACTATAATCAGAAGAGAAAAATTTTTTGTATCATATTGTTTCGATTCCAAATTATAAAAAAATTAAAAACCTAATTCAAAAATCAGGCTGGACAGCTCTCTTAGAAATCTAATTACTTTTTTCTCCATTTTTTTGTTGTCGAAATCGATCAAGATTTGTGAGCTGCACGTTATTTTGAACCAAACAAGCAATTTTTCTTTCCAATGTGCGGCACTCCTTTAGATACGAAACCAAAAACTTTTTTTTTTAGAATATCCGTAGAGAAAATTTTTGAATTTTGAAAAAAGTGGTTTCAAGAATATTCAAAATGTGCACACTTTTCGAATTTTTCTCTAAAATGGCTGTCTAACGAACTTGAACTTCATTTTAAGATAGTAAAAGAATTTACCAAAGGGAAATCCAATCTGTCAATTCTTTCGAAAGTTATCGTGCAAACGAAAAAAACCATCCACGGACAGACAGACAGACATACAGACTGACCGAAAGACACATTCGTAAAAAACTGTTTTTCGGATTCAGGGGGTCTTAAAACGTGGACATTTGACAAAAACTGGGGGCAGGGGTCAAATTTTAAACAAATCTAATACCTTCTCTGATGATAATGTAAAAATTCCTTCTGTCTCCGCATCGTAGATATAGCTAAAAATCTCAAAAAACGAAGCATTTCTTCAAATTTGAACAGCAAAAAATTTTTTTTAGGTTTTAAATTATCAATAAAAATAGTTCAAATAAAGAAGATTTATACAGGTATAGCGATAGTTCCGTTACAATATTTTTTACCTTTCTTAAATGGCTTTGAAGTTTTAAAAAATCTAAAAAAAGTCGTCTTTTTCGCTATTTTCTTAGAGTTACGGTAAATTTCTCGACTATTTGGCCATATAATGTGATATACACTGCCCTCCAAAAGTTTTAGGTCACCTCTTTTTTTAGGACTGAATAAATTGTCTTATTTTTAATTATATCAGAGCTAAAATAAATAGTCATTAAAAGGTTGATTGCTTTCGAAATTCTGTAAAAAATAAGCCCAGGGTGAAGCCAATTTGTCTAGTTTTTAAGTAGATATTGCAAAAATAGTGTAAATTTCAATGATTTCTTAAATTTTCAATAACTTCCGAAATAGTCAACATTTTTCAATGTTCTTGGTCTCACTTTGAAGCTTTTTTCACCGTGTCACAACAGCTTATGAGTATAAATCGTAAAAATTTTACCTTTGAATTACAAGAACTTGAAGTTGTAACAAAAAAGTTGGAAAAATTGCAACATTATTTTTGGTAACAACCAAAATTTGTAAAATATATGAAACATATAATCATGAAGTTTCTATGTAATTTCCTCAAAATATATATTTATTTAAATTTTATCCTGATTTTCTCAAGGATAAGATTTTTTCAAATTTTTCCAACTTTTTTATTACAACTTCAAGTTCTTGCAATTCAAAACGAAATGTTTTATAATTTATACTCGTAAGCTGTTCTGGCAAAATGAAAAAATATCTTCAAAATGAGCCCAAGAACATTGAAAAATGTTGATTCTTTCGGAAGTTATTGAAAATTTAAAAAAACATTGAAATTTACACTATTTTTGCAATATCTACTTAAAAACTAGACAAATTGGCTTCACTATGGGCTTATTTTATACAGAATTTCGAAAACAATCAACTTTTTAAAGAAATTTTTTTTTATCTCTGGTATAATTAAAATGAAGAGAATTTATTCAGTCATACAAAAAAGAGGTGGCCTTAAAATTTTGCACGACAGTGTACATTAATGGAAATGTATTTGCAATAAGTTGCAACAATAATATATAAGGAATGTTAACATTAAAATAACTTTTATTAACTTTGAATTACAAGAAAAATTTTAAGTGATATATTGCTCTTTATTTGACAATAAGATTATTTTCGGTATATAATTTATCAGAAGAAACTAGTTCGCAGCAAGTGGATGTGTACCTACATGGCAACAAATTCATTAATTAATAATTAATAAAAATTATTTATTTAAAATCATTTATATAGCAAAAATTAATTTTATTTTAAAATAAAGAGCAATATATCACTTTCAAAAATTTTCTTGTAATTCAAAGACAATAAACATTATTTTAATGTCAAAATTCCTTATATATTATTGTTACAACATATTGCGAATACATTCCCATTAATGTATTTCAAACATTATATGGTCAAATAGTCGAGAAATTTACCATAACTCTAAGAAAATAGCAAAAAATTCGACTTTTTTCGATTTTTTTGAACTTCAAAGTCAATTATGGAGGGCGAAAAATATTTTGACGGAATTATCGATATCGTCGACTACTGACGGGAGAAGAGGGGACCAAATGCATGGGATTTGGTCCATTTTTCCCTATTTTGCTAATATCTTCGTAAAAACTAATTTTTTCTATATAAGTGTATTTGAAAAATAGTTGTTATTTTTTAATTACTATTTAATGAAATAAGTGAAGTTAGCTGATGGTTGAAGTGAAAATGCCTAATTGGGAATTAGAGTTCTTAAATTCCTAAGAATTTAAGTTCAGGTTATATAACGGAGAATATGACCAATTTAGGAAAATTTTCAAATGTATTAATTTATTTCAAACAAAAGAAAGTTTTTTCTACGTTAAGATTTTTCACTCAAAAAATAATTAAAAGTTAATTTGTTAAAAAAAAACGCGATTCTTTTAAATAAAAAATATCAATCTTTAAAAATTGAAAAGTTCCATTTTCTGTTAAAAAATTAATTCTAAACAATACAAAAAAGTATTTTCCACTAAACAGTTAAATTTTCAACCGAACATAGCCTTCAATAAAAAAATTTCACAATGTAGTTTAACTTTGACCCAAGTAGTTGAATTTTCATTTAAAAAAGATTAATTTATAACAAGATAATTAAACTTTTAGCCAACGAGATAACTTTTCCACTTGAAATATAAACCTTTAACAAAAGAAGTAATTTCTTAAGAAAGCGATTCAACCAAATGTTTTAAACAAATGAGTTGAATTAACAAGCAAAGAAAAATCCTTTTTCACCAAAAAATTGCATTTTCATACAAAAAATGAAATTTCTTCTATAACAGACGAAGTTTTAAATCAAAAGGATAAATTTTCAAAAAGTAGTTGAATTTTCTGTTGAAAAAGATTTTAGTCGAGTTTTTACGATCAAACTATGAATTTTATTTTAAGAAATAATTTGCTACGAAAAAAATTGAATTTTCAATCCAAAATGGCGAATTTTTAAACAAAAAGGATGACTTTTTAACAAATTTGTTGAATTCTCTAGCAAATAGTTGTATTTTTATTAAAAAAATATAAAATTTATCTTAAAGCAGAAGAATTTTTTGTTACAAAAAAATAAGTTTTTACGAAAAAATTGAATTTTTCAATCCAAATAGACGAATTTTTTCAGTCAAAAAGGATGAATTTGTAACAAAATAGTTAAATTCTCTAACAAATAGTTGCATTTTTATCCAAAAAAAGCTCAATTTTGTACTGAAACAGATGCATTTGTAATAATAAAAAAAAAATTTCTTATAAGTGGAACTTTCATCTAGAAAATATTTCAGTTCATTTTTCAACACCAAAAAATAAATTTTAAACAAAAACTAAATTTTCTACGAAAGAGTTAAGTTTTCAAGAAAATATTATAATACCTTAAATTCTAACCAAACAGTTGCATTTTTATCAAAAAAAATTTAATTTCTGCTAAAGCAGGTAAATTTTAAAATAAAAAAGACAAAAAAAAAGAGTTGAATTTTCAAGTGAAAAGTTAACGAAAAAATGCAATTTTCTATTAACTAAAATAACTTCTGAGATTCTCATAAATTCTCAGAGAATTTATTTCTCGGTAATATTCTCATTCTCGTTACCGTTCACAAAGTAATATAGCAGGCTCAAAACTCTATTCGGAATGGTTAAGCTGCAATACGCCACCTAGTGACAAAAATGCAAACTAGAAGGAATAGGTACGATTTTAAAGATGCATTTTAATTTGTGCATAGAAGTCTTTTAACGAATTTTTTTGGAATTTAAAGTATTTATTAGATAATAAAAATAAGTATTTATCGAAAACAAAGGATTTTAGATGGAATTTATAGATGATAACATAGAGTGAAAAAACATATTTTTTACAGAAATATTTTTCTGAAGAAAACAATTATTGTACCATTTATCGTAATTTTCAAAATTTAATGAACTTAAAATTGATTTATTTATAGGCAAAAATGAACTCAAAGTAAGCATTTATTAATTTATACATGAAATATTTACTATTTAAAAATCTGATCTGAAAGTTCAGTTAGAATTCGCATTTAAATTCCAATCGTCTACTATTCGTAATCTTTGCATAATCTGGATAAAATTTGTCGCTACATACATTGATTAAAGTTTATTTAAGCTTACAATGCATTGAAACTTACATTAAATAGTGAAATAATTTTTGTTTGTTTTAAACCTATCTGACAAAAATGTGTTTTTTCACTGTATAAGATGGAAATTGTATATAAAACTATTTGTTTTTTTATGAAGATTGGTTTTTAGTATTAAATTATTGTTTTATACTTCACAAAAAAATTGTAAAACTCTTTTATGCAAAAATTAAAATACATCTCTAAAATTGTACCTACTATTTCTAGTTTAAGTTTTTTGCATCAGATGGCGAAATGGTAGACCACCATTCCCAATACAGGTACATAACGAAGTCGTTATGTAAGGTTCCCCACTTGGGTCCATTTGTAGCCAAGGTCTTTGTTTCAGGCATCATTCACTCTACTGACACTCTTTTTATTAACTATTTGCCGCCATACTTTCCTGTCCTGGCATACTTCTCTAGCTTCTTTTATGTCCATGCATTTTTTCATGCAGGCTCTCGTGTTTCTGTGACTTCTTATGTCTCTTCTAAGTAGGGTCTCATTCACACATTCTAACCATTCTTTCCGCGGTCTACCTCTGGGCACGTTGCCATTTACTTTACCTTGATACACTTGTTTCGTTAGTCGTTCATTTGGTTTCATTGAAAATTCTACTGTATCGTTGAAAACTCATTCTATTGGCTAAAAAATTCAAAATTTTAGATAACCCTATTTTCTTATTTACTGTAAAATCATTCTTCGTTAAAATTCGTCCTTTTGATTTGAAAATTCATCTCTTGGTAGAAAGATCACCTGTTTTTGGTTGAAACTCCAACTGTTTGGTTGAAAATTAATCTGTTTTGGTCGAGAAATCATCTACTTTAATGAAAATTCGTCCTTTTTGGCGACCCCTAATCAGCCATTGAGACAATTTTCCGGTATTAGTGGAAACATTTAAGAAAATAGTGTCTTTTGTGGATTTTTTTTTACGAAATAGTAGCAAAAGTGTGCCACTGATTCTCCACTAAATAATAGAAATCAGACAAAGTAAAAGAAAGTCGATTTTGTGATCGAAGGAAAAAATTGCCGATCCTGAATAAAATTCTCGGATTTCCTGGTCTGCTAGACACCCTGGAAGAAGAATAAGGTCAAAATTTACCTCTTGCTTTCTGTCAATAGTGCGGATTTGATCTAGCGTCTGTATGCTCGGAGACAAACCACCATGGACGCAGAATATTCTTCCGTCAATGATAGCCGAAAGAGACAAGTAATCGAAAATCTCCGTGCAATGACGCCACACCGTATTGCTACCATATTTACGTAAACATTCATCGTAGAAGCCATAGACTTGCGTGATTTGTCTGGATTCGTGGTTTCCTCTGATTAGTGTGATTCTATCTGGATAACGAACCTAAAACAACATTCACTTTAGTTCCTTGAACGTCATCTTTTTTTTTTTAATTTCAGGGATCACAGTCGCTCAGCAGTTTAATTGTAGGGAAAATAGGGGAATTTTTCATCGAAAAAGGGGCAATTATTAATAGAAAATTTTGTTATCTCATAGAAATTATTCTATAAAATAATAGAAAAGAAAATTAAGGACAATAGTTTGGATAATTGATGGAAATGGATATATATTAACTTCAAAATTTATATAGAATATTTTTGCAGAAAATCAAACCCGTTGCACTTTTGTTGCAAAGAATCGATTTTTGAATGATGACTTTTGTTTTAAAATAGACGATTTTCCGTGAAAAACGCTACCACAATTTTAACCACAAATTGTTCTGGACTGTAAATCTTCTTTGAAATTTAATTATTTCTGTTTGCAATAACCGATTTCTCGTGAGAAATGCTAACATACCCTATTATCGTTCAAATATTGTAAATAATCTTTCAAATTTAACGATTTTTCATTGAGAATAACCATTTTATATAAGAAATTAAGAACTTCAAATGATAAAAAAATTTTTACGATTGCAAATCTTCTTTTAGGCAAAATAATTTTGGTTTGAAATAATAGACTTCCTGTTAAAAATGTTTTAAAAAACCTAAAATTGTACCAAAGTTGTAAATTTAATGATTCTGAATTATAATCTGAATAATAATTGATGAAAAGAATTCCTGAAAATAAAATCAAGAATTTAACGACCAAATTTGGACAACCACCACAAAATGTTCCCATTGGAATCTGAAAAAAGTAACACTTCTCTCCCCTCCCTTACCCCTAAAAAAGAAAAAAGAAAAGAAAACTATTCATCCTTACTTTGGACGAAAATAAAAAGAAGAAAAGAAAAATGAGAAGGCAACCAACCAAATCCCCTTCCTTCTCTTTCTTATTTCTTTCGTCCTATTTATTCCCATTATTATCAAATCCCAATAAAGAACATTAAAAATATATATATAATAATCGCCAACGTTTCGGCACTCATACAGCACCCTTATCAAGACAAAAAATATATATATAATATAAAATAAAATAGAAATAAAAAAAAATGAAAAAAAAATAAAATAAAATCAAAATATCGTGGCAGGTGTGCTGTTCCTGCTGGCAACAAATTTTATTTA
>NC_046659.1:84807567-84861785 GCF_010883055.1 Belonocnema kinseyi | reverse complement strand
TTTATTGGGTTTTGATAACGGTGGGAATAAATAGGACGAAAGAAATAAGAAGGTGATTGTCCAAATTTGATCGTTACATTCTTGATTTTATTTTCAGGAATTCTTTTCAATTTGATTATTGGACGTTAAAAAGGGATTTTACAAGGATTGTTTTCCTATTTAAATATCCTAAATTCTGAATAATAATGATAATATGAAAAATGTTATGACCTCAAATTAAAAATATCAATTTTTGACGAAAAAACCAACATAACAAAAGCTTTTTCCAAATTCTAAATCGCCTTTGAACTTTGATTATTCTTATTTAAAATAACAAATTTCCGACAAAAAACGCTAACATATCCTATTATTGTCTAAATACTGTAAGTATTCTCTAAACCAAAAAACAAAACGCCAACATAACCCAAAATTGTTTAAAAACTGTGAAGCTTCTTTGAAGTGTTTACAATATAATTTTTTAAATTAAAAATGCCAATTAGCGATGAAAAATAATAATCAAAGATTGTTAAAATATTATAAATCTTCTTTGAAATATAATCATTTTTCCATAAAATAACCGATTTCCGCTTTAAAAAAACGTTAATATAAGCCTATAAATTGGTCAAAAATTGTAAATCGTCTTTAAACCCTATCTTTAGCTTATATTTTCGGTAAAACCCGGGAGCTTAACGTTCAATTGTACAAAAATGATCAGTCTTCTTTGAAATCTTACTAAAAATACCGATTTCCGGTGTAAAACACCAACATAGCCAAAAATTGTTAAATAATGGTGAACTTTCTTCGAAGTGCTTGAAACATAATTTTTTTAAATTAAAAATATCAATCTCCGACGGAAAACCCTAACATAATCCAAGATTGTAAAAAGATTCTTTATTTTGATTAAATGTAACGATTTTTCTTTGAAAATACCAACTTTCGATATAAGGCAACAAATTAACTAAAATATTCAACTTATGAATGAATCTTTTTCTCGTAATTAACGTTCATATAACCAGAAGTTGTTCAAAAATCTTGTTCGAACTTTAAAATTTTTTGTTTTATAATACCATTTTTTGGTATAAAACGCTAAAGTAACCTAAAATTGTTTAATAATTATAAACTTTAAAACCTAATGATATTTGTTTCAAAATTTCAATTTCTGGCGAAATGCCACTAATAAAAGCTAAATTGTGTGTAAGAAAATTAAGACTATTTCCATACTTTCTGATCTTATAATAAAATATATTTTTTTTTAATGCTAATTTTAAGCGAAAAACAGAAAAAAATAATTATATGTAAAAGAAAAAAGATTATATGTTAACATAATTTCAAATTTTTAATCTTAAATATAAAGAAAATTTTTGTGAAGAAAAGTCAAGCACATATTATTCAACAACAGTAATTGCGAGATTGTCAAAACTATTTTTAGACCAGAAAATAAGACAAAATTTTATTTATAAATTAAATTTTATAAAAGCAAATGTATCTCAATTACGTGTAAGATATTTTTTTCGTGACACTCTTAAATCAATTTTCCTAAGCTACTCATGATTTCTTTATTAATGGCCGTGAGTTCTTTTTTATAGTAGTTGCATAATTAATTGCAGTTTAAAAAAGGGTAAAGGGGGCAAAATAGACAAAATTCTTCAATATAGAGATTATAGCGGATTTTCCTAAAAATAGGATAAAAGAGGAAAAAAGGAGGGTGACTGTTAACCCTGACATTTAAAATAATATTTTTGATGAATATATTTTATTACCTTCAGAGCCAGAAGGAGCAAAAACGTTTCGACACTGTAGAAACCTCTGTCGACGAAATCTCCCATAAAGAGGTAATTCGTTTCTGGTACATCGCCTCCAACTTTAAAAAGTTCTTTCAGGTCATAAAACTGACCATGAATATCACCACATACCTGTAAAAAATAAAATTATTACTCAAAATCCCGGGTATTGAATTATTTTATCTCAAGAGAGTATAATTTCTGTTCTTCCCTGGTTCCGGGCTCGATCAATACCTCAAATAATTTTTTTCAGGGTGGCCACAATAATTCATTTTCAGAATCCCCTGATTTCTCTTCCCTGACTACACGGAGAGAAATTTCAAAGAGATTAATTCACGGAAGCGCGCCAAAGCGTAATAAAATCAAGAAGTAGTTCCGTAAATTAATCTCCAAAAATTTCTCCCCATGTAGTTTTTCATTTTCCCTCGCCATTTAATGGGACATTCCATTTGAAAAGGAAAAAATGTATCAACGTTTTCCTTTCTTTTTTGTTAATTTATGATAGATAGTGTTTAAGGCACTCAATAAGATAGTTGGAGGGTTCTGCAAAATTCTCAATATTTTGTCAGATGTTATTAATTGAAAATTGGATAAGATTTGAATCATTTTCATCTTTTATATTATCGATTGGACGTGTAAAATACTTATATAAAAATGTAAGCAGATAGTGCTTATCTTTCAACTGCGCTTACGTTAACCACGAAGTAGCAAAAACGTGCTTTTTGATAATTAAAAAAAAAACCTAAAGTATTTCTCAAAACTGGCTTATATTGGTGAGAAAATACAAAAAATGATTTATTTCTTGTAAGCTAATTCACTTTTTAGCTATTATTGAATAGATATCCTTTTGGTTCAACATGGAATTAAATGAAAATGATTTTTCAGTCGCTATTTCCGACATCACTTTATTTTTTTCGGTAAAAATGGTTAATTGTTTAAAAAAATTTAATGAACAAATGCACAATTTAGCCATTTTTTAGCATACAGAATTTTGTCTCACAACTATCTTAAATATCAGTATCTACACAATGATTTACTGCGTGAATAATTTACCCAGAAGGTAAACATTTTTTTATTTAAATAATTTTATAAACACATTAAAGATGTTGCTACTTTTTAATGCATAAAACTTTCTTTTTTAACGAAATATATGCTAACACGGCTAAAATTTTAATTTATTTATAAAACGTGTCTCAAACATTAAACATTTTTACCGGAGAATAAAGTAATGTCGAAAATTGTCAATAAAAAGTGATGTTTAGCTCATTCCATGAAGGCCCGAAAGCTAAAATGTTAATTTGTTTATTAAATTGGATAATAATGTTCAAAAATAATTCAAATGTAACCAGACATAATTAAATGTTACTTTTACATACATTGCGATTAAAATAGCATTGAATAAAATATCTGAATCTTGTTAATCTTCAAGAAAGAATTTTTTCTCATTAATTCGTTATAAACAAATCAACGATTTTTTTATATTTGTTCAACAATATAAGTAAGCATGACTAAAAACAATGTTCCCTGATTTAAAACATTTTTGAGCAATTACAAATAGTTCCGCGTTTAAAAAAAGTTATGATAAAAAATTGTTTATTAAATAAGCAAATAGAAATTATGTTTCAACGCATTTTTTTAATTTTCATTAATTTCATCATTTTCTGCGCACATTTGTATAGAAGTATTTTTTCGTCCGATTAATAAGACAACAGAAGAGATAAAAATTGTTAGAATATGGTTCAGTTTTTAATTAACAATATCTGCCAAAATATTGAAAACTTTGCAAAACCCTCTAAATACATTTTTTAGTACCCCAAACACTATGCAATATCAAAAAAGAAAGAAAATATATTATCCACTTTTTTCCTTTTTAAATGGAATGCCCCTAATATTTAAAAAACAAAATTCTAATCTTGTGACATTTGTAATATAGAATATTTTAGAAATTGAATAAAAATGAAAAAGTGACCTGTAGAAACCCAACAAATAAATAAAAGTGACTAATGTGCATTAATAATGTAACTAATGTTCTTTTACATTTAAAATAATTCAAAAAGAATTCGATCCATACAACTTTAAAACAGTTCAAGTTAAATTCAAAAAAATGTTAATGAATTGGAAAAATTCCAAAAAGTTCCATTGTTTTTACTAAAACGAGAGTGAATTAAAAAAAACTTAAGAGAAATTAGAAGAATTTGACAAATTCATAAAAATTCAAGAATAATGAGAAAAAAAATTGATCAAATTGATTGAATTTAATAAGTTTGAAATGAGTTTAGAACCGTGCAACAAAATTCAAAAGAATTTGATAAAATGCCTAAGAATTCACTTGAATTTAAAAGACTTAAATTTCAAATTAATTGCAAAAAATATTTTCATATTTGAAACGTTGCGAAATCCCTCACTCCTTGTGGATACATTCTTTTAAAATCCATTTAAATATTATAAAATTCTTTGAAATCTGAAACTTCCTGAAATTCGAAAAATTTATTAAAATATCTTAAGCAATTTTTAAATCCCGTAAGATCCTTAAATCGTTATATAACCTTTCCACGTCCTTAAAAATTCTAGGAAAATGAACATTTTTTCAAATTGCTTAAAATCACAAAAAAAATTTCAAATCCATTGGCAATTTTGTAATATTTTGAAAATGCATTGGAATATTCTTAAATGCTCTAGAATATTTCAAATCCTTTGGATTCCATTCACAAATTATTAAATAATTAATCAATATAAATAATAAAAAAATTATAAAATATTTTAAATCCTTTAAAATAATTTCAAATTATTGAAGTCGATACAAAATTGTGTAGAATCTTCAAAAATTCCCTAAAATATTAAAAAACCTATGAAATCTTTCCATATCCCCTGAAGCTTTATAAAGCTTTTGAAAATTAATTGGAATCTTTTAAAATGCCTTACAATATTTCAAATCTTTTAGAATCCCTTCAAATTATGAAAATATATTAAACATTTCTTAAAATATTTTAAAATACTTAAAATACTATTTCAAATCCTTTGAAAATTTCCGAAATCTCCTGACACTTTTGACCGAGGGGTTAATTATTCGGATTTTTGTGTGCGTTCGATATCAAGATTGCGTAAGATTGCATACTATTCCATGGATTATAAGAAATTCATTATGGAAAACCGTTATATGGAAAAATTGAAATAAATAATACAAAAATATCTAAAGAATTTATTTAGAAATTAGGGAAACTACAGCTCCACAAAAATACCAATTCTGCACAAATAAACGTTATTCACAGTAAAGAGCTGTGAATTCCTTTGCTATCTTTAAAATCACTTAAAATGTAATTGAAATCAATAAGAAGAATGTTTGAAATCCCTTAAACTTATTCATTAAAATTATCTACAAGAAACGTCAAAATCCCTAGGAATCTGTGAAAATCCCTTGAAATAATGGGAAATTTAATAAAATTCTTTAAATCTTGTGAAATTCTTCAAAATAATTTAAAATTTTCTGAAATCTGTAGAGTCGCTAAGAATCCTTTGGAATTACATGAATTTATTTTCCGAAGTTCTCCTTAAATCCTTTTAAATCATTGGACACTTTACAAATTTCTTTGAAATCCCTTGAAATCTTTGTTGATCGTAAAAATCCGTTTAAAAAATTAAAATAATTTGAAAGCCCTTGAATATAATTGGAATTAAATTTATTCTTTAAAATTCTCGTAAATAAAACGTTATGAAAAATCCTTTTAAAAGCCTTAAAAGCAGTGGAAGTCCTTCGAAATTTGTTGAAACCTTTAAAGTCCTTTAAACTTCCTGATATGTTTGTAAATTTTTTAAATGTCGTGACATTTTTATGAAATTTGACGAAATCACTTAAAATCTGTCGAAATTGCTTGAAATCTATCGAAATTGCTTAAAATTGGTCGAAACCCTACGTTAAATAACTAAAAATATCAAATGTTTCTGCTTTCTCAACTTTTTGCATCAACTCTTTCAATATTTTAACATTAATCGTTTCTATACTTTTTAAAGAATCGCAAAAAAAATTATAAAAAATTCATTATAGGAACATCATTACAGACCTATACTAAATTTCGTATACCCTAAAATCTTTTAAAGTACTCTCAAATATTTTTAATTCTTTGCAATTTTTTTAATCGCTTTGAAACTTTTCTAAGTTCTTGAAATTTTCTTAGAATCTTTTCAAATACCGTAAAATATTTCAAATACCTAGGCACCTTTCAAAGCTCATGAAAATGTCTGAAAATCTTTTTAGATACCGTAAAATATTTCAATTACTTTAACATTTTTTAAAGCTCTTGAAAATTTCTTGGAACTTTTAAAAATACCCTAAAATCCTTTGGAATCCCTTCAAATTATTGAAATATATTTAAAATTCCTTGAAATTTTAAAAAATAGTATAAAATCTTACAAATTATTTTAAAGTTTTAAAAACTATAGGAATTTTTTTAACTACCTTCAAATATTTCGAATCGTTTGAAATGTTTAAAAAAATGTTTAAACTAGAAAATTTGCTGGCATGTTTTAAAATACTCTAAAAACTTTGAAATCCTTCCGAGTCGTTTCTTCAAATTATTGAAATCTATTAAAAATTACATGGAATTTAAAAAAATATTATAAAATCCTTTAGGTTCCTTACGAATTATTTTAAACTTTTAAAAATTGTAGGTATATTTATAAATAGCCTAAAACATTTAAAATATTTTTAAATTTCTTGAAAATTTGTTGGCATTTTAAAAAATGCCCCTTTAAATTATAGAAATCTATTTAAAATTCCTTGAAAATTTTTAAATTATTATAAAATCTAAAGGAATCTGATAAGCTACCTTAAAATATTTCAAATCGTATGAAATGTTTCGAAATCCCTTGCAATTTTTTTGGTGTTTTTCAAAACATCCTAAAATCTTTTAAATCCTTTGGGATCCCTTAAAATTATGGAAATCTATGAAAAAATTTAATGGAATTTAAAAAAATATTATAACATCTTACAAATCCTTAAAAATTATTTTTGAGTTTTAAAAACTATAGGGATCTTTTAAACTACCTTAAAATATTTCACATCGTTTGAAATGTTTTGAAATTTCTTGAAATTTGTTTAAACTCTTGAAAATTTGTTGACATTTTTAAAAATACCCTAAAATCTTTGAAATCCATTGGAATTCCTTTACATTTTTGAAATCTATTAAAAATTACATGTAATTTTTCAAATTATTTTATAATAACCTAAAACATTTGAAATTTTTTTTAATTCTTTGAAACTTTTTAAAATTCTTAAATATGCCCCAGAATATTTTAAATACCCTAAAATATTTCAAATCCTTTGGAACTTCTTCAAATTATTGACATTTATTAAAAATTCCTTGGAAACTTTAAAAATACAAAAAATTTGCAAATTCTTTGCAATTTTTTTTTAATCGCTTAACCCCTTTTTAAGTTCTTAAAAATGCCTCAGAATATTTTAAAATATCCTAAAATATTTCAAATCATTTGAAACTTTTTATATCTTTTCAAAATTCCTTGGAATTTTTTTAAATATCATAAATCCTTTCATTTGATTTTAAAGTTTTAAAAATTATAGGAATATTTGTAAATAATCTAAAAGATTAAAAATGTTTGTAAATTTCTTGAAAATTTGTTGGCATTTTAAAAAATGCCCCTTTAAATTATAGAAATCTATTTAAAATTCCTTGAAAAATTTTAAATTATTATAAAATCTAAAGGAGTCTGATAAACTACCTTAAAATATTTCAAATCGTATGAAATGTTTCGAAATCCCTTGCAATTTTTTTGGTGTTTTTCAAAATATCCTAAAATCTTTAAAAGCCTTTAGAATCCCTTCAAATTATTGAAATCTATTAAGAATTACATGGAATTTAAAACAATATTATAAAATCCTTCCGAATCCTTACAAATTATTTTAAAGTTTTAAAATTTATAAGAATCTGATAAACTACTTTAAAATATTTCAAATCGTATAAAATATTTTGAAATCCCTTCAAAATTTTTTTTAATTCTTGAATTTTTTTTTGTTATTTTTCAAAATATCCTAAAACCTTTTAAATCCTTTGGGATTCCTTCAAATTATTGAAATCTATTAGAAACTAAATGGAATTTTTAAAAATATTAGAAAATCCTTACAAATTATTTTAAATTTTTAAAAACTATAGGAATCTTTTAAACTACCTTAAAATATTTCAAATCGTTTTAAATTTTTTGTAATTTTTTTAAACTCTTGAAAATTTGTTGACGTTTTTAAAAATACTCTAAAATCTTTGAAATCCTTTAGAATCGCTTCAAATTATTGAAATCTATTAAAAATTACATAAATTTTAAAAAATATTATAAAATCCTTACACATTATTTAAAAATTTTAAAAATTGTAGGAATATTTTTAAATAACCTGAAACATTAAAAATGTTTTTAAATTCCTTGAAAATTTTTAAAGCTCTTGAAAATTTATTGGCATTTTTAAGAATACCCTAAAATCTTGTAAATCCTTTGGAATCCCTTCAAATTATAGAAATATACTTTAAATTTCTTGAAAATGTTAAAACTATTATAAAATCTAACAAACCCTTTAAAATCCTTATAAAGATTCAAAATCTATAGGAATCTGATAAAATATCTTAAAATATTTCAAATCGTATGAAATGTTTTGAATCCCTTGGAATTTTTTTAATTCTTGAATTTTTTGGGTATTTTTCAAAATATCCTAAAATCTTTTAAATCTTTTGAGATCCCTTCAAATTATTGAAACCTATTTAAAATTCCTTGGAAACTTTAAAAATACAAAAAACTTTCAAATCCTTTGCAATTTTTTGTTAATCGCTTAACACTGTTTTAAGTTCATGAAAATGCCTCAGAATATTTTTAAAAACCCTAAAATATTTCAAATCATTGGAAACTTTTTATATCTTTTGTAAATTCCTTGGAATTTTTGTAAATATCCTAAATCATTTCATATGATTTTAAACTATTAAAAATTGTAACTTTTTTTTTAAATACTCCAAAATAAATTTTAAAGGGAGGGGAAGCGACCAAAGTTGAATGCGTGGCAGCCCTGATTATTCTTCAGTTACTTTAAGTATTTCTCACAGAAATTCCTTAACTTTTGCATTTTTTTTCAAACCCTCTGACTTCTTTCCCTGGGGAACAAAATTCCCTGAATTTTCATTAATTTGTCTTATGCGGCGATCCTGTTTTTTACTTTTTAGTTGACCTTGAGAAAGGTTATTTAAAAAATTTGCTTACGGTAACTGGGGAATCGACTCTTTGCACATTACTTTCTTCTATGAGGATTTCTCGTGCTTTTGCACAAAGAGCTTTCACTTCAGCCTCTTTGATGATTTCGCATTTTTTCAACTGCTCAATTTGCCGATCCAAATCGCTGGAATCGGTCATCTTAACGAGTGGAGTTTATCTCCTGAAAAATTTAACACAAAACCTTAATTAATTTCATTCAGAGAAGACAAATTTGTACCAAATTCAAAGCTTAAACTTGATATGAAACAGAAAAAAATTAATCATATTAAGAACAAAATACTTTAATCCTAATCAATTAAAAGAGTGTTTTTAATTATAAGTAACTATCTATTCAGTTTCAAATTCTAGTGTATATAAACTTAATTAAAATACACATCAGAACTTTTATTGCGAAAGAATCGAATAAATGTTAGTTTATAAACTAAAGGAGTTGCTCGTCGATACTCATGAAGTTGAGAAAGACGAATCAAATTTAGGTCATGACCTAAATATAATCATTTGTCATATCCAAGTTATACTGCTCCAAAAAACGTTGACATTGAAAGCTACGCTATAATATTGATTTTACCATCCTGTGACATACTCTCAGAAAATAAAGAAGCCTACATTAAATTATCTTTGTACAACAATCGATAACACGCGAGAGTCCTTCTACTCGTCCAATCTTTTAATTTTTCACTCGTATTTCTCTAATATAGTACAAAATTATACAAATGAGATGCAAATGGACCTGCCTCCGTAGTAACTGCGTAAGATTGCGTTATATACGATCTTCCAACAAGCTGATTGCATTTAGAAAATAATAATTACATTAATATACAATCTGATTAACCTACAAACATTAAAACAAACAAAAATCTCGGTAAACAGCTTCTTTCAACACGAAAAATAGATCAAACAAACGGAATAAACACACTCAATGATCGTTCTTGAACGCAAAGCCTAACAATTCTCAAATATAATTCTTTAATACTCTAAAAAATGTGAATCTAATAAAGATAAAAAATCGTCCTTGAGTTGAATTAACATTTGTTTATAAGTAGTACAAAAATAAATGGCAATATAACTATATAACAAGCAAGGACATGCAGCTATTTGAAAAACAACCTCCAATTTTCTACAAATGAACATCTTAAGTAAAAAAAATTACAGTCATAAAAAGATTATGAAAGTGAGAGGAAAACCCTTTAAAAATTGGATTATAGCAGAAAGAGAATCTACAAAAGATAAAGCATCCCATCTTATGTCCATGATTGGAGAAAAGTTTGTACGCGGCATGTAAACATTTCCAGCGAAAAGTAAAAAATTGTTTTTGAAAAACGAAACTTTCTCGAGGGTTGCTTGACAGATATCTAAAACTAATTACCTTGTCTGTTGATAATTGGTAGTGGACTGGAAGTGTTAAAAAATGCTTTTTTGAATCACTACAAATAGACTTTCATCTCTTCAACTCCATGACACACTGCCACAAAGTAAAGTTGTATAGATGGGAAACTCAACTTCCTCTCGGAAGGACCAGGCGGCGCCCTTTCAACGGCTTTTTCTATCAAGTTTTATTTGCTAATATTAAAATTAATTATCTTCTCATTAATTCGAAAATTTGGTTAATTTATTAAATATATTTATATTATCTTAAATATATTTATATTATCTGGAAAATCTTTAAGCGCTCCAGGCTCAATAAATCTTTTTCTTTACGTGTTAATCAAGTTATTTATACTAACCAGTAGTTGGCGCTCGGATCGATTTCCGCCTAAAACCGAATTTTGAATTTTGATATTTCTCGAGGCTATTTTCTACAAACTTCGTTTCCTTTTGGTCAGGGCTTCATTTTTGGATATTTTGAAAGTTTAGAGTGATTTCGAGTTGCTAACGATAAAGAATTAATTTAAATGACTGTTATACAGTTCTTTAAAAATAGTTTTAACGTTGTTTAGGTTGTTCATGGTGAAAAGAGCTTAAACCAAATTACAACAGAGGGCCAGCAATTTTTCTGTCCTAAAAGTGAAATATATCTGAAAATGTTTAAAGGGAGAGAAGAGCGACAGATTTGTCAAGATCATACTTCACAGGATCATTTCTGTAGTATATCTTCACATCCTCTCTATTCAACAATAGAGTCGGTGCAGCCACGATGATGAGTCGTAGCTCTTCTTCTTGAGCGTGAGAGGTTGTTGGAGAAATCGACTTGTTCGAACTCTCCAGTACTCGAGGATCGTTCGCCTTCTGTACTTTATGCAGAAGGTAATGGGAGTTAGGGCTTTCTGAGTGGTTTTTTTATTTAAATTAAAACAAAATTAAGTTTTTAAGTTTGAGTATTTAAATTTGTATATTTATGATAATCAGTAATTTAATGAAATTGTTTATTTAACTTATATTTCTACTTATAATTAATGATTATCTATTGTAGGGTGGTCGCCCCTAAATTGTTGTATTCTACCCGGATTACTTTTTCGTTTCATAATAAAATTTTTTTAAAGATTTTTATGAACCTAATTTCTTTTTAATATTTGGAAATACGAAAAAATTCTGTTTCAAAATTTTTTCTACCAGCACAGGTAAAATCAATTGTCGGTACTGGTAAAAAAAAAAAAGATCGGTTCTAACAAACAGATTTCAGGGAAAACTTTAAATGATTTAATTTAATTTTACAAAATTAAATTTTTAGTTTTGAAGGTTTCAAAATATGTCAAAGAAAGACAGTTTAAAGACTTTTTTTATTTTGCAGGATTTTAAATGTTTTTAGAGAAACTAAATTTGTTCAAAAGATATTTAGAGGTTTTGAAAACATTCGAAACTTATTTATATCTTGAGAACAAGTCAAACAAAATCTAGAAGATTTTAAAGAAAAAGTTTTCAATTTTGCAAGATTACAAAATCTATTTCGCATCCCTAGTACCATAGGGTTCATCTTGAATTTTAAAAGTCTTTTAATTTGTTTCCCATTACTTCACATACAGAACAAATGCAAATCAAATAATAATACAAATTCAAGATGGAACCTTATGGGCTTAAGGGTCACGATTCAAATGTTTTAAAAAGGTTACAAAATAATTTAAAACTTATGAAGATTTCAAAACATTTTTAACAAAATGTAGATTTTGAATAAATAAGCTTTTCGAGAATTTCTAAAGGTTTCACGAGAATATACCAATTTTCTTAAGATTCCTGTGAAAATTCTAAATAATTTTTTATTTCAAAAAAATAATTTTAGGAGAAAATTTGAAAATATTCCAAACAATTTTGAAAAAAATCAGTATGCAATTTTTATTATTTTAAAAACTTTCAAAATTTTAGAAAAATTCTAGCCTGTTTATAAGATATTTAGGAATTTTAGGATTTTTCAATAGATTAAAAATAAGACAAAGTTTCAAACACAAGACTTATAATATAGACTTAAATATTTAAAAAATGTAAACTTTCTTTTAATAATTTTTAAAGGTTTCAAGGAAATGAAAAAAAATTTTTTTAGACTCCAGGGAAAATTGAAAATTATTTTAAAAGCCCTTGAAAACATTTCTGAGAATTTCAAAAAAAATCTGTAAGATCTTAAGACAGTTTTTAAATTTTGAAATATGTTTCAAAATTTCCAGAAAAAGTCGAGTCAGTTTAAAAGATATTTAGGAATTGTGGAAGTATTGATGAGATTAAATTTTTTTTTTAATTTTGACAAATTTAAATCAAAACGTTGATTTTAAACAATTTTTTAAAAATAAGCTATTCAAGAATTTTGAAAGGTTTCAAGAGGATAACCCAATTTTCTTAAGATCCCTGGGAAATTTCTGAATGATTTTTTATTTTGAAAAAAGAATTTTAGGGGAAATTTTGGAAAAACTTTCAAGACATTTGAATAAATGTCGACAAAAATCAGTAGGGTATTTTTCTTAATTTTAGTGTTTTCAAACATTGTAAGAAAAATTTGATTCAGTTTAAAAATTAAAATATAGTAAATAATTTTAGGAGTTTTTAGGATATTAAAAATATATTTAAAGATTTCAAACAGTTCCAAACTAAATCTATGTTTTGGAGATTTTGAAAAAGAAGCTTTTTTTATTTTAAAAGGTTTCACGACAATAAATGTATTTTCTAATATTCTTGGGATAACCGTAAATGATTTTTTATCAAAAAAAATTTCAAAAACAATTAATTTTAAGATAAAATTGAAAAAGATTTCTGAAGATGTAAAAAAATGTGGAAGTTTGTAAGACATTTTTTTCAATCTTAAAAGATGTTTTCAATAAATTAAATGAAAAAAAATGATAATTATTTCAAAACACATAAAAAGATTTATAAAAACATGGGAACAAATCGGTAACATTGTAAAGCAATTTTTTGAATATTTTTCAATTTTTGTCTGAAAAATTCGAGTCAGTTTAAAAGATATTTAGGAATTTTAGAAGTTTCGAAGTGATTAAAAATATCTTTAAATATGAAGAGATTTACGAAAATTTGTCAAAATTTAAAAAAAATTTCTTCTAAACTTCTAAAAGTTCTAAATATCATCTAAATTGATACGAATGTTTACTAATATTTTGTAAAATCCTGAAAAAACTAAATTTTCTACGTTATTTTTTGACGCATTTGAAAACTCCTAAAATCTTTTTGAATTTTCTTAAGATTTTTATGAAAATTATATTTATATAACTTCAAAAACAAACTGATAATACTGATTTCCTTCTTCTCACACCTGAGCATCTAATTTTAGCTTGAACTTAAATGTTCGAAAACTTTTATCAAATAAATACTTATACAAAATTTTAATTTTTTCCTAATTTATTTTTCCTAATTCAAATAATAATTTATGATGATTATCAATTAAGTTGATACTAGTAACGGTACACAAAATGGGAAAGTTCTTATTGTATTCAAATCCTATGAAAATCAAACATTTTTATTTTATTTTTAAACAAACATTATGAACATAAACTTCAAATATTCGCGAAGACGTCGAAAAATAAATGTTTTCCTTATAAATTCTGTGCAAAAGTTTTGTAAATTTTATATTTTTGGAAATACTTTAAAAATGTGCAAAACATTAAAAAATGGAAAAGAAACATTTTGTAGAAATCTTCGCAACGGACAGCCTTTCTTTTGGCATTTTTTTCTCCAAAATTTCGGTTTCCATAAAAACGATAATTTCGATAATTACTTTTTTATAACCAGAAGTAAGCTTAAAATCTTTCATAGGGATCCTTAATTTGCGTTAAATAACTTGAGGATATTTAATGATGGTAAAGATATTTTTCAAAACTCTTTATTAAAATTTAACAAACTCTTTTTTATGTACGTAAATATATTTACATCATCTTTGATATATATTATTATTTTTAAAATTAAGAAGAATTGCATGTAGATTGTAACTTATTAACAATAGAACAGGCGCATTTAAGTAATAAATATTAGATTTTATAATAAATAATAAAAAGTTTATAATCAATATTAGTATCTCGCCAAAGAAGTAATGTGACAAATAATCAAACACAGTTATTATTATGAGAGTAATAACTGGGTGCCTACTTAAATCCTGGGGGAAAATTCCCTGACAATTCCAGTTTTTTTAGGTATAATCTTTCATAGTACGGAGCCATCCAAATTTTCGGATTGTTTAGAACTGTCGACTCGGAATCTCAGAATATGTATACATTTTTACGAGTTTATTATAAATAATGTTTTTTTTCAGTTTCTGGGAATTCAATTAATATATTTAATTTAGAAAAGTTTGGCGCCATCGATTAATTCAATAATTAAATAATAATGCAGATAAAATTTTATTTTATCTTCTTATATTTATCTTGTGAGTACTAAATTGAATTCAATTTAAACCGCTACGAATTCCTTAACTTCTCAAGTAAAAATATTACATTTTTAACAAGATAGATGCATTTTTAACCAAATAATTGAATTTCGAACTAATAAAGATCAAGTTTTAACCAAAAATGGAATAGTTAAATTTTAAATTAAAAAAATTATTTTGCAAATAAATAGATAAATTTTCAACTAAAATGAATATGTTAAAGATTCTACCAAAGAGATTATCTGCCAAAAAATGAAATAACCAGTGGGGAAAGTTACATTTTCAGAGGAAATCATTTTGAACCCAGAAGAATAATTTCTACCAAAAAGACGAATTTTCAAATAAATACATGAATTGTCAACTAAAAAGGATAAATTGTCAAACAAAAATTAAGTAGTTAAAATTTCAGTTAAAAATTAAGATTCAACCACAGCGATGAATTAATAACTAAAATAATTAAATAATCAATTGAATATTTAAATTTTTAGTTCAAAAAATGAAGGCTTAACCAAAGAGATGATTTTTCAGCTAAAATGATGAAATAATCATTTAGAATAGTAAAATTTCCAGAAAACAAAAGAATGGAAAAAAGTACATTTTTGAACAAATTGATGAATTTTCAAGTAAAATTATGAGTCTTTGACTAGACTAATTTAATTTTCAACCAAAAATATTAATTTTCAATTAATGGGTACATTTGCAGAAAAAAAAATTCAAAATAATTTTTTTTTAAATAGTTACTTTTTCAAACAAAGTGATGATTCTTCAACTAAAATGGTGGAGCTTCAATAAGAATAGTTGAATTTTGAACCAAAAAGATGATTTCTCAACTAAAATTATGAATCTTTAACTACTCAGAATAATTTAATTTTCAACCAAAAATATTAATTTTCAATCAAGAAGATTAACCAAAAAAGGCGAATTTTCAACATAAAAAGATAAATTGTAAAACAATAAATGAATAATTAAATTTTCAGCTAAAAAAATTAAGATTCAACCAAAGAGATCAATTCTGAACCAAAATGACAAATCTTTAACTACCAAAATTTAATTTTCAACCAGAAAGATTAATTTTCAAACAAGAATATAAATTTCTACCAAAAAAGATGTATTTTAAACTAAAAAAAAATATATTTTTTTCAATTAAAAATTGAATAGTTAAATTTTTAGTTGAACATTTAATATTTAACAAAAGTGATGAACTTTTAACTGAATTAATTGAATATTTATTCTGAATAGTTAAATTTTTAACAAAAAAAATTAATTTACAGCCAAATGAAAACGAATCTTGAAGCAAATATCTCATATTTTCAGCCAAAGAGATTAATTTTCGATTAGAATTATGAATCTTCGACCAAATAAATTAATTTTTAACAAAAGAGCTTAACCTTCACAATAAGTATTTAAATTTTCATTTAAAAAAAAGATGAATTCTGAACGAAATGATTTCTAGTGGATATTTAAAAAAAAGATGAATTCTGAACGAAATGATTTCTAGTGGATATTTAAAAAAAAGATAAAATTTGTAATAAAAAACGGTTGGACTTTTCAACATCAGCTGAATTATCATCTAAAAAAGACTTTCCACTTAAGAGAGTGAGAATTACAAAAAACCGATTGGGTTTTCAACAAAATACATGAATTGTCAACCAGATACTTGAATTTTCAACTAAAAACGATCAATTTTTACCCAAAAATTGTCAGAAAAGTATTTAATTACAGTATTATAAGGGCTAATTTAAAAGCAGAGAATCAATTTCATTAATTTTTATGTTGCAATTTAGAAAAAAATTAAGCACACTCTCGAAAAAATTTTCTGGCTTAAAAAAAATTCACTGGCATTTCCAGGTTTTTCCAGGTATATGAAAATTCCCTGCTAATTTCAAGTTTGCCAGATTTTTCAGGTAGGGTAGACACCCTGAATTATTGCACTGGCATGTAAGAAAATACTTACGAATTTAACATTTATTTAGAGATACATTCCATTAACTAAATAATCGGCGTCGTGCGCATAGGGCTCGTGCCCTCGACGACCTCTTCGCCTCACCACACGTAATCTGCATGCTATTAAAATTCCCATCACTGCAGATACTGATAATCCTAGTGCCAGTGAAATTACTGCACCTTTGGGTCTCAAATTCTCGTTCACGTTACTATTAAAACGAAAATGCTGAGCGACCAAGGTCTCCTTTTTGGCTTCTTTTAAATGATCTTCTAAAATATTGTGATCTACCTGAGGATCTGTAATATAACATTTTTTTCAACCTTTCTTTCTCTTTTAGGAAACTTTCTAAATAAATCAATGTAAAATACTGACCTTCGTCCTTCATAACTTCAATAATTTTTACACTAGCGTGCCCTTTCGCAACGGGTTTCGTATTTTGTGTGCTTTCATCCTTGTGTTCCACTTCAATAATTTTTTTATTCTTAGACTCGTTTGCCTCGTTACTGTTATTTTTCATGGTAAGATTCGCGTTCTTTTTTGGGGTCTATCATGAAAATGAAAATAAAATAATTAGTAAAGACTTGACAAGGGTTGCTACAAAATTCAATTTTTAAAATCCCTCACTTTTCATCGCAGTTTTCTTTCAGGTATGAAAAAATAACTTTAAACCTAGGAGATTATTAATTTCAATGCTAAAAAGGGTCATCCACAAATTATGTAAGACGATTTTCTACCAAAAGATATTAATTTTCATCTCAAAAAGACGAATTTTCAACAAAAGAGTTATGTTTTCAAGCTGGTAAGTCGAGTGTTTAAAAAAAGATTTGATTTTTTCACCCGAAATGATAAATTTTCAAGAAAAACATTAATTTTTAATTAAACAATTGGAATTACTATCAAATAGTCGAAATTTCAAGTAAAAGGATGCATTTTTAACCAAGAAGATTAATTTAGAACAAAAAAACTAATTTTCAATAAAATAGTTTAATATTCAACGAAATACATCAATTTTCAACTAAATAGTTGAGATTTCAACTTAAAAACGTAAGTTTTTAACCAAAAACGTCAAAATTAAATTATTAGATAAAACAATACCTTTTCAACCAAAGAGATGAATGTTCAAACAAACAAAAATTAATTCACAATGAGAAGTGCAATAATTGATATTTCCGCCAAAAAATAGTTTAATTTTCAATCCAAAATAGTAGTGTTAATTTAAAAAATACGAATTTTTAGTCAATTAATTGAATTCCTAACTAAAACCGATTAATTTTTAATTAAGAAAGATGAACTTTCAACAACAACGAAATTAATTTCTAACCAAACAGTTGCAATTATAAATAAAATAGTTGAAGTTTCGAGTAAAAGAGATGAGTTTTTAATGAAATAGGTGAATTTTTAATTCAATAGTTGATTTTTCCACAACAAAAAAAGAATTTGAACCAAGAAGATTAATGTTGTACCAAGAAATATGAATTTTCAACAAAGTACATGAAGTTTCAACTAAACAAGATAAATTCTCAGTTCAAACATTCATTTTGAACAAAAAAGAAATAATTTCCAGCCAAAAAGTTAAAGTTTCAATAGATGAATTTTTACCAATAACAGAATAGATAAATTTTCGACCAAATAAAAATTAATCTCAAATAAAGTGTAATAGTTGACATTTCCACCAAAAACTATTTTAATTTTTAATCCACAATAGTTGAATTAAATCAAAGAATACGACCTTTCAACAAACTATGTATTTGCATCCTCAGTCAAAACAGATTAATGTTCATACCAAAAAGAGGAATTTATTAGAAAAGAGTTTCAACAGGAAAATATGAGTTATTAAAAAAAAATGTTAATTTCCAACAAAATAGTTGAATTTTAAACCAATTAAATGAACGTTTAATTAAAATGATGAACCTTCAACCAAAAAAAGAATGTTCAAGAAAATAGTTAAATTTTCTATCAGTGAAATGAATTTTCAATCAAAAAGATCAATTTTCGACCGAAAGACTAATTTTCAACAAAATACATGATTTTTCAACTAAACAATTTTACATTTTTAAATGAGAAAGTCGATTTCAACTAAAAAAGACTAATTTTCCACAAAACAGTTGATTTCTTAACCACCGCAGGTTAATTTTGAACCGAACAGTTAAATTTTAAACTAAGAAGGATTGAAACATTATTTAAAAAATTTATTTTTCAACCAAAGAAGATGAATTCTCAAATAAAAGTGATTTAATAGTTGATGTCTGAACCAAAAAAGATCAAAAATTTTAACAAATTTTCCACGGAACGGTTGAATTCTAATGAGAAAATATAAATTTTTAACGAAAAAAATCATTTTTAGGCAAATACATGTTTGCCATTTTAATAGAAGAAAAAAATTCCCGGTCATTTCAAGGTTTTTTCCCGGTTCGCAAACATTTTTCACGGTCAATGAAATTGAATAAATTGAAGTCTATCCTAAACATTTTTACATTGAAAGTAATAAACAATAAACCAACAATTAAATTTACACGTATGAAATTGAAGGTACTAACACTTTTCAATTGAAATTTTTTTAATAAAATGCAGATAAATCTAGAAGTGGTTTATATTTTTCCAAATTTAAAATCATTTTTGAAATTTTTTCGAAACGTTTAAATATATTTTTAAAAGAATGGAATTTTTCCTATAACTTTTAGAAAATCCTACAAATTAAGGAAAAAATTCTTAACATTTAAATTTATAAATAACAATAGGAACACTTATTATTTGCAGAAAAAATTAGAGTAATTTTAAGATATATTTAGAAGTTTAAAAAATATCAAAATTAAATTTAGAACTTGAAATGATTTCCAATCATTTAAACGAAGTTTGTGAGCCGAAAAAATTGGGCTATTCGTATCAAAATTTTGATGCAAATATCCACAGCCGAATTTAAAACAAAATGTATATTTCTGCAGATTTCAAACAAAAAATCTAAAAACTTTTTAACAATTATGAAAGGCTTAAAAAGAAAAGAAACATTTTCTTAAGCTTCCTAGGAAACTGGAAAATGATTTTTCATTTTGAAAAATTATTGTAACAGAAAATTTAAAAACATTTTAAGAGACTTCCAAAATGATCAAAACTGAACCTGAAAGATTTTAAGTTTTTTTTTTAATTTGCAGGATTTTTCAAAAGTTGTAGAAAACATTCGGTTAATTCATTTCAAGTTTTTAATTAATTTTGAATCTTTTCAAAACTACGAAATATCTCTTGAAATTACTTAAATTTCGTTTACAGATAATAAGTGTCCCATTGTTATTTGAACGTCAAAATTTAATAAATTCACTTACAAATTAAACATTTTTTAAACAGAACAAGTCAAATTGTAACGTTAAAAGTTGAAAAGCTCTTCGAAATTCCACAGATTCAAAGATTTCTATGTAAAATAATTCAATTTCAAATTGTTTACTTTTACATATATTTGTGTTCAATTTACTCGTCGTAAATGAGCAGTGAAATTTTTAATGGCTAAGAAAACTAATACAAATAATATATTAATAAATTTATTTATTCAATTTAACATAAAAAATAATATAAAGGAAGACTTAAGACTTTGAATTAAAAATATTTTATTAATGAATCACTAAAAGTGTTATTTAAAAATAAAATTATTGGAAAGTATGATACTATATTAATCTCAATTTGTATTAAGACTTTCGAATTCAAACAGTTACAACCTGGAAATTCTCAAATGTTGAACGGATTTAGAATCGTTTTGTCGAATCAATTATTGTTCAGTTTTTTATACTTCAATCATTTACAAAACTGTTGAAATCAAACTTGGACAAATTTTTCTACTGAAAATTTGTAAAATTCAGAAAATTCCCGGTCATGTCCCGGTCCAGCGTCCACCTTGCAAATAGTTTAATTTTCAACAAAAACGTGACTTTTTAACGAAATTGTTTAATTTTCGATAAAACAATAAAATTATCTTCAACCTCAGTTTATCAGAATTTTCCTGATTCTTTCAGGTTTTTCCTTACTTTCCAGAATTGCCTGACCTGTAGCAATCCTGCGCGATGGATCAAAAGCTAAATTAAATAGATGAAAAATTAATTACACTCACTTTACAAGGTTGAGGCGTGGATGTCGTTTTTATACTTTGAGGAACAACTTCTGGTTCAACATGATTTTCAACAGGAGCAACTGACGGATGAGTCTGAGGTTGCTTTTCTGGCCAGGTTTCATGATTTGGTTGTTGATAATAGGGTACGAAGGATCTACTCTGATCGACATTTCTAAAAAGTTGAAGTATTTTTGAGCGATTTTTGTATTTAATTAGCTAGTTCCAAACACTTAATCAAAGTGAAAAATGCATCAAACTGCATACTTTTAAGTAATTAAAAATAAAATGGCTTCCTGTTCCACGAACGCGCCCATATTTTAATTATTATTTTTTTTAAATGAATACATATATTTAAATTTAAAACACTTATTCTTAGAATGTTTAAAATTATGCTTTTGCATTATTTTAAAATGAGAAAAGTTTATAGGTCACAGCATATTTTCAATTTTAATTGCCTGAATTTTGAAATTTAGTTAATTGAAAGATTTTTTCAACTTCTTTTTCATGTAAATTTAACTAGTTGCAAAGTCGAAAAATTTTATTCTTCTGTTGCGCCGATGAACTATTTTCAGAATAGAAAAAATCTGAATTAAAAATGTTTGTTATTAATAAAAGATGGATGCCTTGACTAAGCATGGTTTATTCACATTAAAATATTCATCAATTTGAAACTTATTTATTTTAAATTTGTTCAATTATTCTAAGCTTTTTTTTTTTGAACGCTTCCAA
Source organism: Belonocnema kinseyi (assembly GCF_010883055.1). Classification (NCBI taxonomy): domain Eukaryota; kingdom Metazoa; phylum Arthropoda; class Insecta; order Hymenoptera; family Cynipidae; genus Belonocnema; species Belonocnema kinseyi. The sequence continues at coordinate 84,840,204 of NC_046659.1, read as the reverse complement.
TTTGAAATTTTTTACTCTTGAATAGAAATTGTATGAAATAGTACACGGTTCCGTTGAAATAACTTCAACTCAAATTCGCGAAAACTAAGAATCTTTCTCTTGATTTTGTATTTGACATGTGTGACATATATTGTATGATGAAAAAAATCTTTGCCGGAGCCGCTTTAAAAAAATTAATTTAAAAATGTAAAAAAAACACCAGTTTTTTCTCAAAAACGACGAGAGAAACGAAAAAAAGGTTTTTCCTATAAAAAGATCCTGTTCATAAATTTTAATATTACTTCGTTTTCTTATAAAAAATTGTCTTTTAAAATAGTGACAAAACAGTGGCATCGCTAATAAACAGTTTTAAACAGTGTCAAAAGTGGCGTGAGTCCGTGCCCCGTGAATCGATATTAACTTACCCATCTGGTGCAGTTTCTTCTATAACTCCAGGCCTCTTGTGATTAAAAATATGTGGTTGTTCTAAAATCAAAAACGCAGAAAAATGGTGAGCATTGACAAAGAAAAATATCTTTCAGGATGACCACAAAACTTAATTTTTTCAATTTCCTGACTTTTTCCTGGCCATTAATTTTAATCTTGTAACATTTTTAACATATAATCTTTTATAGACGGAATAAAACAATTTCAGATTAAAATTTAATAATTTCAAATTTGTTTCAACTAAAAGAGACGACTTTTCTGTGATAACAGTCGAATCTTCTATCCGAAACAGTTAAATATTCAACAAAAATGATGACGCTTGAATGTAAAAGTTTAATTTCCAGAAAAAGAATTCAATTTTGAAAAAAATAATTGAATTTTGAACCAAATGGTCCCATTTTCAAACAAAAAAGTTAACACTTCAACCAAAAACAGTTGTATTTTCAGCCATAAAGTTGAAATTTTAAGCTAAAAAGTCAAAAGTTTGAGAAAACAGTGCATTTGAAAAGAAACAGACGAATTTTCAACAAAAAATGGAAAATTTAAATTTTGAGTAAAAATGTTAATTTTTTACAAACTAGTCAAATTTGCAATCATAGAGATGAATTTTCAACTAAAATTATAAATAGTTAGATTTTGAACCCGTAAATATAAATTTTTAACTAAAAATTCTAGTTTCAATCAAACAATGACATTTCTAACCAAAAAAGAGGAAACTTTAAACCAAAAAAATTAGTTTTCCAACAAAACAAACGAATTTCAGCTGAAAAAAAAACACTTCCAACCAAAAATGTAATCAATTAAAGGGGTGAATCTCCAGCTAAAGAAGATTAATTTTTATTTAGTTTTATTTTTATAAAGAAAAGATGAAATTTCTACTGAAATTTTGCAATTTTTAAATCGAAAAGACGAATTTAAAAAAAGTTCAATCTTGAACCAAGAATTCAGTTCAATTTTTTAACATCCAAATATATGTAGTCAAAAATATTTTTATTTAAAATAAGAAACAAGAATGCAATCAAAAAAGACAAATTTTCAAAAAAATAGTTTAATCCTCACCTATAGAAGACTAATTTCCAACCAAATAGTTCCATTTTTATCTAAAAAATATGAAATTTCTACTAAAACAGATCAGTTCATAAACCAAAAAGACGAGTTATAAAAAAAAAAATAGGTGAATCTTGAAGATCTTGAACCAAGAAAGATTTTAGATGAATTTTTTATCACCAAATTATGAATCTTCAACAAAAAAATTATTTTTTCAAGAATTATTATACATATATATAATTCTACATAAAAAAATAATTAATTTGAATAAAACAAAATTAATAAAATTATTGAACCCTCAATTATAGAAGATTATGTTTCAACCAAAAAGTTGCATTTTTATTTAAAAAAATGAAAATGCTACTAAAACAGATGAACTTTTTCATGATCCAAGAATGGTTTGAGCTGAATTTAAAAAAAGTAAAATATGAATTTTTCAAAAAAAATATATTCCTTTTTTTGTTAACAAAATGGTTTAGTCTTCAACTAAGAAGTTCAATTTTTAACCAAAAAGATTTTAATTTGAAATAAAATATAGTTGAATTAAATAAAAAAAGGCGAATTTAAAAAAAAAGTTGGTTTCTCAGCCATAAAAAATTAATAATTTTCAACCATACAGTTGAATTTTTTTTTTTTTTAAATGAAATTTTTTAAACCAAAAAGATTAATTAAAAAAAAAAGTTTAATCTTAAACTAAGAATGATTTCATTTCGATTTTTTAACACGAAAATATTCAATTTCTAATAAAACACATGAATTTTTAAACCAAAAAGTAGAATTTTCCAAAAAAGTTGAATTTTTACCCAGGAAAGATTTCAGTTAAATTTGCTACATTAAAATAAGAAATTCCAACGAAAAATAGGACTTTTAACCAAATTTTCTAATTTTCAACGAAATAATTAAATTTTTAAGCAAAAACATAATCGCCAGGATTGCAAGACAAAAACTGCAAAAAGAGGAAAAAGAAATACAAGGGAAACAAATTACTAACAAGAATATTATATCAGGATGGCCGCATAAAATCATTTTCAAAATTCTATAACTTTTCACTGACTAATTTTTCATTTTCCCTTACCTTTAACATTTCTTTTACCAAAATCCTACTATTGCAACTAAAATAATTTCAGATTAGAAATTAAAAATGTCTTTTATACAATCGGAGAAACCTTTCCTACAGTGTATAATTTCTAAGTTAAAGCGCTAAAAATTAAACAATTTCAAAACTTTAAAAATTGAATATTTAAGATTAAAATTTTATAAATCGGATCATTTAAAATTTAGAGAAATCGAAATTTTATTCTTTATTAATAAAAGCGTTCAAATAAAATCATTAAAAATTGAAAACTTTTAAATTTGCACAATTTAAATTCAAAGCGATTAAAATTGGACAATTTAATATTGAAAAATAAATTAAACCTTTCAAAGGCAAAGCTTCTGAAACTCCAGAACTTTAAATGGTCATTACATAATAAAATTACAAGTTAAAATTAAATTAGACAACTTTTTCTACATTTAAAAATGAATTGAATTGTTCTAAAAAAACATTTCGAAATGAATAGTAGTAAGTTTAAATGGGAAATATTAAAAAGAAAAAATTTTACTCCCTTACGTTGAAACTTAAACGAATGTGATCTTAATTTAAAACTGAAAAAAATTTCAGTCACAAAAAATTGTGATATCAAAACTTTTTTTATACTCAAACCCTTTAAAATTTCAATGTTTGAAAGAAAATTTAAATCGCTTGAAAATTAATAATTTTGAAATTGCTAATAATATTTACCAAAATTTAATCAATTTAATTTTAGTTGAAAATTAAAACCTATGAAACAAAAAAATTAGAAATTTAGCGTTGTTCAAGAAAATTCAGAAACCTGAAATTGTAACCACTTAAAATTACCGAAAGTGTCCATTTACTGATGTATCAATTTCCGATAGCTTTATTTTCATCGTTTTTTATTTTAAACTCAATTTTTAATTTTTTAATGTCAAATCTTCCTTTAGAATTATTATTCATTCTAGAAATTTTCGAATATAAAATATTGTTCAGTTTGAAATTACTTCTTTGTTCAAATGTTCAACTAAAAATCGGGCAATTTTAAGATCTTATACAAAAAATTACAAATTAAGATAAAGTATACAAAACAATACTGCTATGATATGATTTCATTTTTTGAAATTGTACAATTTTATGTTTTTTAATTTTAAATTGCTTTATATTTACATCCAAAATTATTAAATTCAAAACTATCAAAACCTTTAATATGAAATTTTGAAATATTTAATAGCGAAATGGTCCTAAAATTTTGAATATTTTAATTTGAAAAAAAAACGATATTTTGAAATTTAAAATTCGAAACCTTCGAAAATTAATATGAAAAAGAATTTAAGAAAAAAGCTTAGTTTCAAGGCCTGAAAGATTAAACTGCGAGGTATATTGTGAACCTTTAAAGTTTAATTATTCTAAAGACTTGAAAATTATATAATTTCTAGTTGAGAACTTTTAAGAATTACAAAATGCGCGAATTCAGGGTGACAGTTTTAATCGAAGAAAAAAATTCCCAGCCATTTCTTGGTTTTTTCCCGGTTCGCATTTTTCCCGGTTAATAAAATTTTTAAAATCGAACTCTATTATAAACATTTTTCTATTTAAAGTAATAAAAAATAAACAACAAATTAAAGCATTCAAAGTGGAACACTTGAATTTAAACTTTTAAAATTTAAGTTTAAAAGTTTTTCAATTAAAAAATTCTGTATTCAAATGCAAATTTGAGTTCAAAAATTTAGATCAAGTTCCAAAAATGACTTGACGTTAATATTTCAATACTCTAAATTTAAGAATCAATCAATAAACTTTAAAAAATTAAAAAATTATATTATTTGGTTATTTTAGGCTAGACACATTAAAATTAAAATTTTTTTAAACTTAAATGTCTTAAATTAGAAGTTGAATTATTTTCATTTCAAAGAATTTAAGCATCCTCCAAAAGCTTTAAAATTTTATTTAAAAATTTTGAGAAACCTAGAAGTTGTTTAAAATTTGTTTCTAATTTAAAATCATTTCTGAAATGTTTTCAGAACCTCTACATAACTCCAAAACAATAAAAACATTTTCTTAAGATTCCTGGGAAAATTGAAAAATTATTTTAATAGATTTCCGGAATTGTCAAAAAAGAAGCAGGAAGATTTTAAGGATGTTTAAAAAAATTTGCAGGGTTTTCCAAAAATTGCAGGAAAAATTTAATTAATTTAAAAATATGTTTAGAAATTCTGAAAAAAATGTCCACAAGCTTGGTTTAAATTATTTGACACTATATTGAGTTTTAAATTAATTTTGAATCTTTTAAAAACTTCTAAATATCTCTTAAAATTACTCAAATTTTTCTAAAAATAAAAAGTGTTAAATTATTATTTATATATAAAAATTCAATATTTTTTTTACAAATTATATATTTTTTTAATGGCACAAAAATTTTTTAACGTTTACAATTTAAAAGCTTTTCAAAATTTTAACAATTCAAAGTTTTCTATGTCAAACGATTCAGTTTCAAATTGTTTACTTTTAAATATTTGGGCTTAATTTACTCGTATTATATTACCAGTCAAATATTGCTAAATATTAAATAATTATTCTTTTTCTTAATTAAAAAATCTAAAATTAAATGTGTTCAAAAGTGAATCATTTAGACTGAAACAATATTTTTAATTTTATAAAAACCATTAATTAATTATGAATATATTATTATCAAATTATTTTTAAGATAAAAAAAATTCATAAAGTTTCAATCACACCTTTACATTTTTTTGATGACTTAAGACTTTCAAATTGAAACAGTAACAATCTGGAAATTTTTAAACTTTGAACGAATTTAGAATTGTGAATCAAATAAATTATTTGTTAGTTTTTAATACTTAAATTACATTTCCATTGAAAAAATTATTTATTCATTTATTTATATTTACAGTTGATAAAAAAATGTTTTTTATCAACAATTTTCAACTTCAAACGCTTTTAATTTGTAATTTTGTACCTCTTCAAAACTGCACTTTAAAATTCTTTAAATTAAAAATATACGCTTAAAAATAAAAATCTAAAATGAAGAATTTGTAAAATTCCCCGTCAAGAATTAAATTTTTCTTCCAGGTGGGTGGCCACCCTTCTTAGAAAAATATTAAATTAAATTAATTATTTCACACAGAATAGTATTTTTAATAAACGATTATCCACTGTAGGGAGGTTTCCCCTACTTGCTTATACTTGATCTTACGTTCGTAAACAGGAACATTATTCTGTTCGTGAAGAGGGTAATTGTAAACATTGTAGCCCTCTTTATTTTGCTCATAGTAGGGCTGATAATTCCAGGGATAACCCTGTGACCCATAACTTGCGTGAGACTGAGTCTGAGGTACAATTTCTGCGTCAACTGGATATGGAAGATTCTGTTGTGGAGGCAAGACTTGATGTGCAGATCCGGAGGTTTGCCAGGATTTAGGATTGCTTTCTTGCACATGTCCATAAAGTGGTGCATAGGATTTGTGATGCTGAAGCATTTGTTGATACCTCAAGACGTCAGGAAGAGAGGGTAGCACTGGTTTTTGCACTGATACTGGAGGAGAGGCTGGGAATGGTTTTTCCGTAGGGCAATGAAGCTCTCCAGCTTCATCTGAACCATCCGAGCATTGTGGTATTCCATCACAGACATTGTATATTGCGATGCAATCTCCTGTTGTTCGACATTCAAACTGATTTCTACTGCAGACTGAAATAATTGATTTAATTTCATTACTTGATACTCAATTATCGATCAATATTACATACTTCATAGTCCAAAACGTTGAAAAACAGGAAAAATAGGGGGTTTTTTCACGAAAATAGGAAAGTACGTTCTTTTTAATCAAATTAATGTAGGTACTGTATTCCTAAAATTTCAAGTAGAAATGTATTGCGTATAAGATGATTTTCTACCAAAAGAAATAAGTTTTCAACGAAAGAGTTAATTTTCAATTAAGAAAGATACATTTTCAACAACCAAAAATTAATTTTTAATAAAAGAATAGTATTTAAAACCAAATAGTTGAAGTTTTAATAAAAATAGGTGACTTTTGAACAAAATAATAGAACTTTTAATCAAATAGTTAAATTTTCAATCAACAAAGATAAATTTTCAACCAAATTCTCGAATTTTCAATAAAAAAAATTGAATTTGCAAGTCAAACAGACAAATCTTTTAGAAGACAAATGATAAAATAATTAAATTTTCTACAAAATAGTTAAATTTTTAACCAAGTAGTTATATTTTCAACCTACGAAGCTGAGTTTTCAATCAAATTTTCAACAAAATTATGTAAGTTATGTCAGTGAGAGCGCATCGTGGCAGTCGTGCTGTTCCTGCTGGCAACAAATTTTATTTTAATTTAATTTAATTTTTTATATTTTAATTTTGTTTTAATTTTAATATTTTTTATCATATATTTTTTGTCGTCTTGATAAGGGTGCTGTGTGAGTGCTGAAACGTTGTTCATTATTTTCTACAAATGTTTTTTATTGTAATTTGATAATTGTAAGAATAAAAAGGACGAAAGAATTAAAAAAGAGAAGGAATGGGATTTGGTTGGTTGCCTTCTCATTTTTCTTTCATCCTTTTTATTTTTGTCCAAATGAAATACAAATTATTTTCTTTTCTTTTTTAGGGGGAAAGGAGAAGAGGAAAATATTTTTTTTCTTCACATTGCACTGGGAACATTTTGTGGAGGTTTTCCAAATTTAGTCATTATAATTGATTTCATTTTTAGAAATTCTTCACATCAACTTGATTATTGGATGTTAAAAAAGGACTTTAAGTTTAATTTTGATCTTATTTAAATATCCTAAATTTTTAAATTATTTAAAAGACGTATATACCTACATTTTGTGCTTAAAAAATAAATTTTCAACTAAGAAGATTAATTTTTAACTAAAAAATATAAGATTTCAATCAAAAATATAACCGTTAAATTGTCGATTTAAAACATTTATTTTCAATGAATAAAATTAATTTCTGACCAGTTACATTGAACAAAAAAGACGAATTTTTAACAAAATACTTAAAACGTAAATAAAATCAGATTAATTTTCAGCCAAATAGTTGAAGTTTCTACCAAGAAAGCGTCTTCAGCCGAGAAAAACAAAATTTCAACGAAATTATTTAATTTTTAAAGGAAAAAGGCTGATTTTTTAGAAACAAGTAAATATTCAACCCGAGAATATAAATTTTCAACAAAAAAGGTAATTTTCGATCAAATTGTTAAATTTTGAAACCAAAAAGAACAATTTTATGCAAAACAGTTGAATTTTTAATCCGAAAATAAGAATTTTCAAACAAAAAAGTAAATTCTCAATGAAATATGAGATAATTAAAATAACAACCGAACAAGATTTAAATTCGCTATAAAAAGCAGTTGAATTCAACAGAAAAATACGAATTTTCAACAAAATAGTTTAATCATGAGCGAAAATAAAATAATTTTGTACCAAACAGTTACATTTTTAACCAAAAACGATCAATTTTAAGCCAAAAGGATGAACTTCAACTAAGAAAGATACATTTTTATTTAAAAATATCAATTTTTATAGAAAATAGAAATAGTTAAATTTTCAGTGAAAAAGATTAACTACCAGTAAGAAATAAAAGAATATTCAACAAAATAGTTAAATTTTCAAACAAAGAAATTACTTTTAATTCTACAAGATTAATTTTGAACCCAAAAACACGATTTTTTAACAGTATACGTGAATTTTCAATAAAGAAAAATAAATTTCAAACTGTAAATATCCATTCTTGTACAAAAAATAGAATAGTCAAATTTTCAGTGAAAAAAATTAATGTCCAGTCGCAAAAAAAAAAGAATTTTCAACACGTTTTTCAATCAAATACTTGGTATTTCAACCCAAAAAATTATTTTAATTTAAATAAAAAATAGTCAAATTCCACTAAAAAAGAAGAATTTTCAAAAAATATTTGAATCCTCAGCCACAAAAGATTAATTTTCAACCAAACAATTGCATTATTAATCAAAAAGAATAAATTTTAATCAGAGAAGATTAATTTGAAACCAAATATAACAATTTTCAACAAAATTCATGAACTTTCAAGTAAGACAGATGAATGTTCAATTAAAAATATCAATTTTTTACCAAAAAAGGAATAGTTAAATTTGCAGTGAAAAATAAATTAATTTTCATCCCAAAAAAGAATAAGTTTCACCAAAACAAAAAAAAGAATTTTTAACAGGGTTTTTATCTTGGAAACAAAGTAGTTGGTATTTCAACTTAAAAATGATATTAATTTAAATCAAAATCAGTGGAATTTATTGAAAAAGGAGAATTTTCAAAAAATAGTTGAATCCTCCGCCAAAAAGGATTAATTTTCAAACAAACAATAGCATTTTAAACCAAAAAGAATGAATCTTCATCCGAGAAGATTAATTTGTAACCAAATAATATCAATTTTCAACAAAATACATGAATTTTCAAATAAATCTGATGAATTTTCAATTTTAAATATCAATTTTTTCCCAAAAATGGAATATTTAAATTTTCAGTAAAAAAAATTTCAACCGAAAGGAAAACGAATTTTCAACAAACCAAACAATGAATTTTTATCAAAGTAGTTGCACAACTTCCAACTAAGTGTTTAGTATTTCAAGCCAAGGATAATTTTATTTTAAATAAAAGACAGTTGAATTCAATCAAAAAAGAAGATTTTTCACTAAAATAGTTTAATCTTATTAAAAACAGATTAATTTTTACCAGACAGTTACATTTTTGACCAAAGAATATTTTTTTTCTACCAAAACAGTTAAATTTTCAAGAAAATATATAAAAGTTTCAACCAAGCATTCGAATTTTCAACCAAACGAGGTAAATTATAAACCAAAAATAAAATAGTAGTCTTGAAAACCAAAAAAAAAACTAAATTTTAACCAAAAACAATTGGATTTGCTCATTAAGTTTTAGTAATTCAGTTCTTATTCAAACGAAAAAAAACACGAGAAAAGTGGAAGTTTCTAGAAATAGAGCGAAAATAGACGAATTCTTTGAAAAGAGGAAAAGAAGGAAAATAGAGCTAAGAGTGTGAAGTCTAATATTATTTTAAATACCTGTTTTAACAGGTGCTGGAGTCGTAACAACTGGAGCTTTTGTCACTTGAGTAACAGCCCCCGGAGGTGATTCGTTATACGAATACTCCTGCACTCCTGGATCAACGTGCTTTCTGTCATAAAACAAAAAATTCAAGAATTACTCATCAAAATTCAAAATGAAATTCGAATAAATATTCTCAAAGTAGGATAACAAAACCTCAGCGATTTAAGCTCATGCTCCTGAGTTTTTCGAATCTGTTCTTCCAACTGCAAAGCTGTCTGTTGTTTATAGTTCGTAAGAACTGCGCTACTATAATTAGCATGATCCGTGAATTTGCACTTAAAATCCTGCGGAGGGCCACAGTGAAAAAGATAACAACTTCCCGGTTTCTAGAAACACAAAATAAAATCAATAATAATCTCGTTTCACAAATTAGATGAAACAGTTGAATGAAATCGTGCTTACTTTTTCCTCAAAAACAAAAACGTCACACTGATCAGTCACACAACAAAATCGTATACAATCGCTTTCCGAATTTACGTCAATCTCGGTCAGATATTTGGCCCCCATTTGCTGAGAATCCTGTGTTCTGATAATTTTGTCCTTGTGAATAACGAAACCGTCATAGCATGTTTGTAAATCGCTATTAGGACGCTTTTCACTCTTTTTTACAATACCCTCAGTGTTGACAAAAAGAAATATCAGGAGGAAATTAATTATGACATATAAAACTCGATGAAGCATGGTTGTGTTACGGACTTCTGAGTGTCAAATGGCACATGCTATTAGGCCTCCGAAGCGCGATCGATAGTAATGCCGCTTGGGCTAATTTTTGTTCGAAGACTACCAACGCAGCTGCAGGTTATAAAAAAGTTAGATGTTGCGCTCAAAAATGTAGATTATTAGAATTTGTTGAGTTTTTTCATAGCTTGAAAGCCAGAAGAGAATTTAATTCAATCTGGAGCAACCTGTCAGTTTCTGAAGGGTACGAGTAGTGCATTTTAAGGCTTTACGCATATCTATAAAATCACGCATGCGTTCTCATTGTCATATAAAGCGATAAAGACATAGGGATCCAACTAAATCTAAGTAAAATTAAAGATTTTAAATTATTCTACTTGAAAATTCTGTGCATATTAAATTAATTATATTTAAAACTAGTGGTGTATTATGCAAACTATATAATTGTAGGCTAGAAAACAAACACGCGCACGATTCTTGTTTTCTTTTTGTCTCATTTAATTTTTAAATTGAAATATAAAATTAATATGGATAGAAAATGTTTGCTTTTTATAGTATCTATTATCTGACATAATAGAAAAGGAAAATATTTCAAACCCTGGATCGCAATGCCAGGTTTTTTACAGGTATAATTTTTCATAGTACGGATTGGTTCAAATATTTTGCCTTTTTTTAAACAATCGAATCGGAAAATGTATGCATTTTCGCGAGTTTATTATAATTTTTTCAGAATTTAGGGATTCAATGATTACATTTAATTTGAAAATCTTTTTCAAATTATGGTACAAAATGTTCTTAAATGTATGAGCACCATCGATTAATTAAATAATTAAATACTAAACATAATTAATCATTTTTATTTTACCTTCCTATATTTAAAATTCAATTCATATTTAGTTGAAATTATTCTGGACACTATATTAAATTCAATTTAAACTGTTTCAAATTTATATTATATTTTTTAGCAAGATAAATAAATTCCCAACAGGGTGTCTAGCGATTCTTAGGAACAAAGTGCAAGGTCTTTTCCAGGTTTTCCAGATCTAGAAATCAAAATTTTCCAGGTCTCCTTTTTTACATCAAATAATGAAATAAACGTTTGTCATAACATGTAACAAATGAGCCATTTCATTTCTTATTGGCCAAAAATTTCTAAAGAAAGCCGAATAGTAAATAAACAAATTCTTAATTTTTTGCGAACATAAGTCGTCTTTGTGAAATCTTTAGGAATATTTTTAAATCTTTGTAATGTCTTTGTAATCAGTGAAATCATTGTTGACTCTTTCTTTAATCTTTGTTTGCGAAATTTTTTGTGTTTTTTTACAATCATTGAAGTCTTTTGAAATCTTCTCAAATGTGTTGAAACTTTTTGTAATCGCTTAAAATCTTTGAAATTCTTGAAATATTTTTAAATCCTTATGAATTCTTTAAAGAAATTGTGATATCTTCTCTAAGTCTTTTGTATTCGTTTCAAATCACTGGAATATTTGAAATATATTTGTGAAATCTTTATGAAATTTGTTGTAATCGTTTAAAATCACTGGAATATTTGAAATCTTTGTTAAATCTTTTGAAATCTTATAAAAAAATTTTGATATCTTTTAAAATATTTGTGAATTTTAAAAAAATCTTTATATAAAATCTTCGAAATGTTTCTTTAATCTTTGTTCGTGAAATATTTTCTGTTCGTTTGAAATTATAAAAATCTTCTCAAATTTGTTGAAACATTTTGAAATCATTCAAAATATTTTGAAATCTTTGAAATCTAATGTACTGTACCCTTGTTGGAATCTTTGAAATTCTTGAAATGTTTTGAAATCCTTAAGAATTTTAAAAAATATTTGAGAAATCTTTAGAAAATCGTTTGTAATCATTTGAAATCTTGTCAAACATTTTTAAATCGTTTAAAATCTTTGAAATGGTTTGAAATCCTTGAAATCTGGTGTACCGCACCCTTGTTGAAATCTTTGAAATTCTCGTATTGTTTTGAAATCTTTATAAATGTTTTATGAAATCTTTGAAGCTTTTGTGAAATCTTTTGACATCTCCTAACAAATTTTAAAAGTTTTAAAATCTTTGTGCAATGTTCGAAATCTTTATGAAATCTTTGTGAATTCGTTGGAATTATTTATATTATTACAAATCTTAGTGAAATGTTTTGATATCTCATAACAAATTTTGAAATTGTTTGAAATCATTTAAATGTTTTGAAATCTTAGAAATGCGGTGTAATATACCCTTTTTTAAATCTTTAAACTCTTTTGTAAGTTTAAAAATTTTGGTAAGATGTTCAAAATCTTTATGAAATGTTCGAAATCTGTGAGGAATTTTTGTAAAAAATTTTGAATCTAGTGTACACGCCTTTTTTAAATGTTTGAAAATATAATTAATAAATATAAAAAATGAATAAAATAATTTTTGCAAATAATAATATATTATTAGTAAATAAATATATATTCTTGGAAATATAATGCTTTTTTATTGACGAAAGCCATTTTCATTCAAAAATACCTAAATTTGTTCAAAATGTGGTTTGTCTTCTTTGAAATCCAATTATTTTTATTTAAAAATACCAATTTTCGACAAAAAGCATTAGCATAACGTGACAAAAAATTGTTCCAAATTGTAAATCTTCTTTGAAGTTTAATGATTTTTGTTTAAAATAACCGTTCACCCGTGAAAAAGATCAACATAACTTTAAATGGTTGCAAAATTGTTAATCTGCTTTGTCATTTATATTGATATTTCTGGTAAATACCGCTAGCTTAGCTTTCGGTTTTACAATACACTTTATCTTCCTTGGAATCTGAAGATTTTTTACTCAAATTACTTACTTTCGGTGTAAAAAACAAACATAATCTAAAATTGTTGGAAAAAATGTTTAATTTTCTGAGAATTGTTTCATAAATATATTATAATAATCTTACTTCAAAGCACCCATTTTTGATGTAAAATAACGACATTACTTAAGATTGTTAAAAACTTACAAATCTTCTCTGAAATCTAATGCCCTTTTATAAAATGTTCAATTTCCAATAATTACTTTAAATAAAAATCTATTTTTCTCAATCTAATGCGTTTTGTTAAAAATAACTAATTTCAGGTGAAATACAACATAAATTTTTTGAAAATTGTAAACCTTCTTCGAACTCTAATAATTTTATATTAAAAATATTCATTTCCCACGTAAAACTTTAAATTAACCTAAAATTGTCAAAACTTAATGATTTCATATTAATTTTTTTTTATACTCATTTCCAGCGAAAAGCACTAACATAAAAAACATAATATTTTCAATATTTTATTAGAGAATTTAACAGTTTTTATTTAATTGCGCGTAAGTATTTTAAGAACAAAAATGTTTTTTAATTCGCATGAGGTATTTACCTTGAATTTGAAAGTTCAAAAATTAAATCTAAAACTACATTTTTAAGCTAAAAAAATACAAAATTGAACGATTACATTTTTTCATAAATTGAACACATCTTAAATTAGAAGTTGAATTATTTCTATGTTAAATAGCCTAAAAATCCTTCAAAATCTTCAAAATTTTATTTCGAAATCTTAAAAAATCTACATGTTCTTTTACATTTTTTTTAACTTTAAATGTTGTTTCCAATTTTTTTTAAATTTCTAAACTTCTTTTAAAATCATTAGATCTTTTCTTAAAATTTTGTAAAAAAATCTTATAAACTTCCAGATTCATTTTTGACAATTTTGGGAATCTTTTAAATATTCCCTTAAAATTAATTTTTTTGTTTCAAATTACGCTGCGGGACATTTGCATCGAAATTTCGATCAATAACAGGATTTTGTCGGTATAAGTACACAGTTAGACACCTTGTTTAAATTATATCAAATGATTTCAAATTTTTAATTAATTTTTAATTTTTTCAATACTTCTAAATATCTCTTCAACTTACCAATTACTATAAATTCAAACATTTTACTTAAAAATAAAAATTCTTTAAATAAAACAATTAAACTTGTAACGTTTATAGCTTACTTTTTTTTAGTTTTTAATATCTGATTTTAAATTAACAGTAAAATATCTCTAAATATGAAGTAATTGTTCTTTTTCTCAATTGAAAAATTTTTTAAATGTAGTTATTTGCATATTTGTTATTTACCTTCTTCTTTAGGTTTCTTTACAATTTTGTCCGCTAGGCTTTTATTAAATGTTATTTAGAAAATTGTTTTATTAAAAATTTTTAATAATTTTACGTATTGTTTATAAACACAATAATTTCTATAAAAACGTGAGGAATAGAATTGAAAAGAATCATTCCAGGAATAGAATAAGCTTTTGTGAATTACTACATTTATTTAAACAAATTATGACCTCAAATATTTTATAATTTTTGCTTGGATTTCTCTTATAAAATTTGTCGTAATTATCAACGGGCCTTTTTGTTAATTTTTTAAATCAAGTTAAAGATTGAGTAATTTTCAACTTGGCTGTACATATAGTAATAGAATAGTCTTAAAGGAAATCAATTGTAAATTTAATTTCCAAAATTTCATGAATTTAGTTTAAGTTTAAGCTTCAAAGTTTAAATTAGTAAAGATTTTTAATTATTCTACTTGGAAATTCGAGGCATAATAAATTCAGTATATTAAAAACTACTGGTATATTAGAAAAACTACTTTATTGTACAAAAAACATTGGAATCACATGAAGTAGATTTTAAATCAACTTTCGATAATAATAATAAGAATTATAAAATAATGTCATCTTAGAAACTTTAAAAACTATTTAAGACTTAGATTTAAACATTAACAGTAGCTACCCCATCATAATAATCATCCTCGTCCCCAGAGGATTCATCCAAAGTAGCTACGGGCTTCGCTACAGCTGCACCAGTCATGTTGCGATAATCAATTAGAGATCTGCCACTGTTTGCAAATAAGAAATAAAATCATATTGAATAATTCGCTATGATAATAATAAAAATAAAATAATAAATCGCTGAAAAATTTAAATATTAAAATATTCGGCCTAACAGGGTGGACACTCAAGACTTGGATATAATTCCGAGACTTCAAAACTAAATAATTTACGATTTTAAATATTCAAAAAATAATGTCCAAATTAACGAACTTAATTGAAGATTGAGAAATTTTTATTTCCAGGTTTTCAAATAGAAACAAATATTTCAGTTTTTTAACGATTTTTAAAAATTGTACCTGAACATTTACATTTTGGTAATAAATACCTTTTCAAAAATTTTACTATAGAAATTCAAAAATTTTAAAAGTATATATCTAATCTAAAAATGAAAAAGATGTAAAATTCTACAATTATGCTAAAGAAGGACTCATCAAAATTCAAGAATTATTATTTAAAGGTTTTTGGACAGAAGAAAATTAACTGTTTTTTTCCAGTGGCCACCCTGGACTACTTTAACTAAAGATAGTTGTCGTTCCAAAATCAGATGCCTGAAAAAAATAGTTACTCTATGATTTTAATAATCAAAATAATATTATTAATGAAGCGGCGCTTCGCACACTCTCAAGCTTCGCACTCATTTTTATACGTTAACTACATTTCTTTAACAACATAAATATTATAACTTAAATTAAAAACTGTGATTTAAACTTCTGAGGAATTACAACTATAAATTAGAAATGAAATTTTTTGTCGATTTGTTTTTAAAGAAGGTTCTGAAAAGCACCTATACGGCTTTGACAATTACATTCTCATTACGGATCTCCTAAGAACAAAAATTACATATTTCTGAAAATGATTCAATTTTTAAAATTTTTGTCTAACTTTTCAAAATATTGCAAAGCACATAAAAAAGACCAAATTCAATTAAAAAAGCTATGGTTAAAATAATTCTTTTCTGTAATTTATAATGGTTTGATAAAAAAACAGTTTTTTTCTCATATAGGATTGTCCATAAACTACGTTACAACTAGGGGGGGGGGGGGTAAAAAACCTAAGATTGATAACGGGAAGGGGGACAGTCACAGTAACTTTTAAGAATGTAGAGAAATTTTTATTTTAAAAGTACATATGGTAACGTTTTTAGTACGTTTCGCGTACGACGAATGTTCTTGGTAGAAAATTATCTTTTTGGTTAAGATTTCCTGAATTTTATTAAAATTTCGTTTTTTTTTGGAGTAAATTAATCTTTTTCTTTCAAAATTCATCCTTTTTTAGTTAAAAGATCAACTTTTTGGTTGGGAATTCTTGAATATTATTAGAAATGCGTATTTTTTGGTAGAGAGTTCTTGTATTTTATGAAAAATTGTATATATTTTTAGTAAACTAATCTTTTTTGGTTGAGAATTCTGGAATTTTATAGAAAATTCGTTTGTAGGTAGTAAATTCATAAGTAAGAATTCAAATTTTGTTTCAGTCAAAAACTCACCTATTTGGAAGAAACTTTTTTTTTATTTAAAATTATTTAGTTTAATTAAAAGTTCAACTATTCTATTTTTGGTTAAAATGTGCCTTTTCTTAGTTTTAAAATGCAATAATATCCGGATTGTCACATAAAATTCAATTAGACACATTTCAACACTCATTCTGAAAATCACTCTTTTACCGAAGTTTAAAATTTACCACATGGTCAAGTAGACAATATAGGCATATCGGCAACTTTACTCGCTATAAAAAAAATCAGTATAAACGTAAAATAAATGATATGTGCCGAATTTCAACCATTTTCGCCGGGCCGCCACAGTGGTCTGAAACGCCCAAAAAAATGGTAAAAACCTAAAAAAAAAGAATTCCGAGAGATTTTGTATGTGGTAGTAGGTAAACGAGGTTCCTCCACATTTACTTCTCGAATATCAAATAGATGGGCTGCCTACGAGACGCATAGTAGCGTCTGAAAGTCGCCCTTGTTACATCGTGCTCCGTGCAACGTGCTACAAGGAACGAGAAAAACAACGTTCAAAGTGCACACAGGAATTGTCGAATGTGCAAAAATCTTCAAGAAGAAGATAGAGGAGGCACCTCAAGGTTGGTAATATGTTTTAACAATTTACTTTGTGTAACAATTGTTTATACATTATTTATACGTGTTTATACATTATTTATACATTAACAATTTTCCAAAAATCGTCCGAAAAGTTTTTTCCGTAAGACTCCGCGTTGTTTTCAGATTCGTGATTCAAGTAAAGGTTTTACTATCTGGAAACTATCTGGAAACTGGCCAGACTGACTGGCCAAGTAAGAGCTATCATATATAATCGGCTTGAGCTATTTTTCTCTACCACTACGACGCCGATCCTTTATTTTTAAGTTCGCTGCGAAAACACATTCATTTCCCATTATAAGCAGTAAATTTAAAATGCATGCTATATATTTATAATAAGAAATAAATTAATTATACAAAAATGGCAATTCCAAATTGACACGATCAGAGCAAATGTGAACTAAAAAAAAAGTTGCGGAAAAAAGAAGTAAAAACACGCGAGAGCCAAAAAGGACCTACGAATTAGCCGAGAGGTAAAAGGACACAAGAATGAAGGAAGAAAATTTCCCCCACTTTGCTGCTGCGAAGACCAGCCTCGTGTAAAGCCGAAAATGCGCGAACATGAACCGAGCTCGCCCGACTTCAAAAATGACGATCTAATCAGCTGCTCCTCAAATTTATTCTCGTTTTAAAATTCTGAGGTACCATAGAATCATTACATTTGTTGCGAAGAGGAAAATATTTTCACCATATAATTGAATTTTGTACTAAAATGATAAATTTTTAACGGAAAATGGAATGTTTAATCTTTACCTAAACAAATCATATTATATCAACAGAAAAGAATTTTTACTAAAAAGGTGGATTTTTAACGAACGAAATGAATTCTTAATTCAAATAGATGAACTTTGAACAAGAAGAATAAATTTTTACCAAAAAAAGATAAATTTTAAAAACTGATTTTTTAAATAAAAATTTTAACTGTTTCATTTATGGTCTAAAATTTGTATTTGACGTTAAAAAATAATTTTTTTTATTAACAATTCAAATATTTTGTTGAGAATATAATTGTTTTTGGCCTGAATAAAAACTCAACTAAGAATTTAATTGTATACATTTTTGTTAAAAATTTATCTTTTCTAGTTAAAAATTTATTTCTTTTTTCAATGAAAATTGAACGATTTGATTCGAAATTTCTTTTTTTTTTTGCTTGATAATTGACCGTTTTTAATTAAAAATTCATCTGTTGAATTTTCTCAGTTAGAAATTCATTTTTTTTGGTGGAGAATAATTCTTATTTTTAAAAAATTCATCTATTTTAATCAAGAATCCATTTCTTTCGTTGAAAAGACTGAATTCTATACTAAAAAATACATTTTTAATAAAATACATCTAAATTTCAGTCTGAAATAATTTCATTTAGAGATTGCCAAATTATTGTTATTGAATAGTTCAAAATTTTTGAAAATTAAATTTCGAAAGCTTTGAATTTTTATTGATCCCATTTTCAAAACTCTAATCTACAAACATTTCAACATTTAACGTTTTCAAACTTTTCTCTTTTTTAAATTTTAATCTGAAGCTTTACAAAATTTCAAGAGATTTCAAAAGATTTTTAAGGATTTTAAATATTTGAGGATGTTTTAAAAGATGTCAAAGAATTTTCAATTTATTTTTATAATTTACAGGAATTTAAAAGAATTTAAAAAATTTTAGAAGGGTTATTTAAAAAAATTCAATACTTTAAAAATCTTTTTAAAAAAGTTCAAGGTATGTCAAAATACTTGGAAGGGATTGCAATATTTGAGAATATTTAAAAATGTTCCTAGGAATTTCCAATCGATTACGGTATTTTAATATGAGATTTTGAAATATTTGTTATATTTTAGGATATTTTAATAGATTCCATGGAATTTTTCATTGATTTTAATAATTTAGTATAACATTTTAAGGGATTTAAGAATATTTTAGGGTAATTTTAAAATTGCAAGGAACTTTCAAGAGCTTTAAAAAATTTCAAGAGATTTTAAAGGATTTTTAAATATTTGAGGATTTTTAACCATTTTGTACACAATGCTTTTTGCTTTTCTTTAAAAGAATTTTTTTTAACTTTTTGGATGAAAATTGAACTTTTTATCAAAAAAATTTTAACAATTTTTTTTTTTAATTATTGTATTTTATTCCAAATATACTTGTTTTGCATAAAACTAATTGTTTTAGTTGAAAGTTGAACGATTTATATTAAAAAATAGTCAACCAGTCATTAATATGAATATAAAATTTATAATTATAACATTAACATTAATAATATATATAATAGTAATAATATCCATATTATATACACCTGAAGAACATACTCAAAATCGACTCATGCATGAAATTAAGAATCACGCGAAACATCAGAATCGCCAGTTTCTTTAATTTCTTTCAAATGTAGATCGAAATATAAATAGAAGACCTATGGTGGAAATAAATCTTAAGACTCGATCTGGAAGCTCTGGGAGCAGCTGATTAGATCGTCATTCGTGAAGTCGGGCGAGCTCGGTTCATGTTCGCGCATTTTCGGCTTTACACGGGGCTGGTCTTCGCAGCAGCAAAGTGGGGGAAATCTTCTCCCTTCATTCTTGTGTCGTTTTACCTCTCAGCGAATTCTTAAGTCATTTTTGTTCTCGCGTGTTTTTTTACTTCTCTTTTCCGCAACTTTTTTTTAGTTCGCTTTTGCTCTGAGCGTGTCAATTGTGAGATAACAAATTCTTCTAACGTTACATCAATTTTTTTTAGAAATGGAATTGTGTTCTCAGCTCCAGTATACTCGAAAGGAAATATTCACGATGACCAAAGCAAACCTGCAAGCTGACCTGAACGAACAGCTTTTGATTTTAGAAAGCAGCATTTCAGAAACGAAAAATATTGATTTCCAAATAGCCCCTGAGGAAATAAAAAATTGCTGCTTTCGAAATTAAAATCAAGATGGCGAGATTCCGAAAGAAAGAGTGCTCGTTTCTTCAAACTGAATAAGAACGGGCTTAGTGCTACTATACCTATAGCCGTAAGCGTTCCTTCATATAAAAACAAAACCATAAATAAATACATGAAATCAATTCATATAATTGAATCAAATAGGACTGAATGAAATAAAAAATTCACGGAAACAACTCTATCAACAATTGAAAATTTGAGACTTTGAAAGAAATTTGAGAGCTTCAATTGCAAATAAATAAGACATTTGAATTCAAATTTTTTAGATGTCAGTTAACAAGAATAAGTCGCAAAACAAAGGTGGACGTCCTTCTGCAGGCTTCAAAACAGCCAGTGATCGAACGAAGAGACGAAGAACAGAGGAGCTTCGGGCTTATAACAGCACTGCGGAATTAGCATTTGCCATAAAGATGAGTCTTCCTGAGTCCGGGGAAACTGATGCTGTTAAAATCGTCAACGATGTCACCACGAAATCTCCTAGGCGAGCTGCCACATACCTGACTGTCTACAAGTTATCGTCCAAACCACGACCATCTCAGGTTTCCAGCGATGACGCGCTAGCTTTAGTAATCGACTCGAAACTGTCGAAAAGCGCATATCAGAATATTAGAAACCTCCAAAAAAAAGTTAACACGACATTTTTACCCTCCTATAAACGTGTCTTGGAAGCAAAAACTCGCTGCTATTCAGATAATATGACGTTATAAACACTCTTAGTCCAGAAATTGTTAAAAATCTGGAGCTAATAATAAAATGGGAGTGTGATGGGAGCTCAGGGCAAAGCCAGTACAAGCAAAAATTTCTTAACTCCGAAAGTTCTGATGCGAGTATTTTTTTAACATCGCTTGTTCCACTACAGCTTGCGCCTTCATCTCACTCTTCGAAAACTTGTGAAACAATTATTTGGAAAAATCCGAGGCCTTCCTCTTCACGGTATTGTAGGCCGATACGCTTACAGTTTAAGTCCGAAACAGCTGAGCTCGCTTGTGCCGAAGAAAGAAATATTGCTGATCAAATCAAGGCACTTACTCTATTCAACATAATTGTTGATGGAAAGGAGATTGAAATCTCATATAAACTAATTTTCTCAATGGTCGATTGCAAAGTTGTGAATGCACTGACAGATACAGCCTCCACTTTGAGATGTCACATTTGTAATTTAACATCGAAAGATTTTAACAGCATTGAGAAAAAGATCCCGAAATTGCCTATTGGCGAATTGTCGGAGGAAGAACAGGAGTCGCGAGATAAGGACATCAAAGTATTTTGCGAACAATTTGCAAGTAAGTTTTCATGAGAAAAAAATTTCCAAGACGTTTTCCAACGTCTTATGGTGTCTGAAGTTATCTGAAGAAGCGATTAGACTTTTGTTGCCTCCGACTATTGTTAATCGCGAAGTATCCGAAACTGATGATTCTGGCACTGATACTTTCTCAGATTCAGATGAGGATGCAGTATGAAAATAAATGCTATACAGAACAACAATAGGCGCCTCTTTTGTAGCCATTCCTCATTTTTATTTGTTTTTATCATTATTATTATTGTTATACATTTATTGTAAATTACAATGAGAAACAATAAAAGGCTACAACACGGTTTTGTAGCCACAATTTTATTTTGAAGATCTGACGCCAAATTTGAAATCAAAGACCTCGGAAACCCACTTATACCAAGTTTGAAGCAAATCTGATTAAAATTTTTGAAAAATATCCGTCATTTTGCGTCCGCTATTTTGTTTGTGAAAAATCTGACTTCGAATTTGAAATCAGCGACCCCAAAAACCTATTCCTACCAAGTTTAATGCAAATCCGATTACAATTTTGAAAAAGTATCCGCCATTTTTTTCTGAAAAATCTGACTTCAAATTTGAAATCAGCGGCACCAAAAACATATGTATACTAAGTTTCATGCGAATCTAATCACAATTTTCAAAAAGTGTCCGCCATTTTGTTTTTGTAAAATCTGACTTCAGATTTGGAATCAACGACCCTAAAAACCACAAAGTGGGAAATTTCATCAGCAAAAAATTGAGTCTTCAGGTTTTGACCAACCTTTTTGGGCGTTTCAGACCACTATGGGCCGTTTCGAAAAAAAGTGCGTTTGAAATTTAAAAATATCAAATTGCCAAATTTAAGTAATTTACTACAAAAATTATATTTATTGTATTCATTTACCTATATTAGCATAGTTTCATGATCATATAATTATATTAAAACGCACATAATGTTGAATTATTACTACTTTTTAAAAATAAATCTCTTAAAAACTGAATAATAATAAAACAATTATGAAATAATTTAGTTATATGCGCATTAATTTTCAAAATAGTTTTTTTTATTCAATTTAACAGTTATAAGTATTTTACACTGATTATTATATATATCTTGTACAGAATATATCCATTAATATAACAAAATTATATTTAATTATTTATACAAATTTATAGAAACAAATAAAGTTCATTTTTATATGTCTATTAATCAATTTCAAACGTGACGAGAGTTGTATTCTCGAACCGCTTTTAATAAATTCTCAGGATACTTAGCATTTGTATAAGCTACTTTATGTTTTGAAATCCGCATGCACAGATTCTATGCTCTTCTAAAATACTGTTAAATAAAATAGATATTTTACGTAGTTTTTACTGTATCACAAGCCTTAAATATGTCAAGTATTTTTAAGGCTTTCGAACAGTTCTAAATTCTTGTTTTTCTCAAGATTTATAAGCAAAATTTGAAAAAAAAAATTTCTGCATTTCAAGAAAGCTACTATAACTTGGAGATATCTATTACACCAGAAGTTCATGCAGTGTTTTTGCATGTATTACATTTCTTTCGCAGAATATGCAAAGCCCTGGGATTTTTTTAGTGGGCAGTGTATGGAATCTGTTCATGCTGATTTAAAAACAACTTGGGCTAAACATAAATTAGCTTGTACAAATGCTAAGTATCCTGAAAATTTATTAAAAGCGGTTCGAGAATACAACTCTCATCTCATTTGAAATTGAATAATAGACATAAAAAAATCAACTTTATTTATTACTATAAATTTTTGTAAATAAATATAATTGTATTATATTAATGGATATTTTTTGTACAAGATACACACACACAATTAAAATTTTGTCATAAGGACAACCGCAAGATTTCGCCGGGAGCGGGTGCTAATCTGGAAAATTGCACCCGCACCCAGCGAAATCGCAGCAAAATTTCAGCTACAACCACGTCTCACGACACTGAGATAGGTAGTTACAGTCTGTAAAGGAATCAATACGATGATCCAGCAAAAGCCTCGTGCACCCTAAGAACACGGAGCGACCCAAGGACTACCGCCTTCTGCATTTTTCCCGCAAGTGTTTTAGCATATTGTTGACACGCAGGGATGCTTCTTAGGCCATTAGCAAGTGAAATCTTGGCACCTCCAAGAGCGCCGATGATAAGGACGATCAATTTAACAGAATATTCCGGGTACAATCGTTGCAACTCCCTTATAAGGTCTCGATACCTCTCTTTCTTTTCATTCTCCTTGGTTATGATGTTTTTGTCAGCTGGAGCCGAAAATTCGATAACGAACATGGTTCCCTTCTCGAAGTCAAGAAGAACCATGTCAGGCCTCAAGTGAGCAACAGAAACAATTGCCGTAAGAGTGATAGAGATGGTAATAAAGCATTCTTAGTGCAGCATTGTGCCTTTGAATGTAGGTCGTTCCCGCGTGAGTTGGCCAACTAGATAGTATGTGAGCTAAATGCTCGGGGTGTGCATATCTGTGGTGAAATATTTTTTCATTGAACCTATTGTCGTCAAAAAAGGTATGCAAAAAAGGTCTCCAAAAAAGGACATTTTTTCTGAAATAGGTGATAAATAGGTGACAAATAGGTGATAAACAAATGTTAAATAAGACAAACAAGTTGTAATTTGTTGTAAACCGAGAGATGCCCAGAATTTGTTTTTCTTTAATTAAAACGGCCGCCCTGAAAATGGAGTATTTACATTTCCACTGAGAACTAATATTCAATTTAAAAAAAGTAAAAACTATTTTTATACAAAACCATTGAATTGTTTACAACATAGTTAAATCCTTTACCAAATTGTTGATTTTTCAAACAAAAAAGATGAATAGTCTGCACTTTTAAACCATAAAAGTTCAATTTTTAAACAAAAAATTAAGCAGATGAATTTCCCTTGAGAAAAATTAATCTCCAATTAAAAGAACAACGATAAAAACGAATTTTCTACAAAAAAGTTGAATTTAATACCAAATTTTTTAGTTTTCAACAAAATAGTTTAATCCTCGACCAAAATAGATAAT
The DNA here is from genome assembly GCF_010883055.1 of Belonocnema kinseyi. Taxonomy (NCBI): domain Eukaryota; kingdom Metazoa; phylum Arthropoda; class Insecta; order Hymenoptera; family Cynipidae; genus Belonocnema; species Belonocnema kinseyi. The sequence goes on along the minus strand of NC_046659.1, from coordinate 84,815,655 downwards.
GTTCAACTAAGAAGATACATTTTTCACAAAAAAGAGATTAAATTTCTACCAAGAAAAAATGTTCAGTCCAGAATAAAAAATAATGTTCAGCAAATTGTTCAATTTCTAACAAAAAAGATGAATGTTCAGAAAAAAAAATTTTATAGTTGATATTTCCACTACCAAACTTGAATACAAAATAATAAACAGTTAGATTTGACCAAACAGTATATATTTTCAACATGACTAGATTTTGACAAAAATGTTGATTTTCTACAAAAAAAAAGACGAATTTTCAACAAAAAAACATAATTTTTTAATCAAAATGTTGAATTTTTAATCAAAAATGGAGTAGATAAATTTTCATTGAGAATGAATTTTCAATAAAAACAAAAACGAATTTTCTACAAAAACAGTTTAATTTTATACCAATTTGTTGAATTTTCAAGCCAAAAAGCCTAATTCTCTATCAAACAATTTAATTTTAAAAACAAAAACATGAAATAACAACAAAAATAGTTCATTTACAATTAATCAGTTGACTTTTTAAACAAAATATTTGAATTTGTAGTTTAAAAAAATTTGTTTACAACAAAACGAATTTTTAATTTAATTTTTTAACAAAAAGAAAAAAACGAACTTTCAACTAAAATTATGAATCTTCAACGAAAAAAAATGAAATTTAACAAAATTCGTTCAACTTTCAACCCAGGAGTGGAATTTTTAATAAATAATTTTTATGGTACAAAATTCTACTTTTTGGTTACAAATTCTAATATTTAGTTAAAGATTGAACTATTTTATTGAAAATTAAAGTCTTTTGTTAAAAAGTAATCGTTTTCGGACGAAAAATTATATTGTTTGTCAAAACATTATTTTTCTTTTAATTGAAAATTCATGTTTTTTGGTTCAACATTCATCTTTTTGATTGAAAATTAATTCTTTTTATTTGAAAAGTCTATTATTGTATTTTGGATTGAAAATTCTCTTTTACTTTAAAAATCGTCTTATTGGGTGAAAAAAATCAACTATTTGCTAAAAAAAATATCACTTGTAGGCTAAAAATTCATCTCTTGGTTAAAAATTCTACTATTTGGTTGAAAATCTAACTGCTTTGTTTAAAAGTCATCTTCTTTGGTTAAAAATTGATCCTTTTTGATTGAAAGCTAATTATTTTTATCTGAAATAAATTATATTTTTATTTTATAATTAATCTAAATTCAACTATTTTCTTAAAAAGTAATTTTTTCTTGTCAAAATTTCAACTGATTTATTAAACACTTTTATTTTTTGATAGAAAATCAATCCTTTTGGTGTGAAAATTCTCATTTGTTAGAAGTCATATTTTTTAGTTGAAAGTTCGTCTTCCTTGCTTCAAAATTAAACTGGCTTGTAAAAGACTCATCTTTTCAAATTAAAAATTTAAGTTTACGTTTGAAAATGCAACTCTTCCTGGTTGAAGTTTAATCTTTTTTGTTTGAAAATTCGATCAATAGGTTCAAGATTCGTCGATTATGAAATTGTAATAAAAACTGTGTTTGGTGTGCAAGTTGTAATTTTGAATAAAATTGTACTTTTTCAACTGAAAAAAGGTGACAACAGAAGAGAAACACCTAAATAGGAGAAAAAGGTGACAAATTCCTTAAATAGGTGACAAAATCGAAAATAGGTGACAAAAGGTGAATAGGTGACACTCTGTGATGACTTATTTTAATGCTTAAAATCATTAAAACTTTTTTTCTCAGACTTGATTTTTGGGACAATTTAATGTAGTTTCGGTAAAATTCAAAATAAAAATTTAACTTACTCTGGACCCCTCGTAAGTTGGTAATAGCCCTTGTGAGAGTTAGCCTGAGACAGTCTCGTTATAAAAGGTTCATCGTGACTAATCACAATCAGTTGGAAGCTCTTCTGCTGTTGCGACCGCAGATTAACGATACTGAAAAAAGTAGAAACAATTATTAATATATCCCTAAAAATGCCTTATAATTTCAAACCAGAGATTTTATCTTGCTGAAAAAAAACTTACGTGCATAAAGCGTCTGCCAAACTTTTAGAATTGGACTCATCCAAATTAGTCGTAGGCTCATCCAAAGCCATCACACCACACTCTCCGCAGAAGGTTTCAGCCAGTGCCATTCGGATTATTATAGAAGTTAACACCTAACAAAACGCAATATATTTTACTACAAATTTTACACATCAAAATTTCAAGAAAATTCCATTATCAGGGTGTCTACCCGATGGGCGATTTTCAATCCCGGACATTTCCCGGTTTTCTTCTGGTCAACTGTTAATCTTTCACGATCAATTGTAAAGTGTTCAAGATATTTTAATGATTTCAAGTGAATTTTCAATATTTCAAGAAATTTCTAAAAGTGTTAAAAGATCAGGATGGCTGTTCTAATCACAGAAATTTTCTATTTTAAAGGGAAAATTATCATTCATTCTGGAAAGTCCCTGTTCGAAAGTGAAAAATATAATTCTTTAAAGAAATTCCCTGTTAAGAGTTAAAATTAAATTTATTTTCAAAAATTCCCTATTGCAAGTCAAAATTATATTTATTTACCATATTATTATCTATTATAATTCAGGTATTGTTTTTGTAAATTGCTTTTTCATAAATCAGAATTAAATTTATTTTCCAAAATCCCCGTCTTGTATCAAAAAATATCTGTTCCAAGCCTAAAAATAATTCTTGACGAAAATTCACTGTCTTACAATCTAAATTATAGTTCTCAGGGTGGCCGTTTTATTCGACAAAATAAATTCCCAGTCACAACTGAGCTTTAAATGAAAGCACTCAAAGTGGAACTGTTAAATTTTGAACTTTTAAAATTGAAATTTAAAAATTTTTAATTAATAGATGGAAAATAGCGATGTGATGCGTTTGAGTAAATAATTTATTATAAATATAGTTAGATGTAAAATATGACATACTTCAGACCAAGCAAGATAGGTCTGAAGTATATCATATTTTACATCTAACTATATTTATAATTAAGTTTTTAATTCAAACATTTTTATTCAAATGCTCAATAATTTACGCGTATATTATACAATTCTTAAATTAGAAATTCAATTATTTTCTTTTTAAATAGTTGAAACATCATTGGAAAGCTTCCAAATTTTATTTCAAAATCTTGAGAAATCTAGAAGTTGTTTAAGTTGGTTTAAAAATTAAAATTATTTTAAAAATTTTTTCAGAACTTCTAAATATCTGTCAAAATAAATTGAATTTTTTCTACAATTTTCAGAAAATCCTGCAAATTATAGAATATTTCTTTACAATTTGGATGTATAAATAATAATTGAACATTCATTATTTGCAGGCAAAATTTGAGTCAATTTAAGAGATATGTAGAAGTTTTGAAAAGATTCAAACTTAATGTAAAACTTGAAATGATAGTCTAATATAAAACAAAATGTAGATTTTCGCAGAGTTTAAACAAAAAAATTAGATTCTTTTCAAGAAATGTGAAAAACTTCAAAAGAATAAAAACATTTTCTAAAGATTCCTAGGAAAATTAAAAATAACTTTTCATTTTGAAAAATTATTTGAAGAGAATATTTAAAAAGTTTTTCAAAGATTTAAACAGAATGTTCAAAAAAGATTCTAGAAGATTTAAAGAAAACTTTCTAAAATTTGCATGATAATTGTTAATCTTTTTAAAACTCCTGAATATCTCTTAAAATTACTCAAATTTTTGCTACAAATGTTCGTTTGTAAATTATACATCAAAATTTAAAAATTTCACTTCGAAATTTTAACGATTCCAGGTTTTCTATGTCAAACAATTCAGTTAAAGATTCTTTACTTTTATAAATTTGGTTTCAATTTACTTGTCTTAAATAAAAATTCAAATATTGCTAAGCATTCAATAATTAATCTTTTTTTTTAATTAAAAATTTCAAATTAAATGGTTAAAAAATTGAATATTTTAGACTGAAACAATATTTTTAATTTAATAAAATCGTTTAATTAAGAATATATTATTATGAAGTTATTTTTAAGTTGAAAATAGTTTATAAACTTTCAGTCACACGTTCACATTTGTTTAATGACTAAGACTTTCAAATTGATACCGTTTAAGTTTTAACGTTTAAATCTGAAAATTCTTAAATTTTGAACTGGTTTAGAATCGTTTTGTCAAATCGTTTTTGTTCCTTTTTTATGACTTAAAGTACAGATAAATTTAAAAAAATTATTTATTTATTAAATAAAAATGTTTTTTATCAAAAATTTTCAACATCAAAGGTTTTTATTTTTTATTTGTTCAAGTCTTTAAGAAAGCATTTAAAAATGCTTTAAATTAAGAATGTAAGCTTAGAAATAAAAATTTTAAATGAAAAATTTTTAAAGTAAAAAAATTTTGAATTACGCATTGCAAGCTAAATAATAGCATAAGTGAAAAATATAACAATTCCACTAATTGTTTCAAAACTTTTAAAATCGAACGTGGACAGGTCTTTCTTCTACAAATTTTTTTAATTCCCGGTAAAAAAAAATTCATTGTCATTTCCCGGTTTCAAAAAATTCCCAGTCACTTCCCGGTTTCCCGGTCCAGCGGTCACCCTGACTTCTGTATGAAAATTCCCTGTTCTTTTTTCTTTATAAATTTGTCTTTATAATTCTTCACGGAAATTCCTCGTCTTAATGTATAAATTATAATTCTTCACAAAAAGACTCTGTTCCAAGTGAGTATTACACTGATTTCCAAAATTTCCCTGTTTTAAGTCAGAATTATATTTATTAACGATATTTGCTATTTTAATTCAGAAATATAGAAATGCACGTTTTCCAACATTTGGAAAAAGGAATGTTCAAAATCTAACAAATTCTGACTTGGAATAGTGTTTTTTTATTACTTTCTTCTAAACCAAATAAAAATCATATTCCAAAATTTCCGTTTAATGTAAAAAATTACCTGTTTCAATACAAATTATAATTCTTTACTAAATTCTCTGATTTAAAGCCAGAATTATAATTCTTGACGGAAGTTCAACTTACCTCAAAGTAAAAATTAGAATTTTTTATGAAATTCCCTGTTCAATTGAAATTATGATAATTTAAGGAAACTTCCTGTCCCAATTGTCAACATTATATTTCTTAACTGAAGTTCCCTATCCCAAACTCAAAATTATACTTCTTTACTGAAATGCTATCTCGTAACTTAGAATTATAATTATTTTCAAAATTATCCTCTTCCAAATCATGAAAATTGATTTTTTTTCTTTGATTTATTCCCTGCCTAAACTAAAAATTATCAATCTTGTGGAAAACTCCCTATTTGGAGGAAGGATTATGACTTCGTTTCACATATTCCCTTTTTTAACTCAGAATTAGCGTAATAAAATATATGAAAAAAGCAGGAGTGTCGTTTGATTCGCATACAAAAATTGCCGGTTATTTGCCGTTTTTTCCGACTGCAATTCATTTTAAGCAATTTTAAACTAGAAATATTGAAAATTGAAAGATTACCTTTTTGTTATAAACTGAAAACTTCTGAAATTAAAAGTTAAATTATTTTCATTTTTATTATTTTTAAAATCCTTAGAAAGCATCAAAATTTTATTTTAAAATATTGAAACATCTACATGTTGTTTTACATTTATTAAAATTTTCAATTATTTTTGAAATTTTATCAGAACTTCTAAACATCTATTATAATGATTCGAATTGTCCCTAAATTTGGTTTTAATCCTGTAAAATTATAAATATTTTTGACGACTTCAGAAATATTTTAAAATATTCTCTTAACATTATTTTTTAAAAATAAAGTAATTTTCAATTTATTCATTTGAAGCCTTTCATAATTCTTAAAAAGCTCCTAAATTTGTTGTTCGAAATCTGCAAAAATCTATATTTTTTTCAAATCAGGCTGCGGGCTATTTGCATCAAAATTTCGGTACGAATAACCGGATTTTGTCGCTATATGTACACACTTTGTTTAAATTATTTCAAACGATTACACGTTTTTAATTAATTTTTTATCTTTTCAAAGATAAAAAATTTGTCTGCGTCTGTATGTCTGTCTGTATGTATGGTTACCTGAATGTTGTAGCCACGCTAACTTTTGAAGGATTTGTCCAATCGAGTCCGAATTTCATACACTTCTGAAGTTCCCCAAAATGAAGGTCAAGTTCATTAATCAGACATTTCCAATCAAAGTACAACAATTGAGAGCATTTTGAAAATTTGAAAATTTTTGTTTTAATATTATAATTTTTGTTAAAAGTTTCTTATAGATGGGTAACAGACTTGCAAATTATCTAAACAAAAAATTTTTATTTTGATCAAAATTAGAAAAGTTATATACTTTTCAAAAATTTGAAAATTTTCAGAAAACAGAAAAAAAAATTTTTTTTCATAGATCCAAAAATTTCATTTAAAATTTTCAAGAGATACCAAATATATTTTTAAACTATTCTAGCCGATTTTTTCGATTAGCCCACAATTTAAAAAATTCGAGCATTTTCAATTTTTTTTTTTCAAATTATAGAAATTTTTGTCAAAGTTTCCCTAGTCTGAATAATTGCAAAAAAATAAAAGCAATTGTTATTTTTCTTAGTTAAAAAAAATGTAGGCTAAGGCAATATTTTAAATTTGATAAAAGCCTTTAATTATGAATATATTATTTTTTAGTTATTCAAAACTTTTAAATATTAGATAAGTTTTAATCGGACGTTTACATTTTGTTTATCTACACTAAGACTTTCTAAATTCCAATTGAGACAATTTAATCTTTAACGTTAAAATCTGGATTTTCTTAAATTTTAAACTGATTTCGAATCCTCTTGTAAAATCAATTATTATTCACTTGTTAATCCTAAACTTATAGTTCAATTAAAAAAATCATTATAATTTATATTCCCATTTGATCAACTAAAAAGTTTTTTTTATCCAAAATTGTTTTTAAATTAAGAATGTACGCTTAAAAATTAAAATCCAAAATGGAAAATCTGTAAGTGAAAGATTTTCGAATTACGCACTGTAAATTGAATAACACATAATTGAAAAGGATAAAAATTCAACTGATGATTTAAAAAACTGTTGAAATCAAACTCGGAGAGAATTCTTTTTTCTAAAAATTTCTCAAATTCCCAGTAAGAAATAAATTTACTGTCATTTCCCAGATTCTCGGTACAGCGGCCACTCTGAAAAAGCTTTTAATTCTTTTGTTAGTACACTCCTGAGAGAATCCCGGTCACTTAATCAGATTTCTGGTAATTTCCCGATTTTTCACCGTTAAAAACAGATTCCGGGTCATTTCCCGGCTATCCCTGTTTCCTGATAAGGTATAAAACTTGATTATTAAGTCAAAAATGTACCCTTTGTCCTGCGCTGCAACGTCCCTTCATGTCCATTTCCACTCCGTTTTTCTTCTGTATCAACTTGTAATTGTAAGTTCTTCTGGCAGTATCTGTTCCTTCAGTTGCGTTTGTTCGAATTTGGATGGTCGACGTATCATTTCCGGTGTAGACAACGTTCCACATTCTATCCATGATTTTGTTTACTGTATTCATTCGCTCTTCATGATACTCTATCATAGAAGCATCTAGTATTCTGCTGTACGTTTTCAAGTTTTCCACTGCCTCTTGAGTAGCCTGAATATGCAAAAAAGTTGGAAGTTAATGGTTCTCAAAATGAAAGCGATATTCTCATGGTGTTTAACCGATCGATGACTTTTAACTCCCAGTCATTTCCTGGTTTTCTCCCGGCCAATTATTAAATTTTCTCGGCCAATTTCAAAAATTTCAAAATATTTGATTAATTTCAAATGATTTTTAAACCTCTGAAGAATTACAGTTTTCAATCAGTATTTTAGCTAAATTCAGCAAATGTTCGGTCTTACGGTCAATGATAAAATCAAAATAAAAGCATCCGAAATAACATGTGAAAAACATATTTATTTCTTTTAAAAAAATCCTCAACGTTTCGACCAACACTGCGGGTCTTCATCAAGAGTCGATATAAAAATTTTGTTCTTTCAAAATGACGAGTCTACGTTGAAATTTAATCCATTTGTCCATGTCACTTCTCACGTTTTCACCATAACTTGTCGAAATATAAGACAGGTATCCCATTATTAACAGTACGTTACTGAC
>NC_046659.1:84789685-84807467 GCF_010883055.1 Belonocnema kinseyi | reverse complement strand
AATAATGGGATACCTGTCTTATATTTCGACAAGTTATGGTGAAAACGTGAGAAGTGACATGGACAAATGGATTAAATTTCAACGTCGACTCGTCATTTTGAATGAACAACATTTTTATATCGACTCTTGATGAAGACCCGCAGTGTTGGTCGAAACGTTGAGGATTTTTTTAAAAGAAATAAATATGTTTTTCACATGTTATTTCGGATGCTTTTATTTTGATTTTATCATTGACCGTAAGACCGAACATTTGCTAAATTTAGCTAAAATACTGATTGAAAATTAAAACGGTCGAAGAAAGGAAAAACAGTTTGGATCTGCTGTATCTACAATTGTTTTGTATATTTGTTAATTACAGTTTTGTCGAACTTCTGCGAAAATCTAAATTTAATAAATAAAAAATAGGTTTTTTCATACAAATGATTAATAACAGTATATAGTTCATTTGTAAAATAAATTAAAAGAGTAAGTCATTTAGTTTGAAGAGAAAAAATTTAGTATTTTAATGAATGGTCAGTTTTTCTTATTTAGTTCATAATTTTGCAAACATAATATTGTCTACTGAAAAATTCAAAGTACGTGTTTTGATAACATACGCTATCCTTAATACCAAATAGTAGAATATTTAACTAATGAAGATCAATTTTGAACCCAAAATGAAATAGTTCAATTTTGAACCAAAAAGATGAGTTTTCAAACTAGAAGATTACGTTTCAACGAGAAAAAAAAAATCAACAAAATTGTTAGGTTCTTAACTTGAAAAAATAAATTGTTAAACAAAAATGGAATTGTAAAATTTTTAGATAACAAATTTAATTACCAACAATATACTTTAATTTGTATCAGAAGGAGTGAATATTGAAATAAAAAAACATTTTCAGTCAAAAATAGAATAGTTAAATTTCCTCTTAACGAATTAATCTTTACCTAAAAATTACTTTTTATCAAAGTTGTAAAAAAAGTATTAAAAAAAAATAAAATAAAATCCTCAACTTAGAAGTTCAAACATTAATTTTTAAAAAATGTCGATAAAATAATTAAATTTTCATTGAAAGAAATGAAATTGTAGCTAAGAAATAAATTTGTAAGAAAAAAAGAAATTGATAAATTTTTATCGAAAAAAGTTAATTTGTATATAAAAAAATTAATTTGTAACAAAGAATGAAATGATTCAATTTTCAGTTTAAAAAATCATTTTTAACCAAAAAAAGGAGATTTGAACAAGTAGTTACATTTTTAACAAAGATGAATGCATTTACAAACAAGAATAATAATTTTTTTAAAAAAGTCAATTTTCAAACACATAGTTGAATGTTTAACTGAAAAGAACAATTTTCAAGAAAATATAAACGAATTTTTATAAAGTACTTAAATGTTCTACCGAAAAATAATTTTTCAAACAAAATATTAATTGTTAAGCATCACGATTAATCTTTAATCAAAAGAGACTAATTTTCAATAAAATACTTGAATTTTCATCCAAATGGTTGATTTTTAAACTAAAAGAGTCGAATTTTTAACCAAAAACAGACAAGTTAAATTATCCGTTAATCAATTTTTAACGAAAAAGAACTGGTTTTTATCAAAACAGTTTATTTGAAAACCAAAGTGATGAATCTGCAACAAGCAACGTAACATGTAATAGTTGATATTTAAACAACAAAAATATTTTAAAATAAAAGCCGTTGAATTCAACCAAAAAGGACAAATTTTTAACAAATCATGTAATTTTTCAAATAAAATAGATAATTTTGTATCCACAAATAAAACAAAAGCAAAAAAGACAAGTTTTCAACAAAATATGTTAGTTAAATTTTCAAACAAACAGAAGAAACTTCAACCGATAATTTTTTTTAGTAAAAAAAAGTTGAATTCAGCCGAAAAAAAAAGAAGAAAGCGATTTTTCTCCAAAACGGTTTTTCAATTTGAAACAATGTTTTATTTTTTGGAATAAAAATATAGCAAACTTTTGAAAAAATTAACTATAAAAAGTTATTTCAGTAAACAATAATGTTTGTGAAATTCAAAACTATACACGAAAAACTGACCGTAATCAAAATATTAAATCTTTTATTTTCAAACTGAATGACTGACACCTTGGCTCTATTTCACGAATGAATTATAAACTTTTATTAATAATTTGTACAAAAAAAGCTATTTTTCATATATTAAATTTAAATTTTCGCAGAACTTGGATCCGAACCGATCGCGCACTCTGGTGAGTGGTAAGCTCCCCCATTTTGTGAAAGAATTATAATTCTGAATCTGAACAGGTATATTTTCAATTCACTCCATCTAATTCAGAAAATTATTTTTCCATGTTACCGTTCCATGTAAAAAATTCCCTATGTCTAAGTCTAAATTATAATTCTTTACGGAAATTCCCTATTCCAAGCGAGATTGCAAATCACAAATACATTTATTTTAAAAAATTCCGTTTTCTAACTCAGAATTATATTTATTTAAACATTTTTCTATTATAATTCAGAAATAAAGTAACTACTTTTTTCTAAAATTTCGAAGAGGAAAGTTTCAAATTCTGGAACATTTTTATGTTTCAAGCAAAATAATTTTTAAATTTAAATAAATTCTGATTCGGGATAAGGAATTTTCAAAATCAGACGAATTCTCACTTGGAACATATACTGTGTTTGTAAACACCTTTTCTAAAATCAGAATTAAAATTTTTCAAAAATTTCCGATTAAACTAAAAAAGTGAACTGTTCCCAGGCAGAATTGTCATTTTTTTACGAATTTCCATGTTCCAAAGTAAAATTATAATTCTTCATGGGATTTTTTAAATATTTTATTTATTCCCCGTCCAAACTAAGAAATAGAAATGGAATTCTTGACGAAAATTCCTGGTCTAAAGTGCAGCTCAAATTTAAATTATAATTCTTCAGGGAAATTCCCAGCTCTATCTCAGAATTTTAATTCTGTTAGAAAATTCTCTATCACAAAGTAAAAAGTTATAATTTTTTATGTGAATTCCGGTTGTAATTTGACAAAATTATATTTCCTTTCTGAAAAAATTCCCGGTCATTTCCAGACGCGCAAATTTTTTCACGGTCAATGAAATAAAAAAATTCAAACGGTAAAGTTAAACAATTTTGCATTTAGAGTAATAAAAAATAAGCTTTTATTTCTGATATACCTGATATTCTTTCAAATAAAAGAAAAACATTTTTTATGAAACATGTTAAAATTAACAAAAAACATTAATTTTAACCACGTTTTTGCAATTGAATTCTTTCTGACCATCGTTTCTTACCGATTTTTGAAAAATAATGGCATTTTAATAAATGACGGCTTATTTTTTTCCGGGAAAAAATTCTCAACAACACGGTTTCCAAATTTGAAAGTAAATTTTTCTAATGGCAGACATCTTTAGAACAATTTTTTGTTAAGAAAACATTTTTGAAACAAATAAGTATATTTTAAGATTATCTAGTTATTTTTAAAATTGGAAACAGTTGAGATGTAGAGAATTTTTCCCAGAAAAAAGACGTCATTTATTAAAATGAAATCACTTTTAAAAAATTGGTAAGAAGCGAAGGTCAGAAAAAATTTAATTTCAAAAAACATGATTAAAATTAATCTTTTTTTGTGAATTTTAATATTTATCATATAAAATGTTTTTTATTTGAAATACCATCTGCTTTAATATTTTGGTTCTTGAAATCATAGAAAAACTACTTTTTTTAGGTATCTGATTTGTTAATCCTTAATTTATAGTTCAATTTTAAAAACCATTATAATTTATATTCGCTTTTGACCAACTAAAAGGCTTTTTTATCAAAATTTGTCGATTGCAAACGCCGGTAATTTTTTAAGTCTCTAAAACTGTATTTTAAAATTTTTGAAATGAAAAATGTACGCTTAAAAATTAACATAAAAAATGGAAAATTAGTAAGTAAAATATTTTCGAACTAAGCTTTGTAAACTGAATGATATCATAATTAAAAGGGATAAAAATTCAACTGATTATTTAAAAAACTGTTGAAATCAAACTTGGAGAATTTTTTTTCCACAAATTTGTCAAATTCCCGGCCAAAAAATAAATTCACTCTCATTTCCCAATTTTTCCCGGTTCCCCCAAAAAATTATAATTCTTCACGAGAATTTCTCGCCTTGTCAAAATTATATTTCTAAACTGAAATTCTTGGTCTCAAGCTAAAATACATACTTCTTTAGTACAATTGCCTGTTTGGAAAATTTCCTATTCCAAGTTAAATTATAATTCTTTACATATTACTAAATTGAAGTGAAAAATCTCGATCGGGCAGACACTTTGATTCTGATAAGAAAAAACCCTAAATTTAATTACCACTAATTCGATGGCCTTGTACTTGAAGTTTTGACGAGCGTTCTTGTACTCACTTCTCCTGAGTTCAGCTTCCAGCTGCTTAATATTTTGCCGCAATTCTTCTTGTGTTCCTTCGATCTTGCTTCTCTGGAAAAAAACAAGCGATTCGTTAAATAAAAAAGTTTTAAATAGTGCAAATAGAGACACTAAAAAGTGCAGTAGTTACTTGGTTCATTAAGCTCTCCTCCTCTTCCCTCAATTGCCTTCGCTCTGCTCGTACTCTTTCAATTTGGAAATTTTTAACGCATTCTTGGAATTGTTCCCATTGCTTCTTTAAACAATCCAAATCTTTTTCTTTTGTACGAAGTGTGAGGTTATCCATCAATGTTCGTTTGCTCAATTCCTGTTGAGTCATGTCCTCTCTGATGCTGGAAATTTTTTTCTCCAGAGTACTTTTACTGTTTTTTAGAGTGCTGATCATGTCGTCAAAATTCTTTACTTTCTCCTCAACACGTTGCAATTTTTCTTCAGTTCCATTCTCAATAAACTTCTCAATTTCACTTTGAATTTTGTTCAATTCGTACAAACGTTTAGAAACTCGATCGATCCTCTCTCTGTCACTTTTGAGACTTTCGTGATTCTCTGTCTGAAATAGGAAAACATTTATTTACTGATGCATTCTCTTGTAATTTCACTTTGCACAAAAATATTACAGGAAATTCAGTATATGTAGGTATATAATGATTTTCCTATAATGAATTTCTTATATTTTTTTTGCGATTATAGAAAAATCATTAAAGAAAATAATTAAAATAAAATAATGCTAAAATATTGAAAGAATCGATGCAAAAAAAGGTATTACAGAATAAAAAGGTATTACAGAATTTCATGGACGTTCGTAAGATTTAAGGGATTTTAGCCGATTTTAAAGGTTTCTAAACATTTCCCTGCATTTAAAGTGATCCGAAGGATTTTCAGATATTTAAAAAATTTCAAGAGATTTTTTTTAGAGAAATTTAATCAATAAGTTCAATTTAGTCTATATGCAAGGGATTTTAAATGATTTTTATGATTCCTAAAGGAAACAATTCAAAGAAATTTCAAGAGATTCGAAAGAATTCCAAGAGAATAAAAAATTACAAAGGATTTTACAAAATTTTTGTGGGATTTCTAAAGATTTCCATAGATTTCGAGTGAACTTTGGAAAACAAATTATATTAAATTCAATGTCAAGGGATTCTTTGCGATTTCAAAGATTTTAAGGAATATTAAGGCATTGCAAGGAATTTTACAAAATTAAAAAAACTTTATACATAAATTCCCGGTATTCAAACATTTTTCACAGTAAATAAAATTTGAAAATTAAACTCTAAAACTAATTATTTTTTCATTTGAAATAATAAAAGTGAAACTACAAATTAAAGCACTAAAAAAGTAGAAGTCTTGAATTTTTAACATTTAAAATTGAAGTTTAAAAGTTTTTAAATTAAATAATGCTTATTCAAATGCTTAATAATTAACACATACAATTACCATTTTCAAGTGAACATTTTTTAATGAAATGCAAATAAACTGATAAATTTAGAATTTGTAACTCTTATTAATTATAGAGTTCAAAGATTCAGTTCCAAAAATATAAATCCACGTTACCATTTTCAATGCTCTAGATTAAAAAATCAATATATGAATTTAAAAATTTTCAAAATTATATTATTTTAAGGAATTTTATGCTAGAAATATTAAAAATCACATTTTTTTTTAAACTGAACACTTCTTAAATTAGAAGTTACATTATTTTCATTTGAAATCCTTGAAAAGCTTCAAAATCTTCAGAAAGCTAGAAGTTGTTTTAATATTTTTTCAAATTTCAAATTATTTTTGCAATTTTTTGGAACTTCTGAATATCATTAAAAATTAATTGAATTTTTCTTACAATTTTTAGAAAATCCTGCAAATTAAAAAAAAAACCTTCAAATTTTGATGTATGAATAACAATTGAACACTTAATATTTTTAGAAATTTCTTTAGTAATTTTAAGAGATATTCGGAAATTTTGAAATGTTCAAAAACATTAAAAACATTTTCTTAAGTTACCGAGGCAGCGGCGGATCCAGGCCTTGGTCTCGGAGGGGGCGATCGGGGCGTATAAATCGAAAAAAGCAACAAAAAAAAAATATTTCAAGTTATAAGTATAAAAACTTAGAGCTCGGGGGGGGGGGGGGGGGGGGGGGGGGGGGGGGCGATCGTCCCGATCGCCCCCCTCTGGATCCGCCAATCTACCGAGGACAAATTAAAATGATTTTTCGTTTTTTAAAATTATTTTAAGAGAATATTTAAAAAGATATTTATGGAATTGTTCCTAAAAATGTTAGGAAATCCTGAAAATTTAAAAAAATTTTCTTAAAATCTTCCAAATTCGTTAAAATATTTGTTTGAAATCTGCAGTAACCTAAATTCAGTGTTAAATTAGGCTGTGTCCTGTACCGAAATTTTAGTGGGAATAGCCGAATTTTGTCGGTAAGCACACTTCGTTTAAATTAATTGAAATAATTACAAGTTTTAAAAATTGAAAAAAAATGGTTAAAAATTGAATTTTTTAGGTTGAAACAATATTTTTAATGTATTAAAATCCTTCAATTACGAATATAACATCATGAAGTTATTTTTAAGTTAAGAATAGTTTATAACTTTTAAATCAGAATTTTAAATTTTTTAATTACTGAGAAAGTTAATAAAATAAAATTGTTTTTTTTTCAAAAATGTGAAACTTAAAACGCTATGAATTTTTAATTGTTTGAGTCTTCAAGATAGAATTTTTAAATTCTTTAAATAAAAAATGTCCCCTTAAAAATAAAAACCTACAATGGACAATTTTCTAGTAAAAGATTTTCAAATTACGCATTGTAAACTGATTGATAGCATAATTGAAAAAGATAACAATTCAACTAATTATTTTAAAAGCCGTTGAAATCGAACTTCGGACAAATGTTTTTTCTAAAATTTGTAAAACTCTCGGTCTCCAAAAATTCACGGTCCTTTCCCGGTTTCCCGGTACCCTGTTTATTGAATCCCGAAGGATTTGAAGAGATTTCAACTGATTTCTACTTTTTACACTACTTAAAACTTTTTTGAAAAAATTACTATAAGCCTATACTAATTTTCCTATAATAATTTTTCGTAAAGGCGATGGAATTTCTATAATATCTACAAAAACCTACTTAATATATTTTTTTAATTCATGAGATTTTTAGTAATCTTGCAATCTAGCATACACCAAAAATCCGTATAATTAAGGGCATGTGCTACTTCATTATAGTGTAGTCAATCGGGTACAGTTCCCCCGGCTTTTTTCCACCAAAATGAAAATTTAAAAAAAATGGAATTCGGAGATGCGATAAAATGTCATAACAGACGTCCTCGGACTCTTTTTTCAGGGATAATAACAAAAAAGAATGTATTGTGCTAAAATAAAATTGTATGCATGTGCATTATTTTGAGGTTATGTCGTTTTTCATCTCTGTCTTTTCGATAATTTGGAAATTATTTATGAAATAAACTTTTTTGATTGTCTGCAGACAAGGTTAGTTCCGGAGATTAGTTACTATGTTTATTTGTAAGTCCAAGGTTTTCGGCCAAACATATTGTGTAGATTGGAAGTAACACTCGAGAGAATTGTAACACACATAACCTCGAAATATACACACACGTTGTTAGCAATATCAAAATTTTTTTTGAAAAAACACACCAAAAATGTGTGCGGGGACGTCCGTTATCATGTTCGCTATCATTTCCCATATTTTGAAGACAAAATATGTCTTATTCTAGAAAAAAAGCCAGGGGAACCTAAAATTGGTAAAATCGACGAATTTCTAAGTATCACATGTCCTTAACCCCTCGAATAAAATTTCGAAATTTACCTTTGCCTTGTCCATATTTTGAATTGCGGTTTCAAGTTCGTCTTCAGCCGAAACAAGTTTTTGACGTAATTCCTGAATGGTTTTTACTAATACTTCCTTTTTCGTCGACAACTCTTGAGCCTTATCATGAAACTGCTGAAGTTTCTGTAAATTCGATGAAAGCCTTAACTTCTCCTCTTGAAAACCAAGTCGTTGTTCCTTCGCCTTTTCCAATTTATCACAGTGACTATTTAACGCAGCTTGCATACTTTCAATCTGTTCTCTACACTCTCGAATTGAATTTTTTAAAGTATCTCGCTCTTGCTGAGCTTCTTCCATCGTCTTATCGAAATTGACACCTTTAAAAAAATAATACTTTGATAATCAAATATTTTACATCTAAAATTTCATTTGTTTTCTTTAACAGGAAAATGTTAAGAACTGTTATATATGGAGGGGTCGGCGGGTAAATTGATACAGTAACGTAATATTTTTAACAAATCATCTCCATAGAAATTCCATTTATCCTAAATTAGAGTATAACGTTAAATTTTAGTAGTTGCCATAATATATTGTAACAACGTTATTAATACTTCATTATCGGTATAATTAAAATAAAATTTTGATTTTTTCGAATTATTCTGTAAAAAAATATCCATAAAAACATTATTTGTTACAATTTCTGAAATAAGTACTATCCGCAAAATAATTAAAAAAATTTTAAGTTTAGCAGATTAAGGTAAATTTTTAAAAATATTCCAAGAGATTTTAGGGTGTGTACTCAAATACTGGGAACAAATTCCTTGGCAATTCCAGGTTTTTTCCAGGTATTTAAAGTTTTTTCCAGGCATAATTTTTGATAGCATGGAGCCATTCTAATATTTCGCATATTTTAAAACAATCGACTCGTAAAATATGCGTACATTATTACGAGTTTATTACAAATAATGATTTTTTTCAGTTTCTAGGAATTCAATTAATATTTTTAGATATTATTAATTATTTAAGCTCGATCGATTAATAATATAATTAAATAATACTATAAACATAATTAATCACTTTTTGAATTTGTCTCTTAAGTCCTTGAGTTTGAATAATAATTGAAACAAAATTTTATTTTATCTACTTATATTTAAAATTCCATGCATATTTCAATAAAATTAATGTTGGTACTATATACAATTCAAATGAAACCGCTAAAATTTTTTAACTTTTCAAGCAAAAATTGGGATTTTCATAAAGGTAGATGCATTTTTAACTAAATACTTGAATTTTCAACCAAAAAATGGAATAGGTTCATTTGCAATTGAAAAAATTAATGTTTTCACACACACACACACTCGCGCGCGCGCGAGCGCAGCTTTATTTTATAAACAAAATTAATTTAACTTTCAAGGTAGTAGTTTTATTTTGAACCAAAAAAATAAATTTTCAATTAAAATGATAAATATTTCGCTGGAATACTTGAATTTTCGACCAAGAAGTTGAATTTTCTGCCATAAAGACGATTTTTACACGAAATATTATAATTATCAACTACAAAACAACAAATTTCCAACCAAATAGTTGAATTTAAAACTAAAAAAGATCAAGTTTCAACCAGAAATAGATTAGTTGAATTTTAAACAAAACAGAGGAATTTTCAACCAGAATGATAAATTGTCAACAAACAATTGAAAAGTTAAATTTTCAGTTAAAAATTAATGTCGAACTAAAGAGATGAATTTTCAACTGAAAGGATGTACTTTTCAAATTGGAACAGTTGCATTTTTCGGCAGAAAAAAAAATAATAATCTGCAACATAAACAAAACTAATTTTCAAAAAAATAGTTACATTTTTTAACAAAGTGATGAATTTTCAACTACAATGATCAATCTTTAACTCAACTAGTTGAATTTGAAACCAGAAACATGAATTTTCAACTAAGATGAGGAGTCTTAAACTAGAATCATTAAATTTCAAACAAAAGGATTAATTTTCAACCCAGAAGATTTATTTTTTACAAAAAAAATGTCAACATTTTTAACTAAAAAAGATAATTCTGCAACCAAATATTCAATGGTTAAATCTTCAGTAAAAAAAAATTGTCTACAAAAATAAAAAACAAACAATTTTTCAACAAAACAGTTGAAGATGCAAATAGAATAGTTAAATTATTAGTAAAAAAATTAATATTCCGCTAAAGTAAAAACGAATTAAAAAAATTAATAAACAAAAATGGAAATCGTCGAATTTTCAGTTAGAAAAATCGATAAAAAAAAACGAATTTTCAACAAAATCGTTAATTAAAGTAACATAGAGATACTTTTACCAATAAAGAATCATTGTCTAGACGTATAAAAATTCCCTGACAATTCCAGGATTTCCAGGTTTCACAGGAAGGGTAGACAACCTGGATTTCAAAGGACTTACAAGATTTCCAAATATTTCAGAGAATTTTGAAGGCATTTTAACGAACTTCATGGAATTTTATCAGATTTCCGAGGATTTCAAAAGATCTTATAATATTTTATAATATTTTAATAAAATTTCAAAGAATTGATTCACAAAAATTGAGGGATTTCAAAGGATTTCTAGAACTAAAGATTTTCAAACATCGGAAGGTTTTTATAAATATTTAAATTTTTGTTAAAAGATTTTATGATATATCTAAAAAAGTTTCCAGGAATTTCAGAGAAAAAGAATTTCAAAGATTTAAGGATATTTTTCAAAAATTACAAGGCTAATGAATTCGTGGGATTTAATAGAACCTATAAGGTTTTAAGATATTTTTAAATATTCCAAGGTAATTTCAACGGTTTTTAGAGGATTTTACAAGATTAACGAAGATTTCAGTAATTTTATGGGATTCTAAAAGCGGTTAATATGAAAGTTTAATTAAATTCCTAGTATTTCAAATATTCCAAAGAATATCATCAAATTTCATGTTCATAATATTTAAATGAAATTTCGACGAAATTAATCAGAAAAATTGAGGGATTTCAAAGGATTTAAAAATATTTCAAGGTATTTTTAAGGATTCCAAGGAATTTTCGGGGGATTACAAAAATGTCAAGGAATTTTAAGGAGTAAACACCGAATTCATGGCACTTCCCATAATTTCAAGGGATTTTATAATATTTTAATGAAATGTCAAAGAATTTATTCGCAAGAATTGAGCTTTCAAAAATTTGAAGAGATTTTCAAAGTATTTCGAAAGATTAAAAAATTCGGGTGTTTACAATGAATTGAAACAATTTCAAAGATTTTCGGGGATTTAAAACAAAATATCTATAAGAACAAAGTTTTTTCATAATTTAAAAAAATGTTATTACCCCCTTAGATTTAATGATCCAATTTTCTAAATTTAACAAATGGTTAATAAGGAAGTAAGAATATCTAAAACCTCAAATGAAGGGTTTCGACATTCGAACAATTTTTTGCTAAAAATATAAACTCGAGTGATTTGTCAAAAGATTTGCGATAATTTTATCATTTTGTTTTATATTGCATACATTTTACTAGCGTTCATTGTGATTGCAACTGTTTTTAAAAAATTTTTAACAAAATTTTCGAATTTTCAACAAAATAGTTCAATACAGTAATATACAGATACTTTTACAAATAAAAAATCATTGTTATTCAATTTAATATTGCAATTTTTAAAAGTTAAGCATTTTCGAAAAAATTCCCTGGCTTAAAAAAAAATTAACTGAAATTTCTAGGTTTTTCCAGGTATATAAAATGACAATTCCAGGATTCCCAAGTCTCCCAGGTAGAGTAGGCACCCTGGATTTCAAAGGAATCCCAAGATTTCCAAATATTTCAGAGGATTTTGAAGGCATTTCAAAAACTTTATGGAATTTTATAAGATTTCAAAGAATTGAGTCACAAAAATTAAGGAATCGCACAGGAAATCTAGGACTTTCAGAGATTTTCAAGTATTTCAAAGTATGTCTAAATATTTAAATTTTGTTTGAAAGTTTATATGATATATTTACAAAGATTTTCTGGAATTTCAGAGAAAAATAATTCCACAGATTTAAGGGTATTTTTAAAAATTACAAGGATAATGAATTCATGGGTTTTAATGGTATCTATAAGGTTTTAGGATATTTTTCAATATTCTAAGGGATTTACAGCGAGGATTTCCGTAATTTTATGAGATTTCAAATATTTCAAAGAATTTCAAGGAATATCAAATTTTATGTAACTTGCCGGGATTTCATAGTATTTTATAATATTTAAATGAAACTTCGACGAATTTCGTCAGAAAAATGTAAGAAAGTTCAAAGGATTTCAAAGATTTAGAAATATTTTAAAGCATTTTTATGAACACCAAGGAATTTTCAAGAGATTACAAAAATTCCAAGGAATTTCAAGGAGTAAGCTCCTATTGCATGTTACTTTTTAGGATTTCAAGGGATTTTACAATATTTAAATGAAACGTCATAGTTCATTCGCAAGAACTGAGGGATTACAAGCATTAGTTTAAAGATTTGAGGCGATTTTCAACGTATTTCCAAAGATAAAATAAAATGAAACTTTAAAATAAAATAAATAATTCCAAATAATATCAAGAAATTTAAAAGGATTTTAAAAATGACAAGGCATTTAAAAACATTCAAAGGAATCTTCAAGAACTTCAAAAATTTTCAAAAGAATTGAAAGCATTTGAAATATTTTAGGGTATTTTAAAGGATTTCTAGAATTTTTCAAGATATCATAAAAAATGTAAAGGATTATCATCGATTTCACGTTACTTTACGGAACTTCAAGGGATTTGATAATATTATAATGAAATTTCGAAATAATTTACTCACAAGAATTAAGCGACTTCAAAGAATTAAAAAAATTTTCCAATATTTTCGGGTATTTCCAATTATTTAAAACAATTTAAAAGGTTTTCGGGTATTTAAAACAAAATATTTATAAAAAAAAAGTTTTTCATGATTTTAAAAATTATTATTACCCCTTTAAATTTAATAATATACTTTTCTAAATATAAAAAAGGATTAAAAAGGAAGTAAGAATATCTAAAACCTTCAGTAAAGGGTTTCGATCTTCTAAAAATTTTTTGCTAAAAATATACAATGAAGTGACTTGTTGAAAGATTTAAGAAAATTTTATAATTTTGTTTTATATTATATACATTTTACTAGCATTTATTATGATTGCAACAGTTCTTCAAAATTAATAAGTTGTATTTTGTCTTATTTAGCTTATCGAAAAACTTAAAACAAATGTATAACTAATATTAAATAATTGAAAATAAGTAATAGTAATTTTTAAAAATAGTAAGAAATTAATTTTTTTATGAATATTTTTCTACTAGATGGCACAGTTTTTAATAAGCTTTAATTTCCTAGGAGTGTATAGTTCCTTACTTGAATTTTCTATATACTTTTAATTATCTTTCTTTTAATTTAAATAACTTGTTATTTGATAATATATTATTTGATATATATAAGGGGTAAAAAAATGGCAAAAAGTGTGTTGCGTAATTTATGGATGGTCCATTACCTGCATTCGAAACTCGACGTTTAATTGCTGCGATTTGC
The DNA here is from genome assembly GCF_010883055.1 of Belonocnema kinseyi. Classification (NCBI taxonomy): domain Eukaryota; kingdom Metazoa; phylum Arthropoda; class Insecta; order Hymenoptera; family Cynipidae; genus Belonocnema; species Belonocnema kinseyi. Next base: position 84,793,724 of record NC_046659.1, on the reverse strand, counting down.
CGATCCAATTTCTCAATATCATCGAAACATTGATCCCATAATACGATATCACCACTCGTATTCTTCCAAATTATTAACTTCTCTTCTGGGTCCTTCAATTGAGAACGTATTTCGACCTTTTTCTCCTCTGCCTCTTTAAACTGCTTTCTTTTTATTTCAATCGCTTCCTTAGCTTTCTTTAATTCCGTTCCTTCAAATTTGAGTATTTTTTCAACGGTAGATTTTAACTGCAAGAGCGAATCGTACTTTTTCTGTTCAATTTTTAATTTGCTCTCGCATTCTCGCAAAGCACCAGGTACAGATTCTATGTCACGCTTCATTTTTTGTGACAAGTTTTTTGCTTCTTGGTCATTCTGAAATCCGCGATTACATACTGGACAACAGGGGTCTTTGGCTTGAACTTTTTCCAAGTATTTCTTGTAGGCAGCTCCTTGGTAAGCGTACATCCCTCTGTCATCTTGGAGAGATTTTACTCTCTTTAACTGTTCCATCACAACATCATCATAATTGTTGTAATCACAATGCACGGATACCTTTGCTTTGTCACCTAAAAATATAAAATTGTTTATTTGATTCAGGACGACTCATATTTTTAGGCTACACCAGATTTCAAAATTCCAAAACGATTTAGAATGATTTCAAGGGTGGCAAATATTTCATAAGAATAGCCAAAGATTTCTTTACAAAGAACTTTACCAGGCTTTTAATGTTTTCACAAAGCTTTTACAGACTGTACAATGATTTAAAAGATTTTACAGATTCCGAAAGATTTTGTTAAATGTTAAAAAATATTTTACCCAAAGACTCCATAGGTTTCACAAAAGCTTTAAAAAATTGTGGAGATTAAAACTTTTGTTTCAATTTTTCCACAAAATTGAAAAATATTTTTCAGAGAATTTAAAGTTTTAGACAAATATTTGTGAAAGTTTTAAAAGAATTTCAAGCGATTTCACAAAGAATTTCTGAAGATTTTAGAAAGATTTCAAAATATTTCACATAGACTTAAAAATATTAAAAAATTTTCACAAATATTTTAAATATTTCAGAAGATTTGCATATATTTAAAATTGTTTAAGAAAATTACGAAATATTTCAAAAAGAATTTAAATAATTTTAAGATTTCAAAACATTTGAAGAACCTTTTACAGATTGTTCAAAGTTTCAACAACAACAAATTATAAAGATTTCAACATTTTTTGAAATAGTTTATAAAGAATTCCAAGATTTTACAAAGATTACTGAAGAATCCAAAAGAATTTCACAAAGATTTTTAAAAAATGTCACATATCACAATATCTCAGAGTTCACAAATTTAAAAAAATTTCAGATAATTTGCAAATTTTCCAAAAAGATTTAAGAGACTTCAAAATAAATTCAAAGATTTCTAAAGATATCAAAATATTTCAAAAAATTTTCAAATACTTTGTAAGATTTGAAAAAAAATCACAAAAATTACGAAATATTTTACAACGAATTCCAAGCTATTACAAAGATTTTAAAATAATTTCAAAACATGCCGAAATACTTCACAATGAATTCAAAGATTTGACAAAAAATTCAAATATTTCACAAAGATTTAAAATAGTTCAACAGAATTTCAAAACATTTCGAAATATTTCAAAAAGAGCTCTAAGATTTCACAATGAATTCAAAATATTTCAAATTTTTTTGACCTATCACAATATCTCAAAAACCTCACAAATTTCAAAAGATTTAACAAGATTTGAAAATATTTCAAAGAGATTTAAGTAATTTCAAAATAAATTCAAAGATTTCATAAATATTTTAAAAGATTTCACATAGATTTTAAAGGTTTCCAAAGAATTTCAAAAGATGTCAAAATTTTACAATGAATTAAAAATATTTCACATAGAGCTGTAAGACTTCACAACGAATTCAACATATTTCACAAAGATTTCTAATTTTTTAACAGATCAAAATACCTCCAAGAGTTCACAAATTTCAAAATATTTTAGAAGATCCGAAAAGATTTAAGAGATTTCAAAGAAATTCAAATATTTCTTACAGATTTCAAAACATTTCAAAATATTTCGCATAGATTTTAAAGTCTCCAAATAATTTCAAAAGATATCGAAATATTTAACAATGGATTCAAAGATTTGACAACAAATTCAGAGATTTCATAAAGATTTTAGAATATTTCAAAAGAATTTTACAAATAATTCTAAGATTTCACGATAAATTCGAAATATTTCGAAATATTTTATAAGGAGCTCTAAGGTTTTACAATGAATTCAAAATATTTCAATTTTTTAACAGATCACAATATCTCAAAGTTAAAAAATTTCAAAAGATTTCAGGAGAGATTTGCAAATATTAAAAAAAAAATGTAAGAGATTTCAAACTAAAATCAAAGATTTCATAAAAATTTCAAAATATTCCACATAGGTTTAAAATGTTTCCAAAGAATTTTAAAAGATTCAGAAATATTTTACAATGAATTCAAATTTCACAAATTTGAAAAATATTTTTTTAAGATTTCAAAGATTCCGAAAGATTTTTTTAACCGGTTCAAAATATTTTATAAGGAATTACAAGATCTCATAAAAGCTTCGAAAGATTGTACAGATTTAAAAAAAAATTCAAAACCTTTTAACAAAATTTACAAATATTTCACGAAGAATTAAAAATGTTACAAACAAATTTGTGAACATGTTAAAAGAATTGCAAAATACTTTACAAGGATTTCAAAATATTTCCCATATATTTAAAAAAATTTCACAAATGTCAAAGATTTTAAAAGATTTGAGAAAATTCGCAAAAAAAAAAATATTTCACAAATAATTTAGATATAAAAAATTTCAAAACATTTGAAATAGCTTTTACAGATTGTTCAGAGTTTAAGACAAAATTTCAATTTCAAATTTTTTAAAAATATTTCACAAATCATTCCAAGATTTTACAAGATTTCTGAAAATTCCAAAAGAATTTCAAAAGATTTCACAAGAATTCCAAAATAATTTCAAAAGATTTCGAAATATTTCAGCAAGAACTCTTAAGATGTCACAATATGAATTCAAAAGAATTCAGAAAATTTGCAATTATTTAAAAACATTTAGGAAAATACACAAAAATTATGAAATATTTCACCAAGAATTTAAAGATTTGACAGATTTCAAATGCTTTCCAAAGAACTCTAAAATTTCACAATGAATTCAAAAGATTTCAAAATACTTCACAAAGAATGTAAAGATTTGATAGAGTTCAAAACATTTGAAAAAGATTTTACAGATTGTTCAAAGTTGTAAAAAAATTAAAAAGATTTCAAATTTTTTAAAAATATTTCACAAATCATTCAAAGAATTTAAAAAGATTTCAAAAGAATTTAAAAATATTTCGAAATATTATTCAAACAACTCTTTCAGTTCTAGTTGCGTCACTAATATTGGAACCTTCAATTTCATTTTATAAAGATTTTACAATGAATTCAAAATATTTCAATTTTTTTAACATATCACAATCTCTCAGAAAGCTCACAAATTTCCAAAGATTTCAGAAGATTTGCAAAGATTTTAAAAAGATTTAAGAGATTTCACAATAAATTTAAACATTTCAAAAAATTTCAGATAGATTTCTAAGGCTTCCATTGAAATGCAAAAGATATCGAAATATTTCAAAAATAATTTCAAAGATTTCAGAATATTTAAAAAAAAATCCAAATATTTCAAAAAGAATAAAAATTTTTATAGATTTCACAAAGATTTCTTTCACAAATACTTCCAAGATTTCATCAAGACTTGTACACCAAATTCCAAGCGTGATCAACCTCTCGGCAATAATCAAATCTTATAATTGAGTGGCCAGAAACGAAAAGGGTCCGAACGCTCGAAAACGCGAAAAAGTATTGTCCGAACGTCCTGTTATATTAAAATTTCGAAATTCAAAAAATGAAATTTATGAAAATATTTTCTTATACAGAATGACAAGATGGAACTTTTTTTCCTTTAGAGTTTTTCAATCCGATTTATATTTTCGATAATAAAAGGGAAAAAGTGATTAGAAAATGTTGCCAAATTTA